>NC_090930.1:627321948-627626778 GCF_040938575.1 Ambystoma mexicanum
GGACTGAACTCTCTGTGACAGTCACAGCAGAGCTGACAGCCCTGCAGACAGACCAGAGGAGCTCTGCTGCAATACTCACAAGCGAACAGGACAGGCAAGGAAAGACCGGTGAGTTGACCTAAAACGCCAGGCGACCTCGGGGCACTACAACTAAGACAGTTAAATGGAACTAATGATTTTGAATACCGAACAAGTTAAATAAGGCAGCAACGGTGCAATTCCTCCTATATGGGACACCAATTAGGGGACATTTGTAAACAGCAGCCAGAGGTTAAGAGGCAGCAGACAAGTGATACAACTTCAGCAAGGGCGCAACTCTCCTTATGAGGGATACCAATTGGGGGATGATAGTAACCTGCATTGCCAGCAACTAAGAGGCCGCCTAATAATAACACAAATGCTGCAGCAGCACCACTCTGCTTATATCAGCCAAACATTCCTTGTATCATTTTGTTGTGTGTATTAGTGTGAGGGTCAGTGACCTTATGTGCACTAGGTCATTTCTCTTTAGTCTTAGTTTGCTACGGAGGGCCATCCTTGATAGGTTAGGGAAAGATAGGTGTTTATCTCACCACTTTTTATTTATTAAAATGCAAACTTTTGAGAAGTATCTTCCTTTGAGTCTGTCTTACATTTCTGATCTCTCACTGCAAAGTACAGTAACTAAAGTATCACGTCCTCCAGGGAGCTTTCTCAGCCCAAATGCACTAGTACTAATGTTGGCAGTTAAATTCTGGAACCCTTCAAATGTGGCTGAGGAAGGAAATAAACGTTGGGCGATTTGGGCTAGTATTTCAGGGGTGAACATACCGATGGTAGGGTTTATTGGTGTGGACTAACGGCCTGTTGTCGGTTAGTCGGGTACTGTCCGGTCTAGCCAGTTGACGGCCCGTTGCAATATTTTAAATCGCAAGATTGTAAGTGTCCAGAATGTTATAGGGAGTTTCATTTGGCAGGGGCTCCCCTTTTATTACAGGATATAAACTTTTGTACCCAGCTTTGTGGTCCAATGACTCAGCCTGTCTCTTAGTAGCTTCGGGATACTAGTTTAGATAGCTGTTGCATTGCCGTTGGTGTACACGTACAGCTGTCTTTTCTAATGCCTTACGCGGGTTTGGTATCTTATCTAAGTCAATTGTGCCTTCATGGGAAAGTTTATAGGTGACTCACTCTCTGTATATTTGTGCCATTCATTCAGGTATCCACATGCTTTGTATGTGTAGTGAGTAACCATGAAGTGTGCTGGACTTCCTTTAGAATGGAATTACACTTGTATAGACAGAACTAACCCATTCTCACAGGGGAAAAACAAGGTATGACTTACTGAGGCTTTAGATCTGTTCCTAACTCACTTCCCTCCCATATCTATTCGTAGTCTCAGGTATCACCATCTCATCTCCATTCCAACCCCCATTCAGAAATGTCAGTAACACCTACAGGTGTTGATCAGAGTTCGATGACTTCTAGTTTGCAGGCCATTACCCCTGTTACGCTACTCGCAATGCAGAGCAGGATTTCAGCTTGTGTCAGAGACTTGGGTTGGTGAGAATGCATGCTGGTCTGAAATGTGACCTATCATGAGCATAAGCGCAGTAGAAATAGTATGAGATATTGGTGTACCCCCTATACATACAACATTAAAAATATAATCCAAAAGCATTATTTGTCATAACTCAGAGTCTTTTAATGTGGAGCATGATGCTTCTGTGTCAACAAAACATGAAATCATTTGATCAGCAATATAACACACTCAATATATCTAGCAGTAGAATCAATCGGTATGAGTGGTGTAACAAGTTCAGAGACCCCCTTGGCAATCCTATCTATTGGTCTGGAGTGGTGTAGGTGAAGGCTGGGACCTATGTCATTCTGCTTGGTGTGGCTGGCCGCCATACTGAGGCCAATGTGAACACTCAGCCTTCCGGTGTCGAAACTCTTTACCGTAATTACACTGATCACTGCACTTGTTTGTGTAATACCTCTCAACAATTTGGCGGCCTGATAAGTGTGATTGGGGTGCTCCTCTCCCTCTTCTCCATCCTTGCCATCGCCCTCCTGACTCTGAATCTGCAAAGTCATATCTTTGGCTTCTGTAGTTTCTTTCTGCCTTTCAACCTTTTCATGGAAGCTTTGTGCATCCAATAAAACCTCCAATAAACCCTTTCCATACTACCTTATTAACCCAGCTTAATTCCCTCTGATACCCTAGGTTATAAACCGATAAAAAACGGAGCCACCACCATTTTGGGGGCTATAATGGTTGCATCTACGATCCCAGAGTATTGTTCAAAACATTGTTTCAAACCCTCTAGACATTCCACAAGATTTTCACCCTTGGCTTGCTTGCATGCATTCATTTTGTACCAATCAGTCTTTCAGGGACAGATCTCAAGAGTAGTTTGCACTAGTCTATCAATAAAAGTGTTCAGGTCCCTCGGGGTGACAGGTTCTTCGGCTGGCCATTTGGAGTGCCCTTCCAGCAGGGTAAACGTGTCAATGGGAAGCACTACTCACAATAATTGATTTAAGTAAACACATGTCCAGTGATAGAAGCACATTATAACGTGAAGATCTTCTTGGAACTTAATGGGAAATCCGTATGTCTTGAGAAATATCTGATCAATATTGAACAAATCAGTAGCACTCCAAGGATCATTGTGATGAGTCATCACTAAACCCCAGCCTAAAGTCTCCACCCATGTGGCCAGTGGAAGGCAGCCGCTACCTGATCTTAACCCTTGGGGTGGTAACATGAGGGAGCATCACATGGGAGGAAATGGCTGTTAAGGGGAAGTGGTGTCTCCACTAGGAGAGAAGCAATATTCATCTTCTTTTGAGGATAAGATTCCCATAAGACCCAAATACCTAATGGCAAACTGTAAATGTATAATTCCCTCTCCTAGAACTATCGAAAGCACACACTATGAAAAGTCTGCTAAACAACATTAAGTTGATTCCTTTGAGGTTCAGGAAGTATATATGGCAACTACAAATTGTTATGATTCTGTCTTATATATAGATTCTAAACACCATGATAAATCAGCACCTTTTTTTACAACCGCCCATAAACTTAATAAGTTGCAGTTCACAAATCATTTAAGGTTAACTCAAAATAAAAAGACCAAACACTTAATGGACTTGATAAGTCATAATGCGTGTGGTACTCAGATGAGGAAGAGGAACTCAGAGTGAATGAAGACCATGAAACATAATGAATGGTCTAGTTTTTTGTAGTGTGATACACCTAGCCAGGACATTTAACTTCCATAATGAGTTTCAGGTGAGAGGAAGAGACGCTGATGGAGTTGCAGTGGCAGCATTAGGACCGAAATCGGGGTGCGCTGTGGAAGCAGGAGAAGCAACAGCTGAGGCCAACACAGGAGAGAGAGCATGGCAGTGTAGAGAACTGCTCTGGTAAATAAGCAGAACTGGAGACCTCACAGAGATTTCAGAGCTACACCAAAGGACTGAACTCTCTGTGACAGTCACAGCAGAGCTGACAGCCCTGCAGACAGACCAGAGGAGCTCTGCTGCAATACTCACAAGCGAACAGGACAGGCAAGGAAAGACCGGTGAGTTGACCTAAAACGCCAGGCGACCTCGGGGCACTACAACTAAGACAGTTAAATGGAACTAATGATTTTGAATACCTAACAAGTTAAATAAGGCAGCAACGGTGCAATTCCTCCTATATGGGACACCAATTAGGGGACATTTGTAAACAGCAGCCAGAGGTTAAGAGGCAGCAGACAAGTGATACAACTTCAGCAAGGGCGCAACTCTCCTTATGAGGGATACCAATTGGGGGATGATAGTAACCTGCATTGCCAGCAACTAAGAGGCCGCCTAATAATAACACAAATGCTGCAGCAGCACCACTCTGCTTATATCAGCCAAACATTCCTTGTATCATTTTGTTGTGTGTATTAGTGTGAGGGTCAGTGACCTTATGTGCACTAGGTCATTTCTCTTTAGTCTTAGTTTGCTACGGAGGGCCATCCTTGATAGGTTAGGGAAAGATAGGTGTTTATCTCACCACTTTTTATTTATTAAAATGCAAACTTTTGAGAAGTATCTTCCTTTGAGTCTGTCTTACATTTCTGATCTCTCACTGCAAAGTACAGTAACTAAAGTATCACGTCCTCCAGGGAGCTTTCTCAGCCCAAATGCACTAGTACTAATGTTGGCAGTTAAATTCTGGAACCCTTCAAATGTGGCTGAGGAAGGAAATAAACGTTGGGCGATTTGGGCTAGTATTTCAGGGGTGAACATACCGATGGTAGGGTTTATTGGTGTGGACTAACGGCCTGTTGTCGGTTAGTCGGGTACTGTCCGGTCTAGCCAGTTGACGGCCCGTTGCAATATTTTAAATCGCAAGATTGTAAGTGTCCAGAATGTTATAGGGAGTTTCATTTGGCAGGGGCTCCCCTTTTATTACAGGATATAAACTTTTGTACCCGGCTTTGTGGTCCAATGACTCAGCCTGTCTCTTAGTAGCTTCGGGATACTAGTTTAGATAGCTGTTGCATTGCCGTTGGTGTACACGTACAGCTGTCTTTTCTAATGCCTTACGCGGGTTTGGTATCTTATCTAAGTCAATTGTGCCTTCATGGGAAAGTTTATAGGTGACTCACTCTCTGTATATTTGTGCCATTCATTCAGGTATCCACATGCTTTGTATGTGTAGTGAGTAACCATGAAGTGTGCTGGACTTCCTTTAGAATGGAATTACACTTGTATAGACAGAACTAACCCATTCTCACAGGGGAAAAACAAGGTATGACTTACTGAGGATTTAGATCTGTTCCTAACTCACTTCCCTCCCATATCTATTCGTAGTCTCAGGTATCACCATCTCATCTCCATTCCAACCCCCATTCAGAAATGTCAGTAACACCTACAGGTGTTGATCAGAGTTCGATGACTTCTAGTTTGCAGGCCATTACCCCTGTCACGCTACTCGCAATGCAGAGCAGGATTTCAGCTTGTGTCAGAGACTTGGGTTGGTGAGAGTCAAAGACAAGAAACATAATTGGTAGAAACAAAGCTTGTTACAGTAACAGTACTAGGATAGAGGAGAGTGTGAAATATTAAGCAGGGTAGCAACTGAGTTGCAGATTTAGGGTTTCAAGTATCAAGATAGATGACAGGACAACCATGGGGCTCTCACCTGAAGTATTTTCTTCACACTCATACAGAACACATCTATCCTAGTCCCAGGTCCATACTACACTACTATGACTGGTGCAGCAGTCTCATGTCCTCTTAAATCAGTAGGGATCATGGATGTGCTCGTTTTTCTTTTTTTTCTAAACTGAAAGCCCCTCCTCCCTCGAAATGCCAATTTGTTATACCCAAAGGAACACATACATTTTAATGGAAGGGGTGGTCCAGACAGGGCAGGGAATCATA
Organism: Ambystoma mexicanum; assembly: GCF_040938575.1. Classification (NCBI taxonomy): domain Eukaryota; kingdom Metazoa; phylum Chordata; class Amphibia; order Caudata; family Ambystomatidae; genus Ambystoma; species Ambystoma mexicanum. Next base: position 627,327,361 of record NC_090930.1, read on the forward strand.
CTGAAAGAATGTTACAAGCAGGGATCAAACCTACACTATACAAATATTTGATGCCAGCTTTGTTCTCCTTATTGAGACAGTATCATCAGGAAGGACAGAATAAAGTGATAATTTTAGTCAAGCTGAATATACTCCTCAGAGGTTCACATAGGGTCTGAGGCAGACGAGCAGACGTACAGCATGATTACTTTGTCTGCTTTGCCCAAGAAAGTGAGTGCCTAAAACACACCTGCATATGTCAAAAATTAAACACGTCAGAAGTGGGAGATGTGAAGGAGATCATGGCTACACATTTGGCAAAGAGCATTCACCACAAAGACATGTGCAGTAAAACCTAAAGCCTCACCTTGCACGGACAAGAAACAGTGTTTGAACATGGCGGTTTGCTGTACAAACTCAATATTAAAATGCAGCAGTGTGCTAAGGGAGTACATAGCACATTCAATTCCAGACATTTCCCCACAGTGGCTAATGGGATATGCTACAGCCAGTGAAACATTGATTGAGAATTTTAAATATCCCCTGCAATCATCAAACTTCTCAATCTCAGAACTACATTGAACACCATGTTTGTTTCCCTCTCCCCAAAGAGTTTTCCATTTCTCTTTTTTGAATTTGGGTTTGATTTTGAGTCACAGAAACCCCATTACCAATTGGTGAGGACATTCACCATATTTTAATGGTGCCTATTTATGGAAATATGCACTACTTTCCAGGCTGTCATTTGTGCATCACTTTCATTTGAATTTTGGTTTGGGCTGCTTCTGTGAAGATGTTAAGCTCACACAGAGTGCCTGATGCGACTTCTGGCACCTTGTCAGATGCTCACACCTATTCACATGGGAACATGTTGGCCACCAAGAATGGAAATTCTCGATAGGTTGTGGATATAATGCCAAGTGTTCATGGCTGTTCTTAAAACAGTACTTTATGAAGGCAATTACATTTCTGTTACGTGCTTTCTAAAACAATCCTTTTTACATCCTCCTCCATTAAAAGGGTCCCATTTTTGGGATAACTGCAGTTATTGTGCTTTGCAATTCATGGGGTAATTCACCTCCTGTACCTGCATTATCTAATGCATCGTTGATGCATAAACACATTGGCCCACATTTAAATGCCAAGGTGAGTGAGCTTTTTGCTGCTGAATTTTTTTTTACAGAATTCAAAGAAATGCTTGTACATTTTGAGATTCCTAAGTACATCATCTACTGCCAATCCAGTGGGAAAGTACATCCAAAGAAGAGGCATGTTTATCACTTCTACCACACAGATGCATTGTAGCAGGTGGGGCTGCCGTAGAATACTGGACTGTTTACACTAGGGCAGGGTTCCCCAATCGTTTGTTACAAATTTGCAACATTTGCTTGTCAGATGTAATGAAGAGCAACTTCTGTACTTTGATATAGTTTAGACGTTTTCAGTTCACAAATTATAACTGTACTAAGCGCAATACTGCAAATAAAATAGGTTAATGATCAGTAATTAATAGTATTCAAATCAAGGTGCAAATTTAGTCCATGCATTTTGTAATGGTGCTAAACATCATTTGACACTAACAGGCCAATTCATGGAAATACAGTCAAAAGTATCGCACGCGGCTGGGGCAGAGTGTTCCCGTGCGAATGTCTGCGCCAGTCGCATGCGATAAAATCCATTTCAGCGCACATCGTATTCATGGAATAATCCTCCAAAACAAGCCGTGGCGCAGAGTATCGCAGCGACCCTGCAGCAGCGCCAGTTACGCCCCCAAGAACGCCCTCGCGCAAGGAAAAGCCATCAAGATCGCAAAACCATCGCAAAGGGCTGCGCCAACCCTGTACCAGTGCGAGAAGTAACACACGCGACCTGGGGGAGCGTGCGCGTGTATTTCAGGGGTGCGCGGGAAGATACACACGCGATTGGGCTGCGTGCGTGTATTTCAGGGGTGCGCGGGAAGTTCCACATGCGATTGGGCTGCGTGCGTGTAATTCAGGGGTGCGCGGGAAGTTCCACACGCGATTGGCCTGGGCACGTGTATTCCAGGGGCTCGCGGGTGGTTTCACACGCGATTGGCCTGGGCGCGTGTATTCCAGGGGCTCGTGGGTGGTTTCACACGCGATTGGGCTGGGCGCGTGTATTCCAGGGGCTCGTGGGTGGTTTCACACGCGATTGGGCTGCGTGCGTGTATTTCAGGGGTGCGCGGGAAGATAAACACGCGATTGGGCTGCGTGCGTGTATTTCAGGGGTGCGCGGGAAGTTCCACACGCGATTGGGCTGCGTGCGTGTAATTCAGGGGTGCGCGGGAAGTTCCACACGCGATTGGCCTGGGCGCGTGTATTCCAGGGGCTCGCGGGTGGTTTCACACTCGATTGGGCTGCGTGTGTGTATTTCAGGGGTGCGCGGGTGGTTCTACACGCGATCTGGCCTGGGGGAGCGTGTGCGTGTTTACCAGGGGTGCGCAGAAAGTTTTACACGCAATTTCAGCAGGGTACGTGTATTGCAGGGGTGCCGGGGAGTCCTACATGTAATTTGCCAGTGTGGGTCCTCCCAGGTGTTCCCTGTACACCCTCCACGGCCCCTGCAGGCAGCCCACACCACAGGGGACTACCCTGCATCCCTGGTCATGTCCCGCAGGCAGCCCACCCAACATGGGCATGCCCCCCAGCAAAGGCACATGTCTCCTTGCACAAATAATCACCAACTCATGTTCCCCACCACCCCCACCTCCCAGTAGTGCAGGGGCACCCACCACCAGGCCCCCACCCATGTCTCCCACCACCCCCACCCCCCAGCAGTGCAGGGGCACCCACCACCAGGCCCCCACCCATGTCTCCCAGCACCCCCACCCCCCAGCAGTGCAGGGGCAGCCTCCACCAGGCCCCCACCCATGTCTCCCAGCACCCCCACCCCCCCAGTCACCAGGGGCAGCCTCCACCAGGCCCCCACCCATGTCTCCCAGCACCCCCACCCCCCAGCAGTGCAGGGGCAGCCTCCACCAGGCCCCCACCCATGTCTCCCAGCACCCCCACCCCCCAGTCACCAGGGGCAGCCTCCACCAGGCCCCCACCCATGTCTCCCAGCACCCCCACCCCCCCAGTCACCAGGGGCAGCCTCCACCAGGCCCCCACCCATGTCTCCCACCACCCCCACCCCCCAGCACTGTGGGGCACCTGCCAGCAGGCCCCCACCCATGTCCAACTCATGTTCCCCACCACCCCCACCCCCCAGCACTGTGGGGCACCTGCCAGCAGGCCCCCACCCATGTCCAACTCATGTTCCCCACCACCCCCACCCCCCAGCACTGTGGGGCACCTGCCAGCAGGCCCCCACCCATGTCCAATCCATGCCCCCCTGCACCTGGGTCCCAACAATCCCCAATCATATCCGTAATGCAAATCCTCCCCTGCCAAAAGGCCCAACCAACTATCACACCCACCCACATATCAAAGGCAATTACATGTTACACCCCCAATTTAAATAATGCAAATGAACACATGTCTGTCACACACAATGGCTGCAAGTGAATGACAAAACACCCAACATGACATGCCTGAAAGCAATGAGATGATACGACACATTGAAGAATTAAAAAAAATATGTATTGAACAGCAAGTAGAATGGAAATGAAATAAGAAAAAACACAAAGCAAATCAAACAAAACAAGATGAATGTCCAAGAAAATAATCTGAAAAATTAAAAAAAGCCAATGAAGAACCATGAAGAAGATCATCCCGGGTCCATGAGCCCAACCAAATTAAACCTAACTATGACTACTAACTAAAAACTGAACTATATACAAAAAAGTGGTGCATTGTCCAATCGCAACCAAAAAAAAATCAAAAAAACAAAGGAAACCTAACCCTAACTATACAACTATATACAAAGGCAGCGGGCTATTCGGACGGCTCACTGGTTGTTGTCATGGGCCAGGGCATCATCGAACTCCTGGTCAATGGCTTGGAGGCGGGCATGTTCCCTGGCCCCAAGGTCCCGCAGGGATAACGCAGTGTCAAGCTCAAACTCCCTGCGAAGACCCTCGAGGCACTCAGCCCGCCTCAGCACCCTCCGCATGGATTCCTCCGCCCTGACCATCGTGAGCCGTTCCTCCTCTGCCCGCTGCCGCTCCGCACCTATCCGCTGGCACAACCGCTCCCACACGGAAGCCACTCCCATTCCAGGGTTCTCCTCCCCTCCGGCCGATGCCTGCACCCCTGATGTTGATGGCCCCGAGCCATGATGCCTCCCACGTTGAGCCTGCTGCTGCCTCCGACGCAACTGCCTGTGCCAGCACGACGGCATCCAGGCTGATGGAAACCACTGACGCCGTCGTGCACGTGCCCTGCCCGATGATGCCGTCACATCCTCCATCTGCTGGGGTCCAGTTGCTGTGGTGTCCACCCCTGCTGGACCTCTGACTCCCGACTGTGGCAGGGATGGGATCCCCACCAAGCAGGCTGCATTGGTCAGGGCAGGTCCACAGGGGGCCCTGGTGGCATCTGAGCCGGAAGACGGCAAGGAGAACGACTGGCGTATAGTCTCCACAGAGGAGGAGAGGGCCGCCAGATTGGCCGACACATGCAGGAAACCCCCGAACATGGGCGATCCCAATTGGGCCACGTCGGCACGGTGCTCTTCGTGATGACGTGCGTGCTCCTCCTGGGAAGCACGCACGGCATCACGAATCACAGCCGTGCGCATCGCGACCCCAATCAGGACCTTCTCCACACGGCCAGGGGTCCCCTCGTCCGCAGGTGGAGGGGAGTCAGATGACATGGACATCCCCTCTACCTGCGGACGGGCCTGGGACGGGGCATCCCTGCTGGTGCAAGGTGGTGCACCCACAGGTTCAGGGACAGCGACATGCACAGGCCCCTCCACGGTGACCTGCCTCCTGCCCCTGCCCCTGGACTGCACCACTTGCACCAGCAGGGATGCCCCCACCAGGCCCCATGTGCGCCTCAGTGGCGGCCTCCTCCTCCTCTGTGGAAACCACCAACCTGGATGGCTCCTCACCGTCTACCGCCATGGCAGGCCCCTGTGGGGGCTCACCCACCCCTTCCGCTGCAGCCGTGGGGGCATCCCTGCCGCCTTGCTCCACAGCGCCGTCTCCGCCCTCTCCTTCACTAGCCGCTGTGTAGAGGGAGACATAGAACACAAGCATCAGGGTACTGTACAATGGTCCCCTAGACAGGAAGCAATAGCAGATGAGTGCCACTGTCAAAGTACACTTCCATCATGTCACACCACAACACATGTGTCAGTCCAGGCAAAACACACACAGTGACAGTCATGGTGCGTGCCATGGACATTTAAATACATGTCCAATGGACTCTCGAATCATACAATGTAATGGGACTCACATGCATCATGGGTCATGCCTATCACATGCACACACTTCACCTCAGTCACATCCATCTGGCCCCGTACACCCCAATCACAGTGCATACAAGGATGACTAGGCTGCATCAGTGAATCTGTACATTGTCACAGGCATGTGTCATGCATCCATGGCACTCACAAGTCACAGACACGCAGGTCAGGCACACAGACATGGATACCACATATGTATCTGGCATCAGCACCCATCCCTCGCCCCCACCCATGTCCAGGAACAGAGACTGCCATGCTCTCATGTGTGCAATCTGCACAGGGCTCCCCATGTCGCATTCAAACACATGCAACAACCGTGCGGTTCACACATTACAGGTCGCACATGCATTCCCATGATGTCCCTGCACACATACATGCGTACATGGCCTATGTCACACATGCAGGCAAGTATCAGACAACCAGCACACTGCAACATGCCCTGTCTCACACAGCAATGCTTGGCCACTTACCGCTCAACTCCAGACGGGTCTCCCTCTCAAGGACCTGGGCGTGGAGCGCTGGGTGTACGCGTTCCAGGACCCTCAACTGGATGGAACTCATGCAGCCCCGGCTCCCCTCCACGAGGCGCCGGGCCTTCATGAGGGTCCTGGACCTCAAGTCCTCCCAGCGCTTCTTGACCTTCTGGATGGTGCGGGTTGCCACCCCCTCCGCGTTGATGGCAACCACACAGTCGGCCCAGATCCTCTCCCGTCCTTCCCTGTTGGCGCGGGACGATCCGAAGAGGGCATCATACTGCCCCAGGACTTGCTCCACCAGTACACCAACTTCGGTGGCAGTGAAGCTGGTGCCCCTCTGCCCCTCTGGCCGGGGGTTGCCACTGGTGTCAGATGTAGATGTGCCCGACATGGCAACCCCAGGGGCAGGAGTGGGTGGGCAACTGGGTCCTGGGGCTGGGCTGTGGAGCGATGTTATTCGAGTCGGGAGTCTTCTGTACCAGCAGGGATGGACACAGCAACTGGACCCCTGCAGATGGCTGATGTGCAGGCACCAAATGGCAGGGCACGGTGGCAGCAGGCAGGCAGGCAGGCAGGCAGCAGCAGATGGCACGTGGGAGGCTGCTCGGGGCACTGGGGGGCAGTGATTCGGCCTTCTGGGCAGGAGCGTGGTCTTCCGTGTGTTTTCGCGTGGCCAGCTTGATACAGAGTGATTTGGCACGTGAAAATCCTGCACGTCAGCGTGAAATTCGAGGAAAGGGCCCTAGCGCGTAAGCTCGTCAGCACGCGTACGCAATTTCATTGGACCAAAGGCCCTTACAGCGTAAGCGCGTCTGTGCAGTTTCGCGCACGGGCGTTGCCCTGGCAGGGCTTCTCTGTACGTGCTTTTCGTGCGGTGCGTGTGTTTTCCATCCGTTGGCGTTCACCCGCTATTACTTCGCAGCGGGTGTTGGCTACGCGTTCTTCTACATGCAAGGCAGACGGTGAGTGGTACCCCGCTCCCCCAGGCCCCATCGCGTGTGAAACCACCCACAGGCCCCTGGAATACACGCACCCCGCTCCCCCCCAGGCCCGATCGGGTGTGAAACCACCCGCAGGCCCCTGAAATACACGCACCCCGCTCCCCAAGGCCCCATCGCGTGTGAAACCACCCGCAGGCCCCTGAAATACACGCACCCCGCTCCCCCAGGCCCCATCGCGTGTGAAACCACCCGCAGGCCCCTGAAATACACGCACCCCGCTCCCCCAGGCCCCATCGCGTGTGATACTTCTTGCGCACCCCTGATATACACGCACCCAGCCAAAACGCGTGTGAAACTTCTCGCGCACCCCTGATATACACGCACCCAGCCAAAACGCGTGTGAAACTTCTCGCGCACCCCCGATATACACGCACCCAGCCAAAACGCGTGTGAAACTTCTCGCGCACCCCTGAAATGCACGCACACGCTCCCCCAGGCACAATCGCTGAGCTGTGTATACGGTAAGCGCACATTTTGGCGCACATGTTTTGGGACGCTACCGCCTGCTTTCTGTGGCGTACGGGTATGGGCCTGTGCGCGTCTTTGGCCGTGCGCTGTTTTACCTGATTCGATTCCATGAATGCCTGTTGTAGGCGAGCGTCTGGGCGTTCCACGCACTTGCCTCCTGCACCTCCCCTGTGACGCCCACATTTTCACGAGTTGTTCCCCATTCTGCGTGTGACGCCCCGTGATACGCCTACTTTTGTTCTGTGCGCCGCGCTATGTGCGAATTCGCTGTGGCTTTATCGCATGGCATTCGTTGACCTGTGCGCCAGCGTGAGCCAGCGTGCGCCAGCGTGCGCCGCGCACTTTCTCAGCGCACATCCCACATTTCGCGCGTGCCCGTGCTTCCATGAATGGATGTGCGCTGTTTTCTGTGCGATTTTCTGCGATTTTTTCTGTGCCACTGCGAATCGCACGTTTTCGCACGCATGCGCCGGTTTTTCCGCGCACATTATTTCCATGAATCGGCATGTAAGATGATAAACAAATAGAAAGTTTAGTAACCTAAGTGGCAAATGGTGCATTTTTAGGCACATGAAGCCAGCAAAATTGTTCAAAAACATTGCAGGATGGAATTAAATAAAATATTAGAGTGCTTGAGGTTCTCTCCCAGGAAATGTTCATGACATTTAAGAGAAATATTTCATGTTGAGCATGTTGCAACAGTAACATCAGTCATAAGTCATAAATTGGAACATTTGTACAAAAATGTAAAGTTTACTGAGGGCCCTCCCATGGGGTTCTGATGACCTTAAGTGGTAAATGGTGCATGTGTAGGAACACAGTATGAGTATCACAGTACAGAACAAGGTAGAATGTAATGATCACTTCATCAAGGCTTTATTGGGTGAGGTTACCATCCCAAGAATTCCTTTGAAAATAAGTGATAAATTAAAGTACACATTATTATTATGTCAAAATGATTTTCAGTAACATAAGGCAATTCCAATCGATAGCTATGCTAACTAATTAATTATGCATAACTTGGAAGTCATTGACCTTAATTGTCCATTAGTCACATGCCAGATATGCAAAGTATCATACAACGAAAATATTTCCACCAGGACACTGCAATAAAAGAAGCATGTAACATTTGTGACAAATAGTATGCAAGTGGACCACAACGCTCAAATCTAAAAAAAGATTGGCATATGCAAATTGTTATAGAATTGAATGCTGGGCTTGCATACCACTTCTTTTTCCACTATGCCGGTGCCAGCTATACAAAGGCACAGATCTTGTCAATGTACACCAGCACACAAATATGGGCATGTGGTTACATTATATTGTACTTCCCCACTGAACAAATAGTCACAATATGGCAATTTCTTAACAAATGTAATGCAATTATTATGGAACACTTTGGGCAAAAAAATTGCATTATTCCAACATGTTCAAAAGAAGCTTATTGAACTTCGCTGACAGTTGGGCATTCAAGTGCCATGTTGTTCTACCAATAACTTAACAGAAATTGGGCCTCATTACACATTAGGCGGTAAGGTTTACCTGTACCGGTAAGGGCACCGGTACCGGTAAACCCTTACCGCCTTACTACGAGTTCCCTTTGCGGGACCCGACCTTAACGGCTGGTTTTACCAGCCGTTAAAGTAGGGTGCCGCAAAGGGACCTTGGAGCTAATTACGGTACCGCAATTTGCAGTACCGTAATTAGCGCCTTCCCCATTCCCATTATGCCCTATGAGGGCAAAAATGGGAATGGGGAAGTGCCTTGGTGAATGGGGAATTACCGCCCCCGCTCACCTTGGAGTAGGGTGGTAATTCCGCCATCCACCAAGGCGGACACAGTAAAATACCGGCGGCAACCATGGCGCTATTAGCGCCATGGTTACCGCCTACTGTGTAATGAGGCCCTTTGACTACTATAACCTGTACTCTGTACCTGAGTGTAGCAAGGACAGGCTTTGTTGGCTGCAACAGTTTGTGCACAGATTCTGTGCCTGATCCAAGCAGTGGTGATCCGGCAAAGTGTGTCAGAGCACCAAGTGCTAAAGACTGGGACTGTCCCAAAACGTGTCCAAAACATTTTTACTTCGAATTGCAGCAGCAGTAACATTGTATTAACATGGATGTCATTTAGACCTAGTGTCTGGGCTTCAGGTTCTCTTCAATCGCTAGTGCCAATATCACCGGACGCCCTAAGAGATTAATCTCAGCAGCCACCTCTCTTGAGTTCCGATCTGACCTTCTCCTCCACTCAGCCAACTCTACTGATGTGTCCACAGATAATGCCTGGACAACTAATATTATGTAATTTACGTCATCAGAGCAGACTGATTGGCTAGCCTTCCAGCAAAATCCTGCCTCAGAGTATAGTGTCATTGATTTCTCATGCCTGCAGTTCCTCTTTTTTGGCCTCCACCCAATGGCCGAGATCAGCTGGCAAGAAACATTTTAGGATCATGTTTCTCGCAAGATACATGTTGGGGATCACTGCTCTAGCAGGTGGTGGTGTTGTGGGGTGTAGTACTGACCTATTTATTAGGTAGGGATGCATGCCTGCCAACTATCCCAATGCACGCTTGGTTCTCTAAGTTTACCACTCAATTTCATGTGATATCATTGGCACTCTGAGTAAGGGAAATGAAGAGGGCACTGTGACCCAGCTGCAGTATGATCACCTGACGTCACAGGATCAAAGTTAAAGAAATGGTTATCATTCATGCCTAGACAGGTCTCAGTTGGAATTGGTAACTATGGTGTGAGTATTATTTTGGCTTTCCCTTGAGATGCGAGGGGAGTTGTGAGTGATATGGGGATATTTCTACTATGTGTATGTTAAGGGTTTCTTTACTCTACTAGACAAAATCACCCATTCCCATGGGTGGACTGGCCTATAGGGAACTCTGGAGATTTCCCGGTGGGCCTCTGCACCCTGGGCCTAATTTCTGTGGTATTTTCAAATTTTCTCATAGGAAAAGCATTGGGCTTGCTGAAAATGTGTCATATGGGGCCACTTTGAACTTTATTTCCAGGGCCTCTTTTGGTCCCCAGCACTTATTTCCAGGGCCTTTTATAGTTCCCAGTCCAGCCCTGCCCATTCCATTCTAATCTATCAGGGTTTATGCTTCGCTTTCTTTGTGTCCTGGTTGTCTATGCCACTACACACAAAAATATTAAAACGTTGTTGTGGGGATCTTTTCTGAGGGAGTTAAAAAGGAAACTTCCATTTTGTCCAATTTTGACATGCATTGTTTGTGAATGTGTACAGTAAATTAATGGTGTTTTTGTATTACATTTAAGGCTGTCACCTATGACCTTTGATGTTACCAAAAAGAAACAAGTTATGCACGCAAACATTGAAAAGGACATTAAAACCATGCTGTTGTTGCATGAGAACATGAGATATCCATCATGCTTTAGGGTTTCATCAGGATGTCATTTCGGAAGAAAGGGCACCTGTCTAGTAAACCACAGATAAAGCACCCAGTGAAAGCAATGTTTGTGGGGGCACCACCAATAATGTGTAAGTGTGAAAACAAGGAAATAATATGAGGCAGGGTAACCAAAAAGGAAACACCCCAAACACAGGTTACAAAGGAACATACAAAGCACTTTATTTTATACTGAATCCAGTTACAAAAGAACAGAACACAATTCAGATAGCTGTCGAGCCTCAGTACAACACAGCGAACTCCGGCGTGGTTCGGTGTGCTCAGTGAGTGCAAATATTCATTGAAACAGTCAGGCTTGTATACATTTCTCCAGCCTGTTGTCCGGCCTTTCTTCAGGTTAACCATTCCATAAATAAGTTACTGCTTTAGGGTCCCTTGCCAGGTCAAATCTAGTTCATCTTAGGTTTATACATTAACAAGAAGAAATGGTAATAATGTATGCTCTAGGCCTAACATTACAATGCGGGACTTAGTTTACATAGTTAAGCAGGTGTTCGCATTCAATTATAGATCAGTTTCGGTGATGCAGGTAATCCATTGCACACAGGTCAGCAGAAGGACAAGGTCTCAGCTCATGACCCTAACAAGTGGCCTGCAGGCAAGTTATACATTAGCTGTACAGAGGTCATGACAATCGACCCACGCATGCCGGGCGCAGCGCGGGCTGAAACCGAGGCTGAGCCTCGTGAAAATCAGCTGTAACCGCCGGCAGGCGGATCACGCCGGCGGCCAGCGCAAAGGCCACTCTAAGGCCTGTTGAGAGCCTGTTAGGAGCATCAGGAGCCAGGGGCCACGGACCCTGCCCTCACCATTCCGGCCGCAACAGCACACAACGGACTAGCCCCTGAGCCGAGGAGCATCTTCTGCTACACACGGTTCGGCCGTGCTTAGATCACCCTGCCTCATCGAACTCCCTCAAAGGCGAGGGTTGACATCTTTTCACAGCCAGGTATGCCCATCGTGCACACTCATTATTGCCAGCTGTACGGCGAGTTCTGAGGCGTAACGCTTCTTGAGTCTCGCCCGACCTCGTCAGATTCTTCCGCCTGGCCCAGCAATGGCGGGCGCATAGCGGCACCAGAGCGAGGCTCTGGCGCCCAGAGACCACTGTATTATTGCGTAGTGCCTTATGGTCGCCCAGAGACCACTGTATTATTGCGTAGTGCCTTATGGTCGCCCAGAGACCACTGTATTATTGCGTAGTGCCTTATGGTCGCCCAGAGACCACTGTATTATTGCGTAGTGCCTTATGGTCGCCCAGAGACCACTGTATTATTGCGTAGTGCCTTATGGTCGCCCAGAGACCACTGTATTATTGCGTAGTGCCTTATGGTCGCCCAGAGACCACTGTATTATTACGTAGTGCCTTTTGGTCGCCCAGAGACCACTGTATTATTGCGTAGTGCCTTATGGTCGCCCAGAGACCACTGTATTATTGCGTAGTGCCTTTTGGTCGCCCAGAGACCACTGTATTATTGCGTAGTGCCTTATGGTCGCCCAGAGACCACTGTATTATTGCGTAGTGCCTTTTGGTCGCCCAGAGACCACTGTATTATTGCGTAGTGCCTTATGGTCGCCCAGAGACCACTGTAGTATTGTGTAGTGCCTTATGGTCGCCCAGAGACCACTGTATTATTGCGTAGTGCCTTATGGTCGCCCATAGACCACTGTATTATTGCGTAGTGCCTTTATGGTCGCCCAGAGACCACTATATTCTGACATCCTCTAGGCAACTAGCGCCTTGCACTACTAGAACCATCGCTGCTCAGTCTCGCCTCCCTCCACGTGCACTACAGAGTATTCCAGCATGCTACCAGGGCTGCACCACCAGATTAGCACACTACTACTCATAGGCGCACTCCTCGCCAATGCAATATATGAACGACACTATCTACACTCGTGCTTACCTAGCCCCAGCATCATGATGCAGTCCAACACAAATTCGACACCTCACCCCAGCCCCAACACCGCGCATCCTCACACCTCTACACCTAATAGCTGCACCAGACTGTGCAGACTGAGGACACGCACACTACCTAGGTCCTTCTCATCGCAACACATCCCAGCATCACTCAGAAACTATAGATTAGGTTCTCGCACATCTGTCTCTCACAACTTTGTGGGTAGGATTCCCCACATCCCCACACCGTGTTCCAACCTCACACCCACCACTATACCATCCACCCCACCCAACTTCAAGCTGAAAAAACAAACGAAACAGCGGCCTCCCAACAGAAGTCAGGTAGCACCTACACTCAAATGCGCATTACTTAACACTCGATCGCTCACTGCCCATGCCTTAGAAATCAACGAGCTCATCTCCAGCTTCGACCTAGATCTGCTAGCCATCACAGAGACTTGGCTGCATGAAGCCTCAGGCCCCGCCATTACCCTAGCTGTACCAGTAGGCTACTCCATCCTTAGACAAGACAGACCTACAAAATCAGGGGGAGGGGTTGCCATAATCTATAAAGACATCCACCATATCAGGCCCACACCCCACACATGGGAAGGGAATGCAGACATACTATCGGCCAAACTATCCCTCTCTCACAACAACACCATTAACATTCACGTCATCTACCGGCCTCCAGGACTCCCAACCGATTTTCAAGGGCAAATCACGCATATTCTCAGCGAAAACCTAAAAAAATCCACCAAAACCTTACTCCTAGGTGATCTTAACCTAGGCTATAATGACCCAAAGGACAAAACAGCAACCTCCTTCCTCAAGGACCTCTCCAACCTAGACTTCACACAAAAAATCCTGTCACCCACCCACTCCAAAGGCAGAACTCTTGACTGGCTGGCCGACCATAACTGTAACTCCTCTATCACATCCAACACATTCCTCCCTTGGACAGATCACAGCTGCATACAATTCTCTATCCCTACGTTACCTACCAGAAAAACACCAGTACATAAATCCGCCACCCTAGCCAGAAGCTCCAAAAAGTTAACTGCAGACAATCTACTCCCCCTTCTCAACACCCCATGCCTCGCCCCTCCTTTCCCTCAAGATCCTAACATCCTAGCAGACATACTCAAGGATACGCTCACCAATGCTATAAACTCCATCGCTCCTCTAGAAGAGAAAAAAGAAAAAAAATCCTTCCACTCAAACGCATGGTTCACAGAGGACCTCCAAGCTCTGCGTGACAAAAAGCGCCAAGCATTTAAAAACTGGCAGGCCAACCCATGCGACATCACCAAAGACTTATTCAAAGTCACTGCAAAAAAATACAAAACCGCCATCTTCAATGCCAAATCTGAATCATACAACCGTCGAATACTAGACTCAAAGTGCCACTCAAGAGAACTCTTCTCTATCTTTAAAGAGCTCACAGTGCCTCCCACTTCCTCTGACGAGATCATCAAGGATGAAGGCTGGTGCAACAGTATCCAAGCCGCCATGCTCAACAAAATAGACCTCTTACAAAACAAAATCCGCGACCACTACAATACCTTGCCAAAACAGAGTCAACACTTAGATTCCCAATCCCATAGCAAAACCACTAACATTCCCAAATTTGCCTTTAAAGAAGTTTCAGAACTAGAAGTCCTGGACATACTGAAACATCTGAAACCATCGACTTGCAAAGCCGATACATGCCCCCCTAAATTAATCAAGGACTGCGCTGAACCACTTGCCCCAATCATTACCGCATTCATTAATGCCTCATTCAAGTCCTGCTCTGTCCCAGACAGTCTTAAAGAAGCCTGGGTGCGCCCACTTCTAAAAAAGCCCACTCTCGACCCCACGATGCCTAACAATTACAGACCTATAACAACTGTCCCCTTCCTTCTCAAGATTCTAGATAAAGTGGCACACAGCCAAATCCAACTATACCTCGAATCTAACTCCATCCTAGGCACCAGACAGTCAGGCTTCCGCAAAGGTCATGGAACAGAGACTGCTTTGCTGGACCTAAAAAACCAAATAACCAAGATATTGGACAAAGGTAAACCCGCCCTTTTACTTCTCCTCGACCTCTCTGCGGCATTCGACCTAGTGGACCACAAGACCCTCACCTCACACCTCTCCCACTCCGCACATTTCTCTGACCAAGCCACCTCCTGGATAACCTCATTTCTTGAAGGGAGGGCCATGAAAGTCTTTTCAAACATTTCGAGCGCAACACCATCCATAATACACTGCGGTGTCCCTCAAGGCTCCTGTACAGCACCTACGCTTTACAATCTATTCACTAAGCCCCTATTCGAGAAACTTGATGCACTTGGGATTGCCTACACCAACTACGCCGACGACACCCAAGTGCTCCTCCCTCTATCAGGCTCATACCACAAAGACGCCCTAGCTCTAAAACTCATATATGCCACCATTCAAGCCTGGATGGCCACTAACGGCCTATGTCTTAACGGGGATAAGACTGAAATCCTTATCCTCGGCCAAAAATCCACACTGGCCAGGCTAGACAGCTGCTATGCCAATTTCAACATCGACAACTGCACTATCCCAGTCCTATCCTCTGTGAAAACGCTAGGGGTCTACATTGATGCAACCCTGTCCATGGACAAACAAGTTAGTGCCATTGTCTCCGCATCTGCACTAAGCACTAAACTCATCAACGCCATTAAACCATTCCTTTCCAAAGAAAACTGCCTTTCAATAGCAAGAGCTACCATAGGCGCTAAACTTGACTATTGCAATGCACTTCTAGCCGGCACCTCTGAAAAAAACCTAAACAAACTCCAGGTCACCCAAAATAACGCTCTAAGAGCAGCATTAAACATCTCCAAAAGGGACCACATCTCACTGGCAAGGCAATCAGTTCACTGGCTCCCTGTCAAAGAACGCATCACCTTCAAGGTACTGACTACTACCCACAAATGTATCCACCACACTGCACCATCATATCTCTCAGACACCATTCTCAGACAGACCTCATCCAGACCTACCAGACTCTGCTACACTAACCAACTCACTGTACCACGCATCCACAAGATTACAGCCGGGGGGCTGGGTTTCCCCTACATAGCACCAAAACTTTGGAATAATCTCCCCCACGCTCTAAGAGCAGAAGGCTCCCTCACAGCGTTTAGAAAAAAACTCAAAACCTCTCTCTTTAACTAAAATTCCTCTACCTACTGCCATTCAGGCACACACTGCTAACTATTGCTACTGCCCAAACTGTATGCATGTATGCCTCTGTATGCTGTAACTAAGACGCGCTTTCCCTGTAACCAGCGCTATTCTGTAACCAGCGCCACGATGCCTCAGGGCTGATTCTGTGCGCTTAACAAATGCGAATAAATAAATAAATCGAGTTCTGTTCTGAATAACATAGGCTACCATTTTAGCTCACATGGTGACTTTATAGAGCAAGAAAACCTAAAATGGCGGCTTGACCCAAAATGACAGTTTACATGGTTTCTAAGGTCAGGACCTTGCAATGCGAGTTTATTCACATGTAGTTTATAAGCAGCTTGTTAGCAGCTTGGCGTAGGCCAATATACATATATTCATAGCAATAGGAGGCACGATATAATTTCTAGTTTGACATAAGGACAAGGAATTTTCTGGGAGAGCATAATGAGCACAGCCTACATAAAGGAGCACATGCAAATGCTTTATGTCCGTGACACCCAGAATCTATGACTAATACAGGACGATTTACAATAGCCCTCTGCCACAGGATTCATTGAGAGTCAGGATCTTTTTTGGGGTATGGATTCTGCTGAGTTGCAAGATGTATACATATGATCAGAATAGTCTGAGCGCACCACAATGGAATATTTTAAATGGTTTCCTAAACCCATGGAAAGGGCACAGTTAACCAATGGCATGCATATTTTATTTTCTCAAATGTTTAATGACGACATTTTCTTAAGAAGAATTTTCCACTTAATGAACCAAACATGTATGACTCCTATAGCCATCAGCATGCTTATGATCACTATAATATAAGAGAATTTGTCAGTAGCAACTTGAGAAAGTGAAATGGAAAATTCATAGGCCAGTGGTAGCAGTATTAGGAGCCTCATTAGAAGTACAGTGCTGCATGTAAAAACAGTGATGTGGCAGTAATTCTGTTACTGCCACATTACTGTACCGCTGTACTACATGTTTAGTACTGAGGTGGAGTGTTTACATCCAGCAAAAAGTTGTAGGTAAATCCTCCACCGTCCAACCCATTTATCAAAACGGGCATCCCATTAATTTATTTAACACCACTGTTGAAAGTAATGTAATTAAGTTGATGGAGTCTTCAGAAATGATTGTGACTAATGCTAGCATGAGATATTGTGCTACAGACTATGTCATTCTATAGAGGGGAGCCAACAGAGAGGAATGGGGCATAGAGGGCCCACATAATTTGCTGGACCAGGAATTACATATTTACAAAGGGTGTAAGTAAAGATTCTGCAGTTGACCCACAAAAGTTGATAAAAAAAACAATCTTTCTAATACAGGATTTGCTAGCAAAGGGCAGTGACCATCCCAGTAATAGAACACGTGTGCTGCAGGTTTGTTCAACTTTAGTACAGTTAAGAATGTAACACCCGTGGACATTGAGAACATACATTTTTTATAATACAACTATACAAATATGGCACGTGTCCACTATAGATTAAACAATGTGGCTCGCTTAATATTTGGAAATCAGACACATTTTCTGAGAATGATTTATGAGACCACGTTTGATATACTGACACTGCAGTAAAATCGTATTTTCCTAATAATTATGTACCTAAAATGATAACCAATACCAATGGTACTTGCACTATAACTTGTAAAAGTTATGCTGAACTGATCCCCGAGTTTCTATGATAATGACTCCGGCTGTCAAAGGCATATATAACTCATGCCCACACTTGCCACTTTCTTCTTTTCAATGTCCACAAAATACTTCCTTATCTATCGTTGCAAGTCGCTAAACTTCTTATTACTTCTTCCATTCTTTCTCGACTCAACTACTACTCTGCCCTGCTCTTTGGACTTCCCTGTTCCCACCTCACTCCTCTACGCTCGGCTTTCAATTCTGCAATTGGTCTTCTCTTTTCACTTCCTGCTCATTCTTCTATTATGCCTTCTTTTCTCTCCATCTCCTTTCTCCCCTACGACTCTCTTCTTTCCTTTAATTTCCTCTGCATTGTTTTCAAGTGCTATCATGGCTTGGCCCCCCTTTGTCTCGCACCTCTTGTCTCCCTCTACTCTCCACGTTATTTTCACTCTCAATAACGTTATCTCCTTACCTCTCCTAAACCTCCTGTGTTCCTTCACTCTTCTGTTCTGTTTCCCTTCTAGCCCCCAAATACTGGAATGCTCTGCCACCCAACATCTCTGCTTCCCCTCTTGCCTTAAGACTCATCTCCATTTTTCTCTGTTATCTTTCTAAAACCGTTTCTCACGCTGAACGCCATCGTTTCTCACGCTGAACGCCATTGGATTTATTATTTAATTATTTTGTACAAGATTATTTTTTCTTCATTTGTACAGTGCCTTGTACAAATACAAATACAAAGGCAACTGGGGCAGGCCCAAAGTAATGGGCTTCCATAATTAAGAAGACCTAAACTTACTCTATGAATACAAATATTCTAATTGGTGAAATAAAAATAAAATCCCAGGAAAATATTGTACAAATGCTCATTAAAAATGTCCAGAACCCCCACACCCCACCCCGGTGATACTGAAACAGAAACAGTCATGACATATTTAAGGGATTCGCTTATTAAAAGAAGCATTATGTACAAGGGTGAATTTGTTATAACAGGTTAAGATTGTAATGCCCACTGCAGTTGTGAGGGTGAAGGACAACATGCCATGAATTTGAATACATCTATCCCTGTGGGAGTTTTTTTCTTTTTAAAGTACGTGACCACAAACCTGCTAAACAATAGTTTCTTTTTATGATGGATTTTGAATTTATTATGCTAAACGGGAGAACTAAAGATAACTCATCTGTGAATCACACTTGGCACTTGCAGAGATTATTTTTGTATTATTGAGAATAATTATAAGAGTGAAGAATTGAAAACAAAGCAAGCAGTGATGCAGGGACGTCATTTCACCCAAATGCCAGGGGTAGCGGAAGTGACATCACACGACCCTTGACCTCTGATGACATCACAGGAAGTGATGTTATTTGACCCCATCCTGAAGTGACATCACGGGAAGCGATGGAACACTACCTTTCACCCCTTGACAAACAGGAAGTGACATCACATAGCATTGTTTCTAAGTACACTACGAAAAATATAGTTACTTTATCACTGCAAAGTGAAACACTTGTGTGTAGGCGCGTTACAAATGCCATATCATATCATACATTTCATGCAAGAATGGATCACCATATGTATCATATGTATCCTTAATATCAGCGCGTATAGGCCCATATTACCAAATTACGGTTAATGCAAGCAGACGTCCAAGGCCAAAGGATAACAATGTGTTATTATATACCACTTGTGCTTAAGTGCTTCTTATAAAGCAAATATATATACAATAACATCCGACCTGTGTTAGTACTCATTTATCAACCTCAGCAGGATGAAAGGCGAAAGTGATGACCTTGCCGAGAGTCGAACCTGCAACCTGTAGATCACACACACATTGCAGCAGTGAACACTCAACCCACTGAGCTATCTTACCAGCAATAGGTATCAGAAAACCAGCCACTCCAGAAACAAAGATCCACATGCTGCTGTCCACAGATAACAAGCTTTTTTAAGGTGTAGCTAGGGAGACCACAGGGGTAGCAAGGGAGACCTCAATGGTCGCAGGGGCGACCCCTGGCAACCCCTAAATGACATCCCTGCAGTGATCATTGGATTTTCCAAGTCTCCTTGCGCCTGGGATCTAGAACAAAATAGGCACCAGCATGATAAACGAGAAATGGCACTGCATAAAATGGGCACAGTGCAACATCAACTCTGTTTCTAAACTCACAAACCGTCTGGGAAATCTTACTGTATAGGCGGAGCTCATTCTCGTGATGAGATGGTGATGTGTTCTAAACTGCTAACCCTGGAACACAATTGTGTTGGACTAAGAACTAATTATTACAATAAGCCAAGACATGGTACTAATTAATATCTGTTCAATTCAAATTGTGGAAGAAGAAAGTCACTGTTATAGGCGAGTGCTTAGGCATTTAAAATGGCAAATTAATTGTTAACTGATGAAGTGTGCTACACCTGTGCTTAAGAATGAGATTCGCCTCATCGGCACGCCTGCCCCCTTGTTTCCTGTCACTCTCTGGCCGGCCTCTCTTGGCCCTCTTCCTGCTGCCATCTGTTAGGCTAAAAACCTTGGGGTCATGTTCGACTCCATACTCTCCTTCTCTTCTCACATCTCTGAGGTCTCTAAGAAGTCACATTACCAGCTGCACCTCCTCAGAGGTATTCTTCCTTTTGTCTACTTCCCCCAGAAGCTCATTGTCTCCAGAGCTCTGGTTCTCTCTAGGCTGGACTACTGTAACATGTGCCTGCCTCTACTCTCCACCCTCTGCAACTCATCCAAAACAGGACTGCGAGACTTGTCTGTGGCCTCAAGCCCAAGGATTGTATCTCTCCAGTACTGAAATCTCGGGACTGGCTCCCAGTGGCAGAGAGGATTAAGTTCAAAACTCTCTGCATTGTCCACAAGGACTTCTGGGGCCTGGGGCCTCAATACCGTCAACTCTCTCTTCCGAAACATCTTCCTTCTTGAGCTCATCTGCCACCAACTCCCTCAGGGTCAGTCGCTTCTCCAAGCAACGAGTTATTGGTAGATCACTTTCTTCTGCTGGAGCCTCCCTCTGGAATAGCCTCCCTGCCTCTCTGAAACTTGAGGAGAACCATCTCCGGTTCAGGAAGCACCTCAAGACCTTCCTCTTTCCTCCTCTCCCCTGCTGATCTCCGGGTTGAAACTGAAACTGCACTGGTTACTTGGCTACCCTCTGATCTCGGGCCCAGGTCCCCTCCCCAACACCTGCACTCCTGCACTGCCCCCCTGGGTACCCTTGCACTTGGGGACTGTTTCTGTATCCCTACAGCCCCCTACCAGCACTTGACACCTGATGTCTGCCTTTACCCTTGCACTTGCTACCAGCTGGCTGCACTTTTTATCTATTGTCTATTTATGTTGCTGTTATCCTATGTACTGCACTGCCCTCTCTCCCTTCCCCTTGTACTTTCCCCCTCCACCTCCCCTGCACTTGAACAATCTCAATGTCACCTGGCCTAGTAAGATTGTTGTCTCTGTCTCCCCTCTGTTCCCCCACCCTTGCCTCGTTGTGCGTTGAAACACTTGTGTATAGGCGCATTATAAATGTCATATATCATATCATATCATATCATTAGACAGGGAGGAATACGCAGCTAAGTCCTTATCTGCGCTCTGTGTCCATCTTCCACCTTTTCACTGCATGGGAATGGGGCAGAGAAGTAGATCAAGGTGTTAAAGCAACAAAGAGAAAATCATTAGACCTTACCTTTACACCCTGCTTTAACACTTTGCCTCATTTAAAATGAGGATTAATGCTGAAGCTCATTTCTGAACAAACGTTCTCTGAAAACAAGTGACCAAATGTACAATGTGCAGTGTTATTAGTGACCAAAAGTAAACTCTGTTGGGAATTAAGTGCTCAAAAGGCAGTGTGCATCACAATGTACTGATGATTCTTGGAGGAGAAATAGGCGTACAGGAGTTATTGTAAAGTAGGGCAGTAGAGCTAGTTGCCTAAGAGTTTCATTCTTGCTACAATATTCGTTGTGTGTTCCTTCTAATATCAAGCCAGAGGTTATTTGTTTGATTTTGCTGGAGTCAAATGTGTGGTCTTTTTTCTTGCCACGTGGATGCCAGTGACAGCAAAGCTGTCTTGCTGAGCATGCCAAGGCTTTTCCTTGCCACCTGCAATGATTTTCCTTTATGTGGCCACCTGTTCGACTCCTCGAGGCAAACAGGACTTTTGTTCCTTGTCAGGTAAACATTGGATGTCTACTTTCAGGCCATTGTACTTTCTCTGTTGTATGCAGACTATATTCAGACAGCAATTCATGCCTGAATTGAGATTACTGAAACATTTAGTGACTTGTAGTCATAAAACAATAATCGGCATGTAACATTTTTTTGTTTAAGTCAGTACACATACAAGACTTATGTGATAAATATAAGAACAAGTAACCAATTTGTAAGTAATGCAAATGTGCAATTCATCCGCAACGTGTTTGAACATTATGAGAGCCTCATATGTTGTGATATATTTGATATATTCTAATGCATAACATGCAATTTAAAAGGAACTATATAAACCATATAATATAGATTTACACAGAAAAAGAGGCACAAGACTAACATTTACAACAGGAAGGGAGGGAATTATGCTATCCAGGAACAACACAGGCAATAGGTTATAATTGTTCCTATCAAATAACAGTCACATTTTGTAAGTATTCCAAAAACGACTGCCATTTTAACTCATGCTTAAACTATAAAAGTGGGGACGTGGGATTACATGTTTCCATTCCATGGATGTTACACACTGAATTAGACCATATTTTAAAATGCAAACGGTTTAAATCTTTCCAGTTGGAGGTGATTGTTTGGATAGCAATTGTTCCAGTTCTGTGTTCTTTATTTTTCCCTGTGCTTCTCATCATTAAACAAAACTGTTTTGAAAATAGCAAAGGATTTTATAAACCGATTCATTCTGTGTTTTTAGAAACGTTTAACAACACTCTTTTAAACTTCTGATGTAAAATAAATATATTGTCATTATTCGGCTGCAGGTCCACTGGCACATGTTGGTGTAGGAAAACGCGGAGGGGTTTTCCACTAATGACAAACGGGGTCATACTCCCATCTAGTAATGGTGTCGGTAAGGGGGAGCTGATCTTATCTATTTTGGTCTGAACAGCTGAACTCTGTCATCTCTTGGTTGAGGTGTAGGTAGTCGTTTGACAGTCAGATATTACACTTCTCCAGAGAGTGTATTTGAAGGGCTTGTGTGGGGCATACGCACGTTTTACTACATGTGTAAGTGTTGTCAGACTAGAAAATGCAGACTCGACCTCTTGGCGACTGTCTATGGCTCATTCAATGTCAAGTATTAAGACTCTGGAAAACAAACACAACAGCTCAAAATATACCTCAATTAATTGTACGGAATACGTCCTGTGAAATGAAGTGTTTTTTAATATGTAAATTGATAACTCCTGAAGCTATGACACAGATATGTCACGAAACCATTAAAAGACAACATGTTCTTGTAAATTCCTCTGTTCGAAACAGAAACACATTACAACAATGCATTATGTATTTATCAAGCACTCAAGGTATTTTTCAAAGTCCAAACTAGGAAGACACATTAGAATAGACTATGGAACATGTAAGCCCAATAATAATGAGAAAAAAAACAAGAATGAAACACTGGGATTTAAATGAATCAATAGTAGATATATGCATTTCATAACCAGACTTTCGATCTCTGTTCTTTCTGTTCTCTGTCAGATGGAAAATGTGAGATACATTGTTTCATACATATGCCTTATTCGGCACTCTATATATGTAACCATCATTTGAGAAAGACTGGTCATCATTTATTAATAATTTACTTTTGGGGTATGCATCTGTTTGACAACTAATTTACTGATTTTGTGTTCTGCAATTTGTATTGTGATCCTCCTCATGTAGATTTACACAAAAGTAAATCATACGCAAGGTTTTTAAAAATGGAGAAAAACAAACCAGCACAAACCAACACGTATAAATAATATTGTCATTATTAACATCCTGACCTGATCTACTAGCACATATTCACAATATAGTATCACTAGCGTAATTATATATCTTGATGCTTAAGATGTCTGTGCCATCAATATGAAGTTAATGCTTCCGGGTTTTACAATAAAGAGCACATCTGATTCACGATGTTGTACAGTCGTGCAAATTAGCAGATTCCCTAAAGCATCTTGGGGTTGTATCTGATTTACCTTATTCCTGATTCACAAAGCTTTAAAAAGGGGCACTTCTAGATATGCCTGGAGAATCTCTGAAATTGGCATTTCCAAATACCACTTACAAAGATGTCCTCATGGGATTCTTAGAGACGCTTCAATTTCAGGTTTAGGGGATCAGTTGTAAGATAGCAGGTGCAAATATGAGATACTCATGGGCCTTTCATTTGCACCAGGCTTTGGCATCCAGTCCAGCGATTGTATTTTATGAGACGTGAACCAGTAGACTATGAGTGTGTGGGAGACATACATTTTAAACTGTTTTGGATGAGCTATCACAACATTCACACAGAGCACATAAGGCCCATGTATGGAAGTACAGTTGGCTCATATATTGGAATTGAAAACGAAACTCAATACTTTACTTCACTGACGTGTAAAAAAATGCAGGATAAAAAAAAAGAAATTGTAACTGACCTAAGAGATCTGTCAATAGTGTAAGGACAAGTAACTTACTATGTAAGATGCTTGATTGAATTACTAAAACAAGAAATGTGGGGGGAAAAAGAACAATCATTCAATCAATATTTAATGTTAATGCAAAGATGGTGTTCATAGATTGTTTCCACAATTCTATTGCTAATAACCTTTATTTGTTTTATTTTATTTATTTGACATTGATATGGCACCTGTACAGAAGTGTTTCCAGGTGCCACAAGACAAATTGTTGTGATAAATTAGCTCACCTTGACTGTTTCTTAACAAACGTTTTTTAAGTATATACATTACAAGGCTTGCAGTAGCAGTTCTATAGTTATGGTCAAGTTGCTCATTCATAGAAGGAGCATTTTTTTGGCCAGTTTATAAGTTTGCCCCCACTGGCCGAACCCTCCAGTAGTTTCGTCAATGGGGGAAAAGTTATAATGGCGTCTGGAATTTGTGGAAATCCTCATAGTTGTAATACAGCCCAAACCGCTAGACTGATTTTTACCAAATTTTTGTCAGGAGCAGCGAATTGGTCCCAAAAGAATGCTTTTGTAAATTTGGTGGAAATCCGTCAAGTAGTTTTCTAGAAAAATGGCTAAATAGTAGGTCAAAAATAATTATGGATATCTGGGTCCCATCCATGGACTCATTTCCTGATTTGGAGTCTGCGGACGCCTCTTGACCAATCAGGGTCCCCCATGATGTCAGCGGACATCCATCGTACATGCCCGCTGATTGGTTGTTGGAAACCGTGAGCTGTGTCAGATTTTTTTAAACAGTTGCCATGTTAGATCCACAGACAACTGCCACCGACCATGGACACTGCAGTGAGCAAAAAGTCTGGAAAACACATTTAGGGTTATTTGGGGGCTGGGAGAGGTCCTGGGAAGGGTAAGAGTGTGAATACAAGTTAAGATGGAGCCATTGTTGTAGGGGAAAAGGTCTGTAGGTTCAATTCTATTGTGGTTGTTGTGGCCAGTATTGGTAGAAGGGCTTCTTTGCACTATTTTGTCTGTGGACACAATAGTAGTCCCTGGACACTGCACATGCCATCCAGGTCCTTTAAAGATGCCAGGCATGGAAAGGGGACTGTGCTGACCATGCTAGGCAAATCTCCTCTGAACAAGTGTAGCATCAGCAACCCCAGACACGTGTTTCAGCCTAGTAGGGCCTCATCAGTTAGGTGAAACTGAGCCTCTATAAGACAGAGTGAGCAAGGGACACACATCTGGTTTACCCTGTGTTACTTAAAGTGCACAGCCCTCCTGCACAAGCATTCAAATAACCCTCCATGATTCCATATAAAGAAATCAGTGTCAGCGAGTAACACACATTATAGTTTTGTGAATGTATGCTTTTGGAGCCCGTAAGAACTACCTTCTTGATTTGTGCATACATTGATGTGTCTGTTTGCCCTACCATCAGGCTGCCCCTCTGCAGAACATATTTACTGAAAGCTTCACAAGTCGAAAATCCCTACAGAAGATACGAGATTTCTTTGGGCAGGGTTCCCCAATCGTTTGTTACAAATTTGCAACATTTGCTTGTCAGATGTAATGAAGAGCAACTTCTGTACTTTGATATAGTTTAGACGTTTTCAGTTCACAAATTATAACTGTACTAAGCGCAATACTGCAAATAAAATAGGTTAATGATCAGTAATTAATAGTATTCAAATCAAGGTGCAAATTTAGTCCATGCATTGTGTAATGGTGCTAAACATCATTTAACACTAAGATGATAAACAAATAGAAAGTTTAGTAACCTAAGTGGCAAATGGTGCATTTTTAGGCACATGAAGCCAGCAAAATTGTTCAAAAACATTGCAGGATGGAATTAAATAAAATATTAGAGTGCTTGGAGTTCTCTCCCAGGAAATGTTCATGACATTTAAGAGAAATATTTCATGTTGAGCATGTTGCAACAGTAACATCAGTCATAAGTCATAAATTGGAACATTTGTACTAAAATGTAAAGGTTACTGAGGGCCTTCCCATGGGGTTCTGATGACCTTAAGTGGTAAATGGTATATGTGTAGGAACACAGTATGAGTAACACAGTACAGAACAAGGTAGAATGTAATGATCACTTCATCAAGGCTTTATTGGGTGAGGTTACCATCCCAAGAATTCCTTTGAAAATAAGTGGCAAATTAAAGTACACATTATTATTATGTCAAAATGATTTTCAGTAACATAAGGCAATTCCAATCGATAGCTATGCTAACTAATTAATTATGCATAACTTGGAAGTCCTTGACCTTAATTGTCCATTTGTCACATGCCAGATATGCAAAGTATCATACAACGAAAATATTTCCACCAGGACACTGCAATATAAGAAGCATGTAACATTTGTGACAAATAGTATGCAAGTGGACCACAACGCTCAAATCTAAAAAAAGATTGGCATATGCAAATTGTTATAGAATTGAATGCTGGGCTTGCATACCACTTCTTTTTCCACTATGCCGTTGCCAGCTATACAAAGGCACAGATCTTGTCAATGTACACCAGCACACAAATATGGGCATGTGGTTACATTATATTGTACTTCCCCACTGAACAAATAGTCACAATATGGCAATTTCTTAACAAATGTAATGCAATTATTGTGGAACACTTTGGGCAAAAAATGTGCATTATTCCAACATGTTCAAAAGAAGCTTATTGAACTTCGCTGACAGTTGGGCATTCAAGTGCCATGTTGTTCTACCAATAACTTAACAGAATTTGGGCCTAATTACACGTTAGGCGGTAAGGTTTACCTGTACCGGTAAGGGCACCGGTACCGGTAAACCCTTACCGCCTTACTACGAGTTCCCTTTGCTGGACCCGACCTTAACGGCTGGTTTTACCAGCCGTTAAAGTAGGGTGCCGCAAAGGGACCTTGGAATTAATTACGGTACCGCAATTTGCAGTACCGTAATTAGCGCCTTCCCCATTCCCATTATGCCCTATGGGGGCAAAAATGGGAATGGGGAAGTGCCTTGGTGAATGGGGAATTACCGCCCCCGCTCACCTTGGAGTAGGGTGGTAATTCCGCCATCCACCAAGGCGGACACAGTAAAATACCGGCGGCAACCATGGCACTAATAGCGCCATGGTTACCGCCTACTGTGTAATGAGGCCCTTTGACTACTATAACCTTTACTCTGTACCTGAGTGTAGCAAGGACAGGCTTTGTTGGCTGCAACAGTTTGTGCACAGATTCTGTGCCTGATCCAAGCAGTGGTGATCCGGCAAAGTGTGTCAGAGCACCAAGTGCTAAAGACTGGGACTGTCCCAAAACGTGTCCAAAACATTTTTACTTCGAATTGCAGCAACAGTAACATTGTATTAACATGGATGTCATTTAGACCTAGTGTCTGGGCTTCAGGTTCTCTTCAATCGCTAGTGCCAATATCACCGGACACCCTAAGAGATTAATCTCAGCAGCCACCTCTCTTGAGTTCCGATCTGACCTTCTCCACCACTCAGCCAACTCTACTGATGTGTCCACAGATAATGCCTGGACAACTAATATTATGTAATTTACGTCATCAGAGCAGACTGATTGGCTAGCCTTCCAGCAGAATCCTGCCTCAGAGTATAGTGTCATTGATTTCTCATGCCTGCAGTTCCTCTTTTTTGGCCTCCACCCAATGGCCGAGATCACCTGGCAAGAAACATTTTAGGATCATGTTTCTCGCAAGCTACATGTTGGGGATCACTGCTCTAGCAGGTGGTGGTGTTGTGGGGTGTAGTACTGACCTATTTATTAGGTAGGGATGCATGCCTGCCAACTATCCCAATGCACGCTTGGTTCTCTAAGTTTACCACTCAATTTCATGTGAGATCATTGGCACTCTGAGTAAGGGAAATGAAGAGGGCACTGTGACCAAGCTGCAGTATGATCACCTGACGTCACAGGATCAAAGTTAAAGAAATGGTTATCATTCATGCCTAGACAGGTCTCAGTTGGAATTGGTAACTATGGTGTGAGTATTATTTTGGCTTTCCCTTGAGATGCGAGGGGAGTTGTGAGTGATATGGGGATATTTCTACTATGTGTATGTGAAGGGTTTCTTTACTCTAATAGACAAAATCACCCATTCCATTCCATTCTAATCTATCAGGGTTTATCCTTCGCTTTCTTTGTGTCCTGGTTGTCTATGCCACTACACACAAAAATATTAAAACGTTGTTGTGGGGATATTTTCTGAGGGAGTTAAAAAGCAAACTTCCATTTTGTCCAATTTTGTCATGCATTGTTTATGAATGTGTACAGTAAATTAATGGTGTTTTTGTATTACATTTAAGGCTGTCACCTATGACCTTTGATGTTACCAAAAAGAAACAAGTTATGCACGCAAACATTGAAAAAGACATTAAAACCATGCTGTTGTTGCATGAGAACATGAGATATCCATCATGCTTTAGGGTTTCATCAGGATGTCATTTCGGAAGAAAGGGCACCTGTCTAGTAAACCACAGATAAAGCACCCAGTGAAAGCAATGTTTGTGGGGGCACCACCAATAATGTGTAAGTGTGAAAACAAGGAAATAATATGAGGCAGGGTAACCAAAAAGGAAACACACCAAACACAGGTTACAAAGGAACATACAAAGCACTTTATTTTATACTGGATCCAGTTACAAAAGAACAGAACAAAATTCAGATAGCTATCGAGCCTCAGTACAACACAGCGAACTCTGGCGTGGTTCGGTGTGCTCAGTGAGTGCAAATATTCATTGAAACAGTCAGGCTTGTATACATTTCTCCAGCCTGTTGTCCAGCCTTTCTTCTGGTTAACCATTCCATAAATAAGTTACTGCTCTAGGGTCCCTTGCCAGGTCAAATCTAGTTCATCTTAGGTTTATACATTAACAAGAAGAAATGGTAATAATGTATGCTCTAGGCCTAACATTACAATGCGGGACTTAGTTTATACAATATAGTTAAGCAGGTGTTCGCATTCAATTATAGATCAGTTTCGGTGATACAGGTAATCCATTGCACACAGGTCAGCAGAAGGACAAGGTCTCAGCTCATGACCCTAACAAGTGGCCTGCAGGCAAGTTATACATTAGCTGTACAGAGGTCATGACAATCGAGTTCTGTTCTGAATAACATAGGCTACCATTTTAGCTCACATGGTGACTTTATAGAGCAAGAAAACCTAAAATGGCGGCTTGACCCAAAATGACAGTTTACATGGTTTCTAAGGTCAGGACCTTGCAATGTGAGTTTATTCACATGTAGTTTATAAGCAGCTTGTTAGCAGCTTGGCGTAGGCCAATATACATATATTCATAGCAATAGGAGGCACGATATAATTTCTAGTTTGACATAAGGACAAGGAATTTTCTGGGAGAGCATAATGAGCACAGCCTACTTAAAGGAGCACATGCAAATGCTTTATGTCCATGACACCCAGAATCTATGACTAATGCAGGACGATTTACAATAGCCCTCTGCCACAGGATTCATTGAGAGTCAGGATCTTTTTTGGGGTATGGATTCTGCTGAGTTGCAAGATGTATACATATGATCAGAATAGTCTGAGCGCACCACAATGGAATATTTTAAATGGTTTCCTAAACCCATGGAAAGGGCACAGTTAACCAATGGCATGCATATTTTATTTTCTCAAATGTTTAATGACGACATTTTCTTAAGAAGAATTTTCCACTTAATGAACCAAACATGTATGACTCCTATAGCCATCAGCATGCTTATGATCACTATAATATAAGAGAATTTGTCAGTAGCAACTTGAGAAAGTGAAATGGAAAATTCATAGGCCAGTGGTAGCAGTATTAGGAGCCTCATTAGAAGTACAGTGCTGCATGTAAACACAGTGATGTGGCAGTAATTCTGTTACTGCCACATTACTGCACCGCTATACTACATGTTTAGTACTGAGGTGGATTGTTTACATCCAGCAAAAAGTTGTAGGTAAATCCTCTACCGTCCAACCCATTTATCAAAACGGGCATCCCATTAATTTAGTTAACACCACTGTTGAAAGTAATGTAATTAAGTTGATGGAGTCTTCAGAAATGGTTGTGACTAATGCTAGCATGAGATATTGTGCTACAGACTATGTCATTCTATAGAGTGGAGCCAACATAGAGGAATGGGGCATAGAGGGCCCACATAATTTGCTGGACCAGGAATTACATATTTACAAAGGGTGTAAGTAAAGATTCTACAGTTGACCCACAAAAGTTGATTAAAAAAAACAATCTTTCTAATACAGGATTTGCTAGCAAAGGGCAGTGACCATCCCAGTAAAAGAACACGTGTGCTGCAGGTTTGTTCAACTTTAGTACAGTTAAGAATGTAACACCCGTGGACATTGAGAACATATATTTTTTATAATACAACTATACAAATATGGCACGTGTCCACTATAGATTAAACAATGTGGCTCGCTTAATATTTGGAAATCAGACACATTTTCTGAGAATGATTTATGAGACCACGTTTGATATACTGACACTGCAGTAAAATCGTATTTTCCTAATAATTATGTACCTAAAATGATAACCAATACCAATGGTACCTGCACTATAACTTGTAAAAGTTATGCTGAACTGATCCCCGAGTTTCTATGACAATGACTCCGGCTGTCAAAGGCCTATATAACTCATGCCCACACTTGCCACTTTCTTCTTTTCAATGTCCGCAAAATACTTCCTTATCTATCGTTGCAAGTCGCTAAACTTCTTATTACTTCTTCCATTCTTTCTCGACTCAACTACTACTCTGCCCTGCTCTTTGGACTTCCCTGTTCCCACCTCACTCCTCTATGCTCAGCTTTGAATTCTGCAATTGGTCTTCTCTTTTCACTTCCTGCTCATTCCTCTATTATGCCTTCTTTTCTCTCCATCTCCTTTCTCCCTACGACTCTCTTCTTTCCTTTAATTTCCTCTGCATTGTTTTCAAGTGCTATCATGGCTTGGCCCCCCTTTGTCTCGCACCTCTTGTCTCCCTCTACTCGCCACGCTATTTTCACTCTCAACAACGTTATCTCCTTACCTCTCCTAAACCTCCTGTGTTCCTTCACTCTTCTGTTCTGTTTCCCTTCTAGCCCCCAAATACTGGAATGCTCTGCCACCCAACATCCCTGCTTCCCCTCTTGCCTTAAGACTCATCTCCATTTTTCTCTGTTATCTTCCTAAAACCGTTTCTCACGCTGAACGCCATTGGATTTATTATTTAATTATTTTGTACAAGATTATTTTTTCTTCATTTGTACAGTGCCTTGTACAAATACAAATACAAAGGCAACTGGGGCAGGCCCAAAGTAATGGGCATCCATAATTAAGAAGACCTAAACTTACTCTATGAATACAAATATTCTAATTGGTGAAATAAAAATAAAATCCCAGGAAAATATTGTACAAATGCTCATTAAAAATGTCCAGAACCCCCACACCCCACCCCGGTGATACTGAAACAGAAACAGTCATGACATATTTAAGGGATTTGCTTATTAAAAGAAGCATTATGTACAAGGGTGAATTTGTTATAACAGGTTAAGATTGTAATGCCCACTGCAGTTGTGAGGGTGAAGGACAACATGCCATGAATTTGAATACATCTATCCCTGTGGGAGTTTTTTTTTTTTAAAGTACGTGACCACAAACCTGGTAAACAATAGTTTCTTTTTATGATGGATTTTGAATGTATTATGCTAAACTAGAGAACTAAAGATAACTCATCTGTGAATCACACTTGGCACTTGCAGAGATTATTTTTGTATTATTGAGAATAATTATAAGAGTGAAGAATTGAAAACAAAGCAAGCAGTGATGCAGGGACGTCATTTCACCCAAATGCCAGGGGTAGCGGAAGTGACATCACACGACCCTTGACCTCTGATGACATCACAGGAAGTGATGTTATTTGACCCCATCCTGAAGTGACATGACGGGAAGCGATGGAACACTACCTTTCACCCCTTGACAAACAGGAAGTGACATCACATAGCATTGTTTCTAAGTACACTACGAAAAATATAGTTACTTTATCACTGCAAAGTGAAACACTTGTGTGTAGGCGCGTTACAAATGCCATATCATATCATATCATACATTTCATGCAAGAATGGATCACCATATGTATCATATGTATCCTTATTATCAGCGCGTATAGGCCCATATTACCAAATTATGGTTAATGCAAGCAGACGTCCAAGGCCAAAGGATAACAATGTGTTATTATATACCACTTGTGCTTAAGTGCTTCTTATAAAACAAATATACATACAATAACATCCGACCTGTGTTAGTACTCATTTATCAACCTCAGCAGGATGAAAGGCGAAAGTGATGACCTTGCCGAGAGTCGAACCTGCAACCTGTAGATCACACACACATTGCAGCAGTGAACACTCAACCCACTGAGCTATCTTACCAGCTATAGCTATCAGAAAACCAGCCACTCCAGAAACAAAGATCCACATGCTGCTGTCCACAGTTTACAAGCTTTTTTAAGGTGTAGCTAGGGAGACCACAGGGGTAGCAAGGGAGACCTCAATGGTCGCAGAGGCGACCCCTGGCAACCACTAAATGACATCCCTGCAGTGATCATTGGATTTTACAAGTCTCCTTGCGCCTGGGATCTAGAACAAAATAGGCACCAGCATGATAAACGAGAAATGGCACTGCATAAAATGGGCACAGTGCAACATCAACTCTGTTTCTAAACTCACAAACCGTCTGGGAAATCTTACTGTATAGGCAGAGCTCATTCTCGTTATGAGATGGTGATGTGTTCTAAACTGCTAACCCTGGAACACAATTGTGTTGGACTAAGAACTAGTTATTACAATAAGCCAAGACATGGTACTAATTAATATCTGTTAAATTCAAATTGTGGAAGAAGAAAGTCACTGTTATAGGCAAGTGCTTAGGCATTTAAAATGGCAAATTAATTGTTAACTGATGAAGTGTGCTACACCTGTGCTTAAGAATGAGATTCGCCTCATCGGCACGCCTGCCCCCTTGTTTCCTGTCACTCTCTGGCCGGCCTCTCTTGGCCCTCTTCCTGCTGCCATCTGTTAGGCTAAAAACCTTGGGGTCATGTTCGCCTCCACACTCTCCTTCTCTTCTCACATCTCTGAGGTCTCTAAGAAGTCACATTACCAGCTGCACCTCCTCAGAGGTATTCTTCCTTTTTTCTACTTCCCCCAGGAGCTCATTGTCTCCAGAGCTCTGGTTCTCTCTAGGCTGGACTACTGTAACATGTGCCTGCCTCCACTCTCCACCCTCTGCAACTCATCCAAAACAGGACTGCGAGACTTGTCTGTGGCCTCAAGCCCAAGGAATGTATCTCTCCAGTACTGAAGTCTCGGAACTGGCTCCCAGTGGCAGAGAGGATTAAGTTCAAAACTCTCTGCATTGTCCACAAGGACTTCTGGGGCCTGGGGCCTCAATACCGTCAACTCTCTCTTCCGAAACATCTTCCTTCTTGAGCTCATCTGCCACCAACTCCCTCAGGGTCAGTCGCTTCTCCAAGCAACGAGTTGTTGGTAGATCACTTTCTTCTGCTGGAGCCTCCTCTGGAATAGCCTCCCTGCCTCTCTGAAACTTGAGGAGACCCATCTCCGGTTCAGGAAGCACCTCAAGACCTTCCTCTTTCCTCCTCTCCCCTGCTGATCTCTGGGTTGAAACTGAAACTGCACTGGTTACTTGGCTACCCTCTGATCTCGGGCCCAGGTCCACTCCCCGACACCTGCACTCCTGCACTGCCCCACTGGGTACCCTTGCACTTGGGGACTGTTTCTGTATCCCTACAGCCCCCTACCAGCACTTGACACCTGATGTCTGCCTTTACCCTTGCACTTGCTACAGGCTGGCCGTACTTTTTATCTATTGTCTATTTATGTTGCTGTTATCCTATGTACTGCACTGCCCTCTCTCCCTTCCCCTTGTACTTTCCCCCTCCACCTCCCCTGCACTTGAACAATCTCAATGTCACCTGGCCTAGTAAGATTGTTGTCTCTGTCTCCCCTCTGTTCCCCCACTTGCCTCGTTGTGCGTTGAAACACTTGTGTACAGGGGCGTTATAAATGTCATATATCATATCATATCATATCATTAGACAGGGAGGAATACGCAGCTAAGTCCTTATCTGCGCTCTGTGTCTTCCACCTTTTCACTGCATGGGAATGGGGCAGAGAAGTAGATCAAGGTGTTAAAGCAACAAAGAGAAAATCATTAGACCTTACCTTTACACCCTGCTTTAACACTTTGCCTCATTTAAAATGAGGATTAATGCTGAAGCTCATTTCTGAACAAACGTTCTCTGAAAACAAGTGACCAAATGTACAATGTGCAGTGTTATTAGTGACCAAAAGTAAACTCTGTTGGGAATTAAGTGCTCAAAAGGCAGTGTGCATCACAATGTACTGTTGATTCTTGGAGGAGAAATAGGCGTACAGGAGTTATTGTAAAGTAGGGCAGTAGAGCTAGTTGCATAAGAGTTTCATTCTTGCTACAATATTCGTTGTGTGTTCCTTCTAATATCAAGCCAGAGGTTATTTGTTTGATTTTGCTGGAGTCAAATGTGTGGTCTTTTTTCTTGCCGCGTGGATGCCAGTGACAGCAAAGCTGTCTTGCTGAGCATGCCAAGGCTTTTCCTTGCCACCTGCAATGATGTTCCTTTATGTGGCCACCTGTTCGACTCCTCGAGGCAAACAGGACTTTTGTTCCTTGTCAGGTAAACATTGGATGTCTACTTTCAGGCCATTGTACTTTCTCTGTTGTATGTAGACTATATTCAGACAGCAATTCATGCCTGAATTGAGATTACTGAAACATTTAGTGACTTGTAGTCATAAAACAATAATCGGCATGTAACATTTTTTGTTTAAGTCAGTACACATACAAGACTTATGTGATAAATATAAGAACAAGTAACCAATTTGTAAGTAATGCAAATGTGCAATTCATCCGCAACGTGTTTGAAAATTATGAGAGCCTCATATGTTGTGATATATTTGATATATTCTAATGCATAACATGCAATTTAAAAGGAACTATATAAACCATATAATATAGATTTACACAGAAAAAGAGGCACAAGACTAACATTTACAACAGGAAGCGAGGGAATTATGCTATCCAGGAACAACACAGGCAATAGGTTATAATTGTTCCTATCAAATAACAGTCACATTTTTTAAGTATTCCAAAAACGACTGCCATTTTAACTCATGCTTAAACTATAAAAGTGGGGACGTAGCATTACATGTTTCCATTCCATGGATGTTACACACTGAATTAGACCATATTTTAAAATGCAAACGGTTTAAATATTTCCAGTTGGAGGTGATTGTTTGGATAGCAATTGTTCCAGTTCGGTGTTCTTTATTTTTCCCTGTGCTTCTCATCATTAAACAAAACTGTTTTGAAAATAGCAAAGGATTTTATAAACCGATTCATTCTGTGTTTTTAGAAACGTTTAACAACACTCTTTTAAACTTCTGATGTAAAATAAATATATTGTCATTATTCGGCTGCAGGTCCACTGGCACATGTTGGTGTAGGAAAACGCGGAGGTGTTTTCTACTAATGACAAACGGGGTCATACTCCCATCTAGTAATGGTGTCGGTAAGGGGGAGCTGATCTTATCTATTTTGGTCTGAACAGCTGAACTCTGTCATGTCTTGGTTGAGGTGTAGGTAGTCGTTTGACAGTCAGATATTACACTTCTCCAGAGAGTGTATTTGAAGGGCTTGTGTGGGGCATACGCACGTTTCACTACATGTGTAAGTGTTGTCAGACTAGAAAATGCAGACTCGACCTCTTGGCGACTGTCTATGGCTCATTCAATGTCAAGTATTAAGACTCTGGAAAACAAACACAACAGCTCAAAATATACCTCAATTAATTGTAAGGAATACGTCCTGTGAAATGAAGTGTTTTTCAATATGTAAATTGATCACTCCTGAAGCTATGACACAGATATGTCACGAAACCATTAAAAGACAACATGTTCTTGTAAGTTCCTCTGTTCGAAACAGAAACACATTACAACAATGCGTTATGTATTTATCAAGCACTCAAGGTATTTTTCAAAGTCCAAACTAGGAAGACACATTAGAATAGACTATGGGACATGTAAACCCAATAATAATGAGAAAAAAAACCAAGAATGAAACACTGGGATTTAAATGAATCAATAGTAGATATATGCATTTCATAACCAGACTTTCGATGTCTGTTCTTTCTGTTCTCTGTCAGATGGAAAATGTGAGATACATTGTTTCATACATATGCCTTATTCGGCACTCTATATATGTAACCATCATGTGAGAAAGACTGGTCATCATTTATTAATAATTTACTTTTGGGGTATGCATTTGTTTGACAACTAATTTACTGATTTTGTGTTCTGCAATTTGTATTGTGATCCTCCTCATGTAGATTTACACAAAAGTAAATCATACGCAAGGTTTTTAAAAATGGAGAAAAACAAACCAGCACAAACCAACACGTATAAATAATATTGTCATTATTAACATCCTGACCTGATCTACTAGCACATATTCACAATATAGTATCACTAGCGTAATTATATATCTTGATGCTTAAGATGTCTGTGCCATCAATATGAAGTTAATGCTTCCGGGTTTTACAATAAACAGCACATCTGATTCACGATGTTGTACAGTCGTGCAAATTAGCAGATTCCCTAAAGCATCTTGGGGTTGTATCTGATTTACCTTATTCCTGATTCACAAAGCTTTAAAAAGGGGCACTTCTAGATATGCCTGGAGAATCTCTGAAATTGGCATTTCCAAATACCACTTACAAAGATGTCCTCATGGGATTCTTAGAGATGCTTCAATTTCAGGTTTAGGGGATCAGTTATAAGATAGCAGGTTCAAATATGAGATACTCATGGGCCTTTCATTTGCACCAGGCTTTGGCATCCAGTCCAGCGATTGTATTTTATGAGACGTGAACCAGTAGACTATGAGTGTGTGGGAGACATACATTTTAAAATGTTTTGGATGAGCTATCACAACATTCACACTGAGCACATAAGGCCCATGTATGGAAGTACAGTTGGCTCATATATTGGAATTGAAAACGAAACTCAATACTTTACTTAACTGACGTGTAAAAAAATGCAGGATAAAAAAAAAGAAATTGTAACTGACCTAAGAGATCTGTCAATAGTGTAAGGACAAGTAACTTACTATGTAAGATGCTTGATTGAATTACTAAAACAAGAAATGTGGGGGGAAAAAGAACAATCATTCAATCAATATTTAATGTTAATGCAAAGATGGTGTTCATAGATTGTTTCCACAATTCTATTGCTAATAACCTTTATTTGTTTTATTTTATTTATTTGACATTGATATGGCACCTGTACAGAAGTGTTTCCAGGTGCCACAAGACAAATTGTTGTGATAAATTAGCTCACCTTGACTGTTTCTTAACAAACGTTTTTTAAGTATATACATTACAAGGCTTGCAGTAGCAGTTCTATAGTTATGGTCAAGTTGCTCATTCATAGAAGGAGCATTTTTTTGGCCAGTTTATAAGTTTGCCCCCACTGGCCGAACCCTCCAGTAGTTTCGTCAATGGGGGAAAAGTTATAATGGCGTCGGGAATTTGTGGAAATCCTCATAGATGTAATACAGCCCAAACCGCTAGACTGATTTTTACCAAATTTTTGTCAGGAGCAGCGAATTGGTCCCAAAAGAATGCTTTTGTAAATTTGGTGGAAATGCGTCAAGTAGTTTTCTAGAAAAATGGCTAAATAGTAGGTAAAAAATAATTATGGATATCTGGGTCCCATCCATGGACTCATTTCCTGATTTGGAGTCTGCGGACGCCTCTTGACCAATCAGGGTCCCCCATGATGTCAGCGGACATCCATCATACATGCCCGCTGATTGGTTGTTGGAAACCGTGAGCTGTGTCAGATTTTTTTAAACAGTTGCCATGTTAGATCCACAGACAACTGCCACCGACCATGGACACTGCAGTGAGCAAAAAGTCTGGAAAACACATTTCGGGTTATTTGGGGGCTGGAAGAGGTCCTGGGAAGGGTAAGAGTGTGAATACAAGTTAAGATGGAGCCATTGTTGTAGGGGAAAAGGTCTGTAGGTTCAATTCTATTGTGGTTGTTGTGGCCAGTATTGGTAGAAGGGCTTCTTTGCACTATTTTGTCTGTGGACACAATAGTAGTCCCTGGACACTGCACATGCCATCCAGGTCCTTTAAAGATGCCAGGCATGGAAAGGGGACTGTGCTGACCATGCTAGGCAAATCTCCTCTGAACAAGTGTAGCATCAGCAACCCCAGACACGTGTTTCAGCCTAGTAGGGCCTCATCAGTTAGGTGAAACTGAGCCTCTATAAGACAGAGTGAGCAAGGGACACACATCTGGTTTACCCTGTGTTACTTAAAGTGCACAGCCCTCCTGCACAAGCATTCAAATAACCCTCCATGATTCCATATAAAGAAATCAGTGTCAGCGAGTAACACACATTATAGTTTTGTGAATGTATGCTTTTGGAGCCCGTAAGAACTACCTTCTTGATTTGTGCATACATTGATGTGTCTGTTTGCCCTACCATCAGGCTGCCCCTCTGCAGAACATATTTACTGAAAGCTTCACAAGTCGAAAATCCCTACAGAAGATACGAGATTTCTTTGGGCAGGTGGAAATTATAGAGACCCTTTAATCATCACAGCCTTGAGTATGAGACTTTTCTTCAGGGTCATAATGAAAAAAATGTGTCCTGTGTCAAATCACCATTATGCCTGCCACACATGTTGTTTCAAAATTGTTCTCATTTGGGAAGCTTGTTACAGTAACAGTACTAGGATAGAGGAGAGTGTGAAATATTAAGCAGGGTAGCAACTGAGTTGCAGATTTAGGGTTTCAAGTATCAAGATAGATGACAGGACAACCATGGGGCTCTCATCCAAAGTATTTTCTTCACACTCATACAGAAAACATCTATCCTAGTCCCAGGTCCATACTACACTACTATGACTGGTGCAGCAGTCTCATGTCCTCTTAAATCAGTAGGGATCATGGATGTGCTAGTTTTTCTTTTTTTTCCTAAACTGAAAGCCCCTCCTCCCTCGAAATGCCATTTTGTTATACCCAAAGGAACACATACATTTTAATGGAAGGGGTGGTCCAGACAGGGAGGGGAATCATACTGAAAGAATGTTACAAGCAGGGATCAAACCCCCACTATACAAATATTTGATGCCAGCTTTGTTCTCCTTATTGAGACAGTGTCATCAGGAAGGACAGAATAAAGTGATAATTTTAGTCAAGCTGAATATACTCCTCAGAGGTTCACATAGGGTCTGAGGCAGACGAGCAGGCTTACATCATGATTACTTTGTCTGCTTTGCCCTGAAAGTGAGTGCCTAAAACACACCTGCATATGTCAAAAATGAAACACGTCAGAAGTGGGAGATGTGAAGGAGATCATGGCTACACATTTGGCAAAGAGCATTCACCACAAAGACATGTGCAGTAAAACCTAAAGCCTCACCTTGCACGGACAAGAAACAGTGTTTGAACATGGCGGTTTGCTGTACAAACTCAATATTATAATGCAGCAGTGTGCTAAGGGAGTACATAGCACATTCAATTCCAGACATTTCCCCACAGTGGCTAATGGGATATGCTACAGCCAGTGAAACATTGATTGAGAATTTTAAATATCCCCTGCAATCATCAAACTTCTCAATCTCAGAACTACATTGAACACCATGTTTGTTTCCCTCTCCCCAAAGAGTTTTCCGTTTCCCGTTTTTGAATTTGGGTTTGATTTTGAGTCACAGAAACCCCATTACCAATTGGTGAGGACATTCACCATATTTTAATGGTGCCTATTTATTGAAATATGCACTACTTTCCAGGCTGTCATTTGTGCATCACTTTCATTTGAATTTTGGTTCTGTGAAGATGTTAAGCTCACACAGAGTGCCTGATGCGACTTCTGGCACCTTGTCAGATGCTCACACCTATTCACATGGGAACAAGTTGGCCACCAAGAATGGAAATTCTCGATAGGCTGTGGATATAATGCCAAGTGTTCATGGCTGTTCTTAAAACAGTACTTTATGAAGGCAATTACATTTCTGTTACGTGCTTTCTAAAACAATCCTTTTTACATCCTCCTCCATTAAAAGGGTCCCATTTTTGGGATAACTGCAGTTATTAATTGTGCTTTGTAATTCATGGGGTAATTCACCTCCTGTACCTGCATTATCTAATGCATCGTTGATGCATAAACACATTGGCCCACATTTAAATGCCAAGGTGAGTGAGCTTTTTGGTGCTGAATTTTTCTTTACAGAATTCAAAGAAATGCTTGTACATTTTGAGATTCCTAAGTACACCATCTACTGCCAATCCAGTTGGAAAGTACATCCAAAGAAGAGGCATGTTTATCACTACTACCACACAGATGCATTGTAGCAGGTGGGGCTGTCGTAGAATACTAGACTGTTTACACTAGGGCAGGGTTCCCCAATCGTTTGTTACAAATTTGCAACATTTGCTTGTCAGATGTAATGAAGAGCAACTTCTGTACTTTGATATAGTTTAGACGTTTTCAGTTCACAAATTATAACTGTACTAAGCGCAATACTGCAAATAAAATAGGTTAATGATCAGTAATTAATAGTATTCAAATCAAGGTGCAAATTTAGTCCATGCATTGTGTAATGGTGCTAAACATCATTTAACACTAAGATGATAAACAAATAGAAAGTTTAGTAACCTAAGTGGCAAATGGTGCATTTTTAGGCACATGAAGCCAGCAAAATTGTTCAAAAACATTGCAGGATGGAATTAAATAAAATATTAGAGTGCTTGGAGTTCTCTCCCAGGAAATGTTCATGACATTTAAGAGAAATATTTCATGTTGAGCATGTTGCAACAGTAACATCAGTCATAAGTCATAAATTGGAACATTTGTACAAAAATGTAAAGGTTACTGAGTGCCTTCCCATGGGGTTCTGATGACCTTAAGTGGTAAATGGTGCATGTGTAGGAACACAGTATGAGTAACACAGTACAGAACAAGGTAGAATGTAATGATCACTTCATCAAGGCTTTATTGGGTGAGGTTACCATCCCAAGAATTCCTTTGAAAATAAGTGGCAAATTAAAGTACACATTATTATTATGTCAAAATGATTTTCAGTAACATAAGGCAATTCCAATCGATAGCTATGCTAACTAATTAATTATGCATAACTTGGAAGTCCTTGACCTTAATTGTCCATTTGTCACATGCCAGATATGCAAAGTATCATACAACGAAAATATTTCCACCAGGACACTGCAATATAAGAAGCATGTAACATTTGTGACAAATAGTATGCAAGTGGACCACAACGCTCAAATCTAAAAAAAGATTGGCATATGCAAATTGTTATAGAATTGAATGCTGGGCTTGCATACCACTTCTTTTTCCACTATGCCGTTGCCAGCTATACAAAGGCACAGATCTTGTCAATGTACACCAGCACACAAATATGGGCATGTGGTTACATTATATTGTACTTCCCCACTGAACAAATAGTCACAATATGGCAATTTCTTAACAAATGTAATGCAATTATTGTGGAACACTTTGGGCAAAAAATGTGCATTATTCCAACATGTTCAAAAGAAGCTTATTGAACTTCGCTGACAGTTGGGCATTCAAGTGCCATGTTGTTCTACCAATAACTTAACAGAATTTGGGCCTAATTACACGTTAGGCGGTAAGGTTTACCTGTACCGGTAAGGGCACCGGTACCGGAAAACCCTTACCGCCTTACTACGAGTTCCCTTTGCTGGACCCGACCTTAACGGCTGGTTTTACCAGCCGTTAAAGTAGGGTGCCGCAAAGGGACCTTGGAATTAATTACGGTACCGCAATTTGCAGTACCGTAATTAGCGCCTTCCCCATTCCCATTATGCCCTATGGGAGCAAAAATGGGAATGGGGAAGTGCCTTGGTGAATGGGGAATTACCGCCCCCGCTCACCTTGGAGTAGGGTGGTAATTCCGCCATCCACCAAGGCGGACACAGTAAAATACCGGCGGCAACCATGGCACTAATAGCGCCATGGTTACCGCCTACTGTGTAATGAGGCCCTTTGACTACTATAACCTTTACTCTGTACCTGAGTGTAGCAAGGACAGGCTTTGTTGGCTGCAACAGTTTGTGCACAGATTCTGTGCCTGA
The DNA here is from genome assembly GCF_040938575.1 of Ambystoma mexicanum. Taxonomy (NCBI): domain Eukaryota; kingdom Metazoa; phylum Chordata; class Amphibia; order Caudata; family Ambystomatidae; genus Ambystoma; species Ambystoma mexicanum. The sequence continues at coordinate 627,369,721 of NC_090930.1, forward strand.
TCCAAGCAGTGGTGATCCGGCAAAGTGTGTCAGAGCACCAAGTGCTAAAGACTGGGACTGTCCCAAAACGTGTCCAAAACATTTTTACTTCGAATTGCAGCAACAGTAACATTGTATTAACATGGATGTCATTTAGACCTAGTGTCTGGGCTTCAGGTTCTCTTCAATCGCTAGTGCCAATATCACCGGACGCCTTAAGAGATTAATCTCAGCAGCCACCTCTCTTGAGTTCCGATCTGACCTTCTCCACCACTCAGCCAACTCTACTGATGTGTCCACAGATAATGCCTGGACAACTAATATTATGTAATTTACGTCATCAGAGCAGACTGATTGGCTAGCCTTCCAGCAAAATCCTGCCTCAGAGTATAGTGTCATTGATTTCTCATGCCTGCAGTTCCTCTTTTTTGGCCTCCACCCAATGGCCGAGATCACCTGGCAAGAAACATTTTAGGATCATGTTTCTCGCAAGCTACATGTTGGGGATCACTGCTCTAGCAGGTGGTGGTGTTGTGGGGTGTAGTACTGACCTATTTATTACATAGGGATGCATGCCTGCCAACTATCCCAATGCACGCTTGGTTCTCTAAGTTTACCACTCAATTTCATGTGAGATCATTGGCACTCTGAGTAAGGGAAATGAAGAGGGCACTGTGACCCAGCTGCAGTATGATCACCTGACGTCACAGGATCAAAGTTAAAGAAATGGTTATCATTCATGCCTAGACAGGTCTCAGTTGGAATTGGTAACTATGGTGTGAGTATTATTTTGGCTTTCCCTTGAGATGCGAGGGGAGTTGTGAGTGATATGGGGATATTTCTACTATGTGTATGTGAAGGGTTTCTTTACTCTAATAGACAAAATCACCCATCCCATTCCATTCTAATCTATCAGGGTTTATCCTTCGCTTTCTTTGTGTCCTGGTTGTCTATGCCACTACACACAAAAATATTAAAACGTTGTTGTGGGGATCTTTTCTGAGGGAGTTAAAAAGCAAACTTCCATTTTGTCCAATTTGGTCATGAATTGTTTATGAATGTGTACAGTAAATTAATGGTGTTTTTGTATTACATTTAAGGCTGTCACCTATGACCTTTGATGTTACCAAAAAGAAACAAGTTATGCACGCAAACATTGAAAAAGACATTAAAACCATGCTGTTGTTGCATGAGAACATGAGATATCCATCATGCTTTAGGGTTTCATCAGGATGTCATTTCGGAAGAAAGGGCACCTGTCTAGTAAACCACAGATAAAGCACCCAGTGAAAGCAATGTTTGTGGGGGCACCACCAATAATGTGTAAGTGTGAAAACAAGGAAATAATATGAGGCAGGGTAACCAAAAAGGAAACACACCAAACACAGGTTACAAAGGAACATACAAAGCACTTTATTTTATACTGGATCCAGTTACAAAAGAACAGAACAAAATTCAGATAGCTATCGAGCCTCAGTACAACACAGCGAACTCTGGCGTGGTTCGGTGTGCTCAGTGAGTGCAAATATTCATTGAAACAGTCAGGCTTGTATACATTTCTCCAGCCTGTTGTCCAGCCTTTCTTCTGGTTAACCATTCCATAAATAAGTTACTGCTCTAGGGTCCCTTGCCAGGTCAAATCTAGTTCATCTTAGGTTTATACATTAACAAGAAGAAATGGTAATAATGTATGCTCTAGGCCTAACATTACAATGCAGGACTTAGTTTATACAATATAGTTAAGCAGGTGTTCGCATTCAATTATAGATCAGTTTCGGTGATACAGGTAATCCATTGCACACAGGTCAGCAGAAGGACAAGGTCTCAGCTCATGACCCTAACAAGTGGCCTGCAGGCAAGTTATACATTAGCTGTACAGAGGTCATGACAATCGAGTTCTGTTCTGAATAACATAGGCTACCATTTTAGCTCACATGGTGACTTTATAGAGCAAGAAAACCTAAAATGGCGGCTTGACCCAAAATGACAGTTTACATGGTTTCTAAGGTCAGGACCTTGCAATGTGAGTTTATTCACATGTAGTTTATAAGCAGCTTGTTAGCAGCTTGGCGTAGGCCAATATACATATATTCATAGCAATAGGAGGCACAATATAATTTCTAGTTTGACATAAGGACAAGGAATTTTCTGGGAGAGCATAATGAGCACAGCCTACTTAAAGGAGCACATGCAAATGCTTTATGTCCATGACACCCAGAATCTATGACTAATGCAGGACGATTTACAATAGCCCTCTGCCACAGGATTCATTGAGAGTCAGGATCTTTTTTGGGGTATGGATTCTGCTGAGTTGCAAGATGTATACATATGATCAGAATAGTCTGAGCGCACCACAATGGAATATTTTAAATGGTTTCCTAAACCCATGGAAAGGGCACAGTTAACCAATGGCATGCATATTTTATTTTCTCAAATGTTTAATGACGACATTTTCTTAAGAAGAATTTTCCACTTAATGAACCAAACATGTATGACTCCTATAGCCATCAGCATGCTTATGATCACTATAATATAAGAGAATTTGTCAGTAGCAACTTGAGAAAGTGAAATGGAAAATTCATAGGCCAGTGGTAGCAGTATTAGGAGCCTCATTAGAAGTACAGTGCTGCATGTAAACACAGTGATGTGGCAGTAATTCTGTTACTGCCACATTACTGCACCGCTATACTACATGTTTAGTACTGAGGTGGATTGTTTACATCCGGCAAAAAGTTGTAGGTAAATCCTCTACCGTCCAACCCATTTATCAAAACGGGCATCCCATTAATTTAGTTAACACCACTGTTGAAAGTAATGTAATTAAGTTGATGGAGTCTTCAGAAATGGTTGTGACTAATGCTAGCATGAGATATTGTGCTACAGACTATGTCATTCTATAGAGTGGAGCCAACATAGAGGAATGGGGCATAGAGGGCCCACATAATTTTCTGGACCAGGAATTACATATTTACAAAGGGTGTAAGTAAAGATTCTACAGTTGACCCACAAAAGTTGATTAAAAAAAACAATCTTTCTAATACAGGATTTGCTAGCAAAGGGCAGTGACCATCCCAGTAATAGAACACGTGTGCTGCAGGTTTGTTCAACTTTAGTACAGTTAAGAATGTAACACCCGTGGACATTGAGAACATATATTTTTTATAATACAACTATACAAATATGGCACGTGTCCACTATAGATTAAACAATGTGGCTCGCTTAATATTTGGAAATCAGACACATTTTCTGAGAATGATTTATGAGACCACGTTTGATATACTGACACTGCAGTAAAATCGTATTTTCCTAATAATTATGTACCTAAAATGATAACCAATACCAATGGTACCTGCACTATAACTTGTAAAAGTTATGCTGAACTGATCCCCGAGTTTCTATGACAATGACTCCGGCTGTCAAAGGCCTATATAACTCATGCCCACACTTGCCACTTTCTTCTTTTCAATGTCCGCAAAATACTTCCTTATCTATCGTTGCAAGTCGCTAAACTTCTTATTACTTCTTCCATTCTTTCTCGACTCAACTACTACTCTGCCCTGCTCTTTGGACTTCCCTGTTCCCACCTCACTCCTCTATGCTCAGCTTTGAATTCTGCAATTGGTCTTCTCTTTTCACTTCCTGCTCATTCTTCTATTATGCCTTCTTTTCTCTCCATCTCCTTTCTCCCTACGACTCTCTTCTTTCCTTTAATTTCCTCTGCATTGTTTTCAAGTGCTATCATGGCTTGGCCCCCCTTTGTCTCGCACCTCTTGTCTCCCTCTACTCGCCACGTTATTTTCACTCTCAACAACGTTATCTCCTTACCTCTCCTAAACCTCCTGTGTTCCTTCACTCTTCTGTTCTGTTTCCCTTCTAGCCCCCAAATACTGGAATGCTCTGCCACCCAACATCCCTGCTTCCCCTCTTGCCTTAAGACTCATCTCCATTTTTCTCTGTTATCTTCCTAAAACCGTTTCTCACGCTGAACGCCATTGGATTTATTATTTAATTATTTTGTACAAGATTATTTTTTCTTCATTTGTACAGTGCCTTGTACAAATACAAATACAAAGGCAACTGGGGCAGGCCCAAAGTAATGGGCATCCATAATTAAGAAGACCTAAACTTACTCTATGAATACAAATATTCTAATTGGTGAAATAAAAATAAAATCCCAGGAAAATATTGTACAAATGCTCATTAAAAATGTCCAGAACCCCCACACCCCACCCCGGTGATACTGAAACAGAAACAGTCATGACATATTTAAGGGATTTGCTTATTAAAAGAAGCATTATGTACAAGGGTGAATTTGTTATAACAGGTTAAGATTGTAATGCCCACTGCAGTTGTGAGGGTGAAGGACAACATGCCATGAATTTGAATACATCTATCCCTGTGGGAGTTTTTTTTTTTTAAAGTACGTGACCACAAACCTGGTAAACAATAGTTTCTTTTTATGATGGATTTTGAATTTATTATGCTAAACGAGAGAACTAAAGATAACTCATCTGTGAATCACACTTGGCACTTGCAGAGATTATTTTTGTATTATTGAGAATAATTATAAGAGTGAAGAATTGAAAACAAAGCAAGCAGTGATGCAGGGACGTCATTTCACCCAAATGCCAGGGGTAGCGGAAGTGACATCACACGACCCTTGACCTCTGATGACATCACAGGAAGTGATGTTATTTGACGCCATCCTGAAGTGACATCACGGGAAGCGATGGAACACTACCTTTCACCCCTTGACAAACAGGAAGTGACATCACATAGCATTGTTTCTAAGTACACTACGAAAAATATAGTTACTTTATCACTGCAAAGTGAAACACGTGTGTAGGCGCGTTACAAATGCCATATCATATCATATCATACATTTCATGCAAGAATGGATCACCATATGTATCATATGTATCCTTAATATCAGCGCGTATAGGCCCATATTACCAAATTACGGTTAATGCAAGCAGACGTCCAAGGCCAAAGGATAACAATGTGTTATTATATACCACTTGTGCTTAAGTGCTTCTTATAAAACAAATATACATACAATAACATCCGACCTGTGTTAGTACTCATTTATCAACCTCAGCAGGATGAAAGGCGAAAGTGATGACCTTGCCGAGAGTCGAACCTGCAACCTGTAGATCACACACACATTGCAGCAGTGAACACTCAACCCACTGAGCTATCTTACCAGCTATAGCTATCAGAAAACCAGCCACTCCAGAAACAAAGATCCACATGCTGCTGTCCACAGTTTACAAGCTTTTTTAAGGTGTAGCTAGGGAGACCACAGGGGTAGCAAGGGAGACCTCAATGGTCGCAGGGGCGACCCCTGGCAACCACTAAATGACATCCCTGCAGTGATCATTGGATTGTACAAGTCTCCTTGCGCCTGGGATCTAGAACAAAATAGGCACCAGCATGATAAACGAGAAATGGCACTGCATAAAATGGGCACAGTGCAACATCAACTCTGTTTCTAAACTCACAAACCGTCTGGGAAATCTTACTGTATAGGCAGAGCTCATTCTGGTGATGAGATGGTGATGTGTTCTAAACTGCTAACCCTGGAACACAATTGTGTTGGACTAAGAACTAGTTATTACAATAAGCCAAGACATGGTACTAATTAATATCTGTTAAATTCAAATTGTGGAAGAAGAAAGTCACTGTTACAGGCAAGTGCTTAGGCATTTAAAATGGCAAATTAATTGTTAACTGATGAAGTGTGCTACACCTGTGCTTAAGAATGAGATTCGCCTCATCGGCACGCCTGCCCCCTTGTTTCCTGTCACTCTCTGGCCGGCCTCTCTTGGCCCTCTTCCTGCTGCCATCTGTTAGGCTAAAAACCTTGGGGTCATGTTCGCCTCCACACTCTCCTTCTCTTCTCACATCTCTGAGGTCTCTAAGAAGTCACATTACCAGCTGCACCTCCTCAGAGGTATTCTTCCTTTTTTCTACTTCCCCCAGGAGCTCATTGTCTCCAGAGCTCTGGTTCTCTCTAGGCTGGACTACTGTAACATGTGCCTGCCTCCACTCTCCACCCTCTGCAACTCATCCAAAACAGGACTGCGAGACTTGTCTGTGGCCTCAAGCCCAAGGAATGTATCTCTCCAGTACTGAAATCTCGGGACTGGCTCCCAGTGGCAGAGAGGATTAAGTTCAAAACTCTCTGCATTGTCCACAAGGACTTCTGGGGCCTGGGGCCTCAATACCGTCAACTCTCTCTTCCGAAACATCTTCCTTCTTGAGCTCATCTGCCACCAACTCCCTCAGGGTCAGTCGCTTCTCCAAGCAACGAGTTGTTGGTAGATCACTTTCTTCTGCTGGAGCCTCCTCTGGAATAGCCTCCCTGCCTCTCTGAAACTTGAGGAGACCCATCTCCGGTTCAGGAAGCACCTCAAGACCTTCCTCTTTCCTCCTCTCCCCTGCTGATCTCTGGGTTGAAACTGAAACTGCACTGGTTACTTGGCTACCCTCTGATCTCGGGCCCAGGTCCACTCCCCGACACCTGCACTCCTGCACTGCCCCACTGGGTACCCTTGCACTTGGGGACTGTTTCTGTATCCCTACAGCCCCCTACCAGCACTTGACGCCTGATGTCTGCCTTTACCCTTGCACTTGCTACAGGCTGGCCGTACTTTTTATCTATTGTCTATTTATGTTGCTGTTATCCTATGTACTGCACTGCCCTCTCTCCCTTCCCCTTGTACTTTCCCCCTCCACCTCCCCTGCACTTGAACAATCTCAATGTCACCTGGCCTAGTAAGATTGTTGTCTCTGTCTCCCCTCTGTTCCCCCACTTGCCTCGTTGTGCGTTGAAACACTTGTGTACAGGGGCGTTATAAATGTCATATATCATATCATATCATATCATTAGACAGGGAGGAATACGCAGCTAAATCCTTATCTGCGCTCTGTGTCTTCCACCTTTTCACTGCATGGGAATGGGGCAGAGAAGTAGATCAAGGTGTTAAAGCAACAAAGAGAAAATCATTAGACCTTACCTTTACACCCTGCTTTAACACTTTGCCTCATTTAAAATGAGGATTAATGCTGAAGCTCATTTCTGAACAAACGTTCTCTGAAAACAAGTGACCAAATGTACAATGTGCAGTGTTATTAGTGACCAAAAGTAAACTCTGTTGGGAATTAAGTGCTCAAAAGGCAGTGTGCATCACAATGTACTGTTGATTCTTGGAGGAGAAATAAGCGTACAAGAGTTACTGTAAAGTAGGGCAGTAGAGCTAGTTGCCTAAGAGTTTCATTCTTGCTACAATATTCGTTGTGTGTTCCTTCTAATATCAAGCCAGAGGTTATTTGTTTGATTTTGCTGGAGTCAAATGTGTGGTCTTTTTTCTTGCCGCGTGGATGCCAGTGACAGCAAAGCTGTCTTGCTGAGCATGCCAAGGCTTTTCCTTGCCACCTGCAATGATTTTCCTTTATGTGGCCACCTGTTCGACTCCTCGAGGCAAACAGGACTTTTGTTCCTTGTCAGGTAAACATTGGATGTCTACTTTCAGGCCATTGTACTTTCTCTGTTGTATGAAGACTATATTCAGACAGCAATTCATGCCTGAATTGAGATTACTGAAACATTTAGTGACTTGTAGTCATAAAACAATAATCGGCATGTAACATTTTTTGTTTAAGTCAGTACACATACAAGACTTATGTGATAAATATAAGAACAAGTAACCAATTTGTAAGTAATGCAAATGTGCAATTCATCCGCAACGTGTTTGAAAATTATGAGAGCCTCATATGTTGTGATATATTTGATATATTCTAATGCATAACATGCAATTTAAAAGGAACTATATAAACCATATAATATAGATTTACACAAAAAAAGAGGCACAAGACTAACATTTACAACAGGAAGGGAGGGAATTATGCTATACAGGAACAACACAGGCAATAGGTTATAATTGTTCCTATCAAATAACAGTCACATTTTTTAAGTATTCCAAAAACGACTGCCATTTTAACTCATGCTTAAACTATAAAAGTGGGGACGTAGCATTACATGTTTCCATTCCATGGATGTTACACACTGAATTAGACCATATTTTAAAATGCAAACGGTTTAAATATTTCCAGTTGGAGGTGATTGTTTGGATAGCAATTGTTCCAGTTCGGTGTTCTTTATTTTTCCCTGTGCTTCTCATCATTAAACAAAACTGTTTTGAAAATAGCAAAGGATTTTATAAACCGATTCATTCTGTGTTTTTAGAAACGTTTAACAACACTCTTTTAAACTTCTGATGTAAAATAAATATATTGTCATTATTCGGCTGCAGGTCCACTGGCACAAGTTGGTGTAGGAAAACGCGGAGGTGTTTTCTACTAATGACAAACGGGGTCATACTCCCATCTAGTAATGGTGTCGGTAAGGGGGAGCTGATCTTATCTATTTTGGTCTGAACAGCTGAACTCTGTCATGTCTTGGTTGAGGTGTAGGTAGTCGTTTGACAGTCAGATATTACACTTCTCCAGAGAGTGTATTTGAAGGGCTTGTGTGGGGCATACGCACGTTTCACTACATGTGTAAGTGTTGTCAGACTAGAAAATGCAGACTCGACCTCTTGGCGACTGTCTATGGCTCATTCAATGTCAAGTATTAAGACTCTGGAAAACAAACACAACAGCTCAAAATATACCTCAATTAATTGTACGGAATACGTCCTGTGAAATGAAGTGTTTTTCAATATGTAAATTGATCACTCCTGAAGCTATGACACAGATATGTCACGAAACCATTAAAAGACAACATGTTCTTGTAAGTTCCTCTGTTCGAAACAGAAACACATTACAACAATGCGTTATGTATTTATCAAGCACTCAAGGTATTTTTCAAAGTCCAAACTAGGAAGACACATTAGAATAGACTATGGGACATGTAAACCCAATAATAATGAGAAAAAAAACCAAGAATGAAACACTGGGATTTAAATGAATCAATAGTAGATATATGCATTTCATAACCAGACTTTCGATGTCTGTTCTTTCTGTTCTCTGTCAGATGGAAAATGTGAGATACATTGTTTCATACATATGCCTTATTCGGCACTCTATATATGTAACCATCATGTGAGAAAGACTGGTCATCATTTATTAATAATTTACTTTTGGGGTATGCATTTGTTTGACAACTAATTTACTGATTTTGTGTTCTGCAATTTGTATTGTGATCCTCCTCATGTAGATTTACACAAAAGTAAATCATACGCAAGGTTTTTAAAAATGGAGAAAAACAAACCAGCACAAACCAACACGTATAAATAATATTGTCATTATTAACATCCTGACCTGATCTACTAGCACATATTCACAATATAGTATCACTAGCGTAATTATATATCTTGATGCTTAAGATGTCTGTGCCATTAATATGAAGTTAATGCTTCCGGGTTTTACAATAAACAGCACATCTGATTCACGATGTTGTACAGTCGTGCAAATTAGCAGATTCCCTAAAGAATCTTGGGGTTGTATCTGATTAACCTTATTCCTGATTCACAAAGCTTTAAAAAGGGGCACTTCTAGATATGCCTGGAGAATCTCTGAAATTGGCATTTCCAAATACCACTTACAAAGATGTCCTCATGGGATTCTTAGAGACGCTTCAATTTCCGGTTTAGGGGATCAGTTGTAAGATAGCAGGTGCAAATCTGAGATACTCATGGGCCTTTCATTTGCACCAGGCTTTGGCATCCAGTCCAGCGATTGTATTTTATGAGACGTGAACCAGTAGACTATGAGTGTGTGGGAGACATACATTTTAAAATGTTTTGGATGAGCTATCACAACATTCACACTGAGCACATAAGGCCCATGTATGGAAGTACAGTTGGCTCATATATTGGAATTGAAAACGAAACTCAATACTTTACTTCACTGACGTGTAAAAAAATGCAGGATAAAAAAAAAGAAATTGTAACTGACCTAAGAGATCTGTCAATAGTGTAAGGACAAGTAACTTACTATGTAAGATGCTTGATTGAATTACTAAAACAAGAAATGTGGGGGGAAAAAGAACAATCATTCAATCAATATTTAATGTTAATGCAAAGATGGTGTTCATAGATTGTTTCCACAATTCTATTGCTAATAACCTTTATTTGTTTTATTTTATTTATTTGACATTGATATGGCACCTGTACAGAAGTGTTTCCAGGTGCCACAAGACAAATTGTTGTGATAAATTAGCTCACCTTGACTGTTTCTTAACAAACGTTTTTTAAGTATATACATTACAAGGCTTGCAGTAGCAGTTCTATAGTTATGGTCAAGTTGCTCATTCATAGAAGGAGCATTTTTTTGGCCAGTTTATAAGTTTGCCCCCACTGGCCGAACCCTCCAGTAGTTTCGTCAATGGGGGAAAAGTTATAATGGCGTCTGGAATTTGTGGAAATCCTCATAGTTGTAATACAGCCCAAACCGCTAGACTGATTTTTACCAAATTTTTGTCAGGAGCAGCGAATTGGTCCCAAAAGAATGCTTTTGTAAATTTGGTGAAAATCCGTCAAGTAGTTTTCTAGAAAAATGGCTAAATAGTAGGTAAAAAATAATTATGGATATCTGGGTCCCATCCATGGACTCATTTCCTGATTTGGAGTCTGCGGACGCCTCTTGACCAATCAGGGTCCCCCATGATGTCAGCGGACATCCATCGTACATGCCCGCTGATTGGTTGTTGGAAACCGTGAGCTGTGTCAGATTTTTTTAAACAGTTGCCATGTTAGATCCACAGACAACTGCCACTGACCATGGACACTGCAGTGAGCAAAAAGTCTGGAAAACACATTTAGGGTTATTTGGGGGCTGGAAGAGGTCCTGGGAAGGGTAAGAGTGTGGATACAAGTTAAGATGGAGCCATTGTTGTAGGGGAAAAGGTCTGTAGGTTCAATTCTATTGTGGTTGTTGTGGCCAGTATTGGTAGAAGGGCTTCTTTGCACTATTTTGTCTGTGGACACAACAGTAGTCCCTGGACACTGCAAATGCCATCCAGGTCCTTTAAGGATGCCAGGCATGGAAAGGGGACTGTGCTGACCATGCTAGGCAAATCTCCTCTGAACAAGTGTAGCATCAGCAACCCCAGACACGTGTTTCAGCCTAGTAGGGCCTCATCAGTTAGGTGAAACTGAGCCTCTATAAGACAGAGTGAGCAAGGGACACACATCTGGTTTACCCTGTGTTACTTAAAGTGCACAGCCCTCCTGCACAAGCATTCAAATAACCCTCCATGATTCCATATAAAGAAATCAGTGTCAGCGAGTAACACACATTATAGTTTTGTGAATGTATGCTTTTGGAGCCCGTAAGAACTACCTTCTTGATTTGTGCATACATTGATGTGTCTGTTTGCCCTACCATCAGGCTGCCCCTCTGCAGAACATATTTACTGAAAGCTTCACAAGTCGAAAATCCCTACAGAAGATACGAGATTTCTTTGGGCAGGTGGAAATTATAGAGACCCTTTAATCATCACAGCCTTGAGTATGAGACTTTTCTTCAGGGTCATAATGAAAAAAATGTGTCCTGTGTCAAATCACCATTATGCCTGCCACACATGTTGTTTCAAAATTGTTCTCATTTGGGAAGCTTGTTACAGTAACAGTACTAGGATAGAGGAGAGTGTGAAATATTAAGCAGGGTAGCAACTGAGTTGCAGATTTAGGGTTTCAAGTATCAAGATAGATGACAGGACAACCATGGGGCTCTCATCCAAAGTATTTTCTTCACACTCATACAGAACACATCTATCCTAGTCCCAGGTCCATACTACACTACTATGACTGGTGCAGCAGTCTCATGTCCTCTTAAATCAGTAGGGATCATGGATGTGCTAGTTTTTCTTTTTTTTCCTAAACTGAAAGCCCCTCCTCCCTCGAAATGCCATTTTGTTATACCCAAAGGAACACATACATTTTAATGGAAGGGGTGGTCCAGACAGGGCAGGGAATCATACTGAAAGAATGTTACAAGCAGGGATCAAACCCCCACTATACAAATATTTGATGCCAGCTTTGTTCTCCTTATTGAGACAGTGTCATCAGGAAGGACAGAATAAAGTGATAATTTTAGTCAAGCTGAATATACTCCTCATTGGTTCACATAGGGTCTGAGGCAGACGAGCAGGCTTACATCATGATTACTTTGTCTGCTTTGCCCTGAAAGTGAGTGCCTAAAACACACCTGCATATGTCAAAAATGAGACACGTCAGAAGTGGGAGATGTGAAGGAGATCATGGCTACACATTTGGCAAAGAGCATTCACCACAAAGACATGTGCAGTAAAACCTAAAGCCTCACCTTGCACGGACAAGAAACAGTGTTTGAACATGGCGGTTTGCTGTACAAACTCAATATTATAATGCAGCAGTGTGCTAAGGGAGTACATAGCACATTCAATTCCAGACATTTCCCCACAGTGGCTAATGGGATATGCTACAGCCAGTGAAACATTGATTGAGAATTTTAAATATCCCCTGCAATCATCAAACTTCTCAATCTCAGAACTACATTGAACACCATGTTTGTTTCCCTCTCCCCAAAGAGTTTTCCATTTCCCGTTTTTGAATTTGGGTTTGATTTTGAGTCACAGAAACCCCATTACCAATTGGTGAGGACATTCACCATATTTTAATGGTGCCTATTTATTGAAATATGCACTACTTTCCAGGCTGTCATTTGTGCATCACTTTCATTTGAATTTTGGTTCTGTGAAGATGTTAAGCTCACACAGAGTGCCTGATGCGACTTCTGGCACCTTGTCAGATGCTCACACCTATTCACATGGGAACAAGTTGGCCACCAAGAATGGAAATTCTCGATAGGCTGTGGATATAATGCCAAGTGTTCATGGCTGTTCTTAAAACAGTACTTTATGAAGGCAATTACATTTCTGTTACGTGCTTTCTAAAACAATCCTTTTTACATCCTCCTCCATTAAAAGGGTCCCATTTTTGGGATAACTGCAGTTATTAATTGTGCTTTGCAATTCATGGGGTAATTCACCTCCTGTACCTGCATTATCTAATGCATCGTTGATGCATAAACACATTGGCCCACATTTAAATGCCAAGGTGAGTGAGCTTTTTGGTGCTGAATTTTTCTTTACAGAATTCAAAGAAATGCTTGTACATTTTGAGATTCCTAAGTACACCATCTACTGCCAATCCAGTTGGAAAGTACATCCAAAGAAGAGGCATGTTTATCACTACTACCACACAGATGCATTGTAGCAGGTGGGGCTGTCGTAGAATACTAGACTGTTTACACTAGGGCAGGGTTCCCCAATCGTTTGTTACAAATTTGCAACATTTGCTTGTCAGATGTAATGAAGAGCAACTTCTGTACTTTGATATAGTTTAGACGTTTTCGGTTCACAAATTATAACTGTACTAAGCGCAATACAGCAAATAAAATAGGTTAATGATCAGTAATTAATAGTATTCAAATCAAGGTGCAAATTTAGTCCATGCATTGTGTAATGGTGCTAAACATCATTTGACACTAAGATGATAAACAAATAGAAAGTTTAGTAACCTAAGTGGCAAATGGTGCATTTTTAGGCACATGAAGCCAGCAAAATTGTTCAAAAACATTGCAGGATGGAATTAAATAAAATATTAGAGTGCTTGGAGTTCTCTCCCAGGAAATGTTCATGACATTTAAGAGAAATATTTCATGTTGAGCATGTTGCAACAGTAACATCAGTCATAAGTCATAAATTGGAACATTTGTACTAAAATGTAAAGGTTACTGAGGGCCTTCCCATGGGGTTCTGATGACCTTAAGTGGTAAATGGTGCATGTGTAGGAACACAGCATGAGTAACACAGTGCAGAACAAGGTAGAATGTAATGATCACTTCATCAAGGCTTTATTGGGTGAGGTTACCATCCCAAGAATTCCTTTGAAAATAAGTGGCAAATTAAAGTACACATTATTATTATGTCAAAATGATTGTCAGTAACATAAGGCAATTCCAATCGATAGCTATGCTAACTAATTAATTATGCATAACTTGGAAGTCATTGACCTTAATTGTCCATTTGTCACATGCCAGATATGCAAAGTATCATACAACGAAAATATTTCCACCAGGACACTGCAATATAAGAAGCATGTAACATTTGTGACAAATAGTATGCAAGTGGACCACAACGCTCAAATCTAAAAAAAGATTGGCATATGCAAATTGTTATAGAATTGAATGCTGGGCTTGCATACCACTTCTTTTTCCACTATGCCGTTGCCAGCTATACAAAGGCACAGATCTTGTCAATGTACACCAGCACACAAATATGGGCATGTGGTTACATTATATTGTACTTCCCCACTGAACAAATAGTCACAATATGGCAATTTCTTAACAAATGTAATGCAATTATTGTGGAACACTTTGGGCAAAAAATGTGCATTATTCCAACATGTTCAAAAGAAGCTTATTGAACTTCGCTGACAGTTGGGCATTCAAGTGCCATGTTGTTCTACCAATAACTTAACAGAATTTGGGCCTAATTACACGTTAGGCGGTAAGGTTTACCTGTACCGGTAAGGGCACCGGTACCGGTAAACCCTTACCGCCTTACTACGAGTTCCCTTTGCTGGACCCGACCTTAACGGCTGGTTTTACCAGCCGTTAAAGTAGGGTGCCGCAAAGGGACCTTGGAATTAATTACGGTACCGCAATTTGCAGTACCGTAATTAGCGCCTTCCCCATTCCCATTATGCCCTATGGGGGCAAAAATGGGAATGGGGAAGTGCCTTGGTGAATGGGGAATTACCGCCCCCGCTCACCTTGGAGTAGGGTGGTAATTCCGCCATCCACCAAGGCGGACACAGTAAAATACCGGCGGCAACCATGGCACTAATAGCGCCATGGTTACCGCCTACTGTGTAATGAGGCCCTTTGACTACTATAACCTTTACTCTGTACCTGAGTGTAGCAAGGACAGGCTTTGTTGGCTGCAACAGTTTGTGCACAGATTCTGTGCCTGATCCAAGCAGTGGTGATCCGGCAAAGTGTGTCAGAGCACCAAGTGCTAAAGACTGGGACTGTCCCACAACGTGTCCAAAACATTTTTACTTCGGATTGCAGCAACAGTAACATTGTATTAACATGGATGTCATTTAGACCTAGTGTCTGGGCTTCAGGTTCTCTTCAATCGCTAGTGCCAATATCACCGGACGCCCTAAGAGATTAATCTCAGCAGCCACCTCTCTTGAGTTCCGATCTGACCTTCTCCACCACTCAGCCAACTCTACTGATGTGTCCGCAGATAATGCCTGGACAACTAATATTATGTAATTTACGTCATCAGAGCAGACTGATTGGCTAGCCTTCCAGCAAAATCCTGCCTCAGAGTATAGTGTCATTGATTTCTCATGCCTGCAGTTCCTCTTTTTTGGCCTCCACCCAATGGCCGAGATCACCTGGCAAGAAACATTTTAGGATCATGTTTCTCGCAAGCTACATGTTGGGGATCACTGCTCTAGCAGGTGGTGGTGTTGTGGGGTGTAGTACTGACCTATTTATTAGGTAGGGATGCATGCCTGCCAACTATCCCAATGCACGCTTGGTTCTCTAAGTTTACCACTCAATTTCATGTGAGATCATTGGCACTCTGAGTAAGGGAAATGAAGAGGGCACTGTGACCCAGCTGCAGTATGATCACCTGACGTCACAGGATCAAAGTTAAAGAAATGGTTATCATTCATGCCTAGACAGGTCTCAGTTGGAATTGGTAACTATGGTGTGAGTATTATTTTGGCTTTCCCTTGAGATGCGAGGGGAGTTGTGAGTGATATGGGGATATTTCTACTATGTGTATGTGAAGGGTTTCTTTACTCTACTAGACAAAATCACCCATCCCATTCCATTCTAATCTATCAGGGTTTATCCTTCGCTTTCTTTGTGTCCTGGTTGTCTATGCCACTGCACACAAAAATATTAAAACGTTGTTGTGGGGATCTTTTCTGAGGGAGTTAAAAAGCAAACTTCCATTTTGTCCAATTTTGTCATGCATTGTTTATGAATGTGTACAGTAAATTAATGGTGTTTTTGTATTACATTTAAGGCTGTCACCTATGACCTTTGATGTTACCAAAAAGAAACAAGTTATGCACGCAAACATTGAAAAAGACATTAAAACCATGCTGTTGTTGCATGAGAACATGAGATATCCATCATGCTTTAGGGTTTCATCAGGATGTCATTTCGGAAGAAAGGGCACCTGTCTAGTAAACCACAGATAAAGCACCCAGTGAAAGCAATGTTTGTGGGGGCACCACCAATAATGTGTAAGTGTGAAAACAAGGAAATAATATGAGGCAGGGTAACCAAAAAGGAAACACACCAAACACAGGTTACAAAGGAACATACAAAGCACTTTATTTTATACTGGATCCAGTTACAAAAGAACAGAACAAAATTCAGATAGCTATCGAGCCTCAGTACAACACAGCGAACTCTGGCGTGGTTCGGTGTGCTCAGTGAGTGCAAATATTCATTGAAACAGTCAGGCTTGTATACATTTCTCCAGCCTGTTGTCCAGCCTTTCTTCTGGTTAACCATTCCATAAATAAGTTACTGCTCTAGGGTCCCTTGCCAGGTCAAATCTAGTTCATCTTAGGTTTATACATTAACAAGAAGAAATGGTAATAATGTATGCTCTAGGCCTAACATTACAATGCGGGACTTAGTTTATACAATATAGTTAAGCAGGTGTTCGCATTCAATTATAGATCAGTTTCGGTGATACAGGTAATCCATTGCACACAGGTCAGCAGAAGGACAAGGTCTCAGCTCATGACCCTAACAAGTGGCCTGCAGGCAAGTTATACATTAGCTGTACAGAGGTCATGACAATCGAGTTCTGTTCTGAATAACATAGGCTACCATTTTAGCTCACATGGTGACTTTATAGAGCAAGAAAACCTAAAATGGCGGCTTGACCCAAAATGACAGTTTACATGGTTTCTAAGGTCAGGACCTTGCAATGTGAGTTTATTCACATGTAGTTTATAAGCAGCTTGTTAGCAGCTTGGCGTAGGCCAATATACATATATTCATAGCAATAGGAGGCACAATATAATTTCTAGTTTGACATAAGGACAAGGAATTTTCTGGGAGAGCATAATGAGCACAACCTACTTAAAGGAGCACATGCAAATGCTTTATGTCCATGACACCCAGAATCTATGACTAATGCAGGACGATTTACAATAGCCCTCTGCCACAGGATTCATTGAGAGTCAGGATCTTTTTTGGGGTATGGATTCTGCTGAGTTGCAAGATGTATACATATGATCAGAATAGTCTGAGCGCACCACAATGGAATATTTTAAATGGTTTCCTAAACCCATGGAAAGGGCACAGTTAACCAATGGCATGCATATTTTATTTTCTCAAATGTTTAATGACGACATTTTCTTAAGAAGAATTTTCCACTTAATGAACCAAACATGTATGACTCCTATAGCCATCAGCATGCTTATGATCACTATAATATAAGAGAATTTGTCAGTAGCAACTTGAGAAAGTGAAATGGAAAATTCATAGGCCAGTGGTAGCAGTATTAGGAGCCTCATTAGAAGTACAGTGCTGCATGTAAACACAGTGATGTGGCAGTAATTCTGTTACTGCCACATTACTGCACCGCTATACTACATGTTTAGTACTGAGGTGGATTGTTTACATCCAGCAAAAAGTTGTAGGTAAATCCTCTACCGTCCAACCCATTTATCAAAACGGGCATCCCATTAATTTAGTTAACACCACTGTTGAAAGTAATGTAATTAAGTTGATGGAGTCTTCAGAAATGGTTGTGACTAATGCTAGCATGAGATATTGTGCTACAGACTATGTCATTCTATAGAGTGGAGCCAACATAGAGGAATGGGGCATAGAGGGCCCACATAATTTGCTGGACCAGGAATTACATATTTACAAAGGGTGTAAGTAAAGATTCTACAGTTGACCCACAAAAGTTGATTAAAAAAAACAATCTTTCTAATACAGGATTTGCTAGCAAAGGGCAGTGACCATCCCAGTAATAGAACACGTGTGCTGCAGGTTTGTTCAACTTTAGTACAGTTAAGAATGTAACACCCGTGGACATTGAGAACATATATTTTTTATAATACAACTTTACAAATATGGCACGTGTCCACTATAGATTAAACAATATGGCTCGCTTAATATTTGGAAATCAGACACATTTTCTGAGAATGATTTATGAGACCACGTTTGATATACTGACACTGCAGTAAAATCGTATTTTCCTAATAATTATGTACCTAAAATGATAACCAATACCAATGGTACCTGCACTATAACTTGTAAAAGTTATGCTGAACTGATCCCCGAGTTTCTATGACAATGACTCCGGCTGTCAAAGGCATATATAACTCATGCCCACACTTGCCACTTTCTTCTTTTCAATGTCCGCAAAATACTTCCTTATCTATCGTTGCAAGTCGCTAAACTTCTTATTACTTCTTCCATTCTTTCTCGACTCAACTACTACTCTGCCCTGCTCTTTGGACTTCCCTGTTCCCACCTCACTCCTCTATGCTCAGCTTTGAATTCTGCAATTGGTCTTCTCTTTTCACTTCCTGCTCATTCTTCTATTATGCCTTCTTTTCTCTCCATCTCCTTTCTCCCTACGACTCTCTTCTTTCCTTTAATTTCCTCTGCATTGTTTTCAAGTGCTATCATGGCTTGGCCCCCCTTTGTCTCGCACCTCTTGTCTCCCTCTACTCGCCACGTTATTTTCACTCTCAACAACGTTATCTCCTTACCTCTCCTAAACCTCCTGTGTTCCTTCACTCTTCTGTTCTGTTTCCCTTCTAGCCCCCAAATACTGGAATGCTCTGCCACCCAACATCCCTGCTTCCCCTCTTGCCTTAAGACTCATCTCCATTTTTCTCTGTTATCTTCCTAAAACCGTTTCTCACGCTGAACGCCATTGGATTTATTATTTAATTATTTTGTACAAGATTATTTTTTCTTCATTTGTACAGTGCCTTGTACAAATACAAATACAAAGGCAACTGGGGCAGGCCCAAAGTAATGGGCATCCATAATTAAGAAGACCTAAACTTACTCTATGAATACAAATATTCTAATTGGTGAAATAAAAATAAAATCCCAGGAAAATATTGTACAAATGCTCATTAAAAATGTCCAGAACCCCCACACCCCACCCCGGTGATACTGAAACAGAAACAGTCATGACATATTTAAGGGATTCGCTTATTAAAAGAAGCATTATGTACAAGGGTGAATTTGTTATAACAGGTTAAGATTGTAATGCCCACTGCAGTTGTGAGGGTGAAGGACAACATGCCATGAATTTGAATACATCTATCCCTGTGGGAGTTTTTTTTTTTTAAAGTACGTGACCACAAACCTGGTAAACAATAGTTTCTTTTTATGATGGATTTTGAATTTATTATGCTAAACGAGAGAACTAAAGATAACTCATCTGTGAATCACACTTGGCACTTGCAGAGATTATTTTTGTATTATTGAGAATAATTATAAGAGTGAAGAATTGAAAACAAAGCAAGCAGTGATGCAGGGACGTCATTTCACCCAAATGCCAGGGGTAGCGGAAGTGACATCACACGACCCTTGACCTCTGATGACATCACAGGAAGTGATGTTATTTGACCCCATCCTGAAGTGACATCACGGGAAGCGATGGAACACTACCTTTCACCCCTTGACAAACAGGAAGTGACATCACATAGCATTGTTTCTAAGTACACTACGAAAAATATAGTTACTTTATCACTGCAAAGTGAAACACTTGTGTGTAGGCGCGTTACAAATGCCATATCATATCATATCATACATTTCATGCAAGAATGGATCACCATATGTATCATATGTATCCTTAATATCAGCGCGTATAGGCCCATATTACCAAATTACGGTTAATGCAAGCAGACGTCCAAGGCCAAAGGATAACAATGTGTTATTATATACCACTTGTGCTTAAGTGCTTCTTATAAAACAAATATACATACAATAACATCCGACCTGTGTTAGTACTCATTTATCAACCTCAGCAGGATGAAAGGCGAAAGTGATGACCTTGCCGAGAGTCGAACCTGCAACCTGTAGATCACACACACATTGCAGCAGTGAACACTCAACCCACTGAGCTATCTTACCAGCTATAGCTATCAGAAAACCAGCCACTCCAGAAACAAAGATCCACATGCTGCTGTCCACAGTTTACAAGCTTTTTTAAGGTGTAGCTAGGGAGACCACAGGGGTAGCAAGGGAGACCTCAATGGTCGCAGGGGCGACCCTTGGCAACCACTAAATGACATCCCTGCAGTGATCATTGGATTTTACAAGTCTCCTTGCGCCTGGGATCTAGAACAAAATAGGCACCAGCATGATAAACGAGAAATGGCACTGCATAAAATGGGCACAGTGCAACATCAACTCTGTTTCTAAACTCACAAACCGTCTGGGGAATCTTACTGTATAGGCAGAGCTCATTCTCGTGATGAGATGGTGATGTGTTCTAAACTGCTAACCCTGGAACACAATTGTGTTGGACTAAGAACTAGTTATTACAATAAGCCAAGACATGGTACTAATTAATATCTGTTAAATTCAAATTGTGGAAGAAGAAAGTCACTGTTATAGGCAAGTGCTTAGGCATTTAAAATGGCAAATTAATTGTTAACTGATGAAGTGTGCTACACCTGTGCTTAAGAATGAGATTCGCCTCATCGGCACGCCTGCCCCCTTGTTTCCTGTCACTCTCTGGCCGGCCTCTCTTGGCCCTCTTCCTGCTGCCATCTGTTAGGCTAAAAACCTTGGGGTCATGTTCGCCTCCACACTCTCCTTCTCTTCTCACATCTCTGAGGTCTCTAAGAAGTCACATTACCAGCTGCACCTCCTCAGAGGTATTCTTCCTTTTTTCTACTTCCCCCAGGAGCTCATTGTCTCCAGAGCTCTGGTTCTCTCTAGGCTGGACTACTGTAACATGTGCCTGCCTCCACTCTTCACCCTCTGCAACTCATCCAAAACAGGACTGCGAGACTTGTCTGTGGCCTCAAGCCCAAGGAATGTATCTCTCCAGTACTGAAATCTCGGGACTGGCTCCTAGTGGCAGAGAGGATTAAGTTCAAAACTCTCTGCATTGTCCACAAGGACTTCTGGGGCCTGGGGCCTCAATACCGTCAACTCTCTCTTCCGAAACATCTTCCTTCTTGAGCTCATCTGCCACCAACTCCCTCAGGGTCAGTCGCTTCTCCAAGCAACGAGTTGTTGGTAGATCACTTTCTTCTGCTGGAGCCTCCTCTGGAATAGCCTCCCTGCCTCTCTGAAACTTGAGGAGACCCATCTCCGGTTCAGGAAGCACCTCAAGACCTTCCTCTTTCCTCCTCTCCCCTGCTGATCTCTGGGTTGAAACTGAAACTGCACTGGTTACTTGGCTACCCTCTGATCTCGGGCCCAGGTCCACTCCCCGACACCTGCACTCCTGCACTGCCCCACTGGGTACCCTTGCACTTGGGGACTGTTTCTGTATCCCTACAGCCCCCTACCAGCACTTGACACCTGATGTCTGCCTTTACCCTTGCACTTGCTACAGGCTGGCCGCACTTTTTATCTATTGTCTATTTATGTTGCTGTTATCCTATGTACTGCACTGCCCTCTCTCCCTTCCCCTTGTACTTTCCCCCTCCACCTCCCCTGCACTTGAACAATCTCAATGTCACCTGGCCTAGTAAGATTGTTGTCTCTGTCTCCCCTCTGTTCCCCCACTTGCCTCGTTGTGCGTTGAAACACTTGTGTACAGGGGCGTTATAAATGTCATATATCATATCATATCATATCATTAGACAGGGAGGAATACGCAGCTAAGTCCTTATCTGCGCTCTGTGTCTTCCACCTTTTCACTGCATGGGAATGGGGCAGAGAAGTAGATCAAGGTGTTAAAGCAACAAAGAGAAAATCATTAGACCTTACCTTTACACCCTGCTTTAACACTTTGCCTCATTTAAAATGAGGATTAATGCTGAAGCTCATTTCTGAACAAACGTTCTCTGAAAACAAGTGACCAAATGTACAATGTGCAGTGTTATTAGTGACCAAAAGTAAACTCTGTTGGGAATTAAGTGCTCAAAAGGCAGTGTGCATCACAATGTACTGTTGATTCTTGGAGGAGAAATAGGCGTACAGGAGTTATTGTAAAGTAGGGCAGTAGAGCTAGTTGCCTAAGAGTTTCATTCTTGCTACAATATTCGTTGTGTGTTCCTTCTAATATCAAGCCAGAGGTTATTTGTTTGATTTTGCTGGAGTCAAATGTGTGGTCTTTTTTCTTGCCGCGTGGATGCCAGTGACAGCAAAGCTGTCTTGCTGAGCATGCCAAGGCTTTTCCTTGCCACCTGCAATGATGTTCCTTTATGTGGCCACCTGTTCGACTCCTCGAGGCAAACAGGACTTTTGTTCCTTGTCAGGTAAACATTGGATGTCTACTTTCAGGCCATTGTACTTTCTCTGTTGTATGTAGACTATATTCAGACAGCAATTCATGCCTGAATTGAGATTACTGAAACATTTAGTGACTTGTAGTCATAAAACAATAATCGGCATGTAACATTTTTTGTTTAAGTCAGTACACATACAAGACTTATGTGATAAATATAAGAACAAGTAACCAATTTGTAAGTAATGCAAATGTGCAATTCATCCGCAACGTGTTTGAAAATTATGAGAGCCTCATATGTTGTGATATATTTGATATATTCTAATGCATAACATGCAATTTAAAAGGAACTATATAAACCATATAATATAAATTTACACAGAAAAAGAGGCACAAGACTAACATTTACAACAGGAAGGGAGGGAATTATGCTATCCAGGAACAACACAGGCAATAGGTTATAATTGTTCCTATCAAATAACAGTCACATTTTTTAAGTATTCCAAAAACGACTGCCATTTTAACTCATGCTTAAACTATAAAAGTGGGGACGTAGCATTACATGTTTCCATTCCATGGATGTTACACACTGAATTAGACCATATTTTAAAATGCAAACGGTTTAAATATTTCCAGTTGGAGGTGATTGTTTGGATAGCAATTGTTCCAGTTCGGTGTTCTTTATTTTTCCCTGTGCTTCTCATCATTAAACAAAACTGTTTTGAAAATAGCAAAGGATTTTATAAACCGATTCATTCTGTGTTTTTAGAAACGTTTAACAACACTCTTTTAAACTTCTGATGTAAAATAAATATATTGTCATTATTCGGCTGCAGGTCCACTGGCACATGTTGGTGTAGGAAAACGCGGAGGTGTTTTCTACTAATGACAAACGGGGTCATACTCCCATCTAGTAATGGTGTCGGTAAGGGGGAGCTGATCTTATCTATTTTGGTCTGAACAGCTGAACTCTGTCATGTCTTGGTTGAGGTGTAGGTAGTCGTTTGACAGTCAGATATTACACTTCTCCAGAGAGTGTATTTGAAGGGCTTCTGTGGGGCATACGCACGTTTCACTACATGTGTAAGTGTTGTCAGACTAGAAAATGCAGACTCGACCTCTTGGCGACTGTCTATGGCTCATTCAATGTCAAGTATTAAGACTCTGGAAAACAAACACAACAGCTCAAAATATACCTCAATTAATTGTACGGAATACGTCCTGTGAAATGAAGTGTTTTTCAATATGTAAATTGATCACTCCTGAAGCTATGACACAGATATGTCACGAAACCATTAAAAGACAACATGTTCTTGTAAGTTCCTCTGTTCGAAACAGAAACACATTACAACAATGCGTTATGTATTTATCAAGCACTCAAGGTATTTTTCAAAGTCCAAACTAGGAAGACACATTAGAATAGACTATGGGACATGTAAACCCAATAATAATGAGAAAAAAAACCAAGAATGAAACACTGGGATTTAAATGAATCAATAGTAGATATATGCATTTCATAACCAGACTTTCGATGTCTGTTCTTTCTGTTCTCTGTCAGATGGAAAATGTGAGATACATTGTTTCATACATATGCCTTATTCGGCACTCTATATATGTAACCATCATGTGAGAAAGACTGGTCATCATTTATTAATAATTTACTTTTGGGGTATGCATTTGTTTGACAACTAATTTACTGATTTTGTGTTCTGCAATTTGTATTGTGATCCTCCTCATGTAGATTTACACAAAAGTAAATCATACGCAAGGTTTTTAAAAATGGAGAAAAACAAACCAGCACAAACCAACACGTATAAATAATATTGTCATTATTAACATCCTGACCTGATCTACTAGCACATATTCACAATATAGTATCACTAGCGTAATTATATATCTTGATGCTTAAGATGTCTGTGCCATCAATATGAAGTTAATGCTTCCGGGTTTTACAATAAACAGCACATCTGATTCACGATGTTCTACAGTCGTGCAAATTAGCAGATTCCCTAAAGCATCTTGGGGTTGTATCTGATTTACCTTATTCCTGATTCACAAAGCTTTAAAAAGGGGCACTTCTAGATATGCCTGGAGAATCTCTGAAATTGGCATTTCCAAATACCACTTACAAAGATGTCCTCATGGGATTCTTAGAGACGCTTCAATTTCCGGTTTAGGGGATCAGTTGTAAGATAGCAGGTGCAAATCTGAGATACTCATGGGCCTTTCATTTGCACCAGGCTTTGGCATCCAGTCCAGCGATTGTATTTTATGAGACGTGAACCAGTAGACTATGAGTGTGTGGGAGACATACATTTTAAAATGTTTTGGATGAGCTATCACAACATTCACACTGAGCACATAAGGCCCATGTATGGAAGTACAGTTGGCTCATATATTGGAATTGAAAACGAAACTCAATACTTTACTTAACTGACGTGTAAAAAAATGCAGGATAAAAAAAAAGAAATTGTAACTGACCTAAGAGATCTGTCAATAGTGTAAGGACAAGTAACTTACTATGTAAGATGCTTGATTGAATTACTAAAACAAGAAATGTCAGGGGGAAAAAGAACAATCATTCAATCAATATTTAATGTTAATGCAAAGATGGTGTACATAGATTGTTTCCACAATTCTATTGCTAATAACCTTTATTTGTTTTATTTTATTTATTTGACATTGATATGGCACCTGTACAGAAGTGTTTCCAGGTGCCACAAGACAAATTGTTGTGATAAATTAGCTCACCTTGACTGTTTCTTAACACACGTTTTTTAAGTATATACATTACAAGGCTTGCAGTAGCAGTTCTATAGTTATGGTCAAGTTGCTCCTTCATAGAAGGAGCATTTTTTTGGCCAGTTTATAAGTTTGCCCCCACTGACCGAACCCTCCAGTAGTTTTGTCAATGGGGGAAAAGTTATAATGGCGTCTGGAATTTGTGGAAATCCTCATAGTTGTAATACAGCCCAAACCGCTAGACTGATTTTTACCAAATTTTTGTCAGGAGCAGCAAATTGGTCCCAAAAGAATGCTTTTGTAAATTTGGTGGAAATCCGTCAAGTAGTTTTCTAGAAAAATGGCTAAATAGTAGGTAAAAAATAATTATGGATATCTGGGTCCCATCCATGGACTCATTTCCTGATTTGGAGTCTGCGGACGCCTCTTGACCAATCAGGGTCCCCCATGATGTCAGCGGACATCCATCGTACATGCCCGCTGATTGGTTGTTGGAAACCGTGAGCTGTGTCAGATTTTTTTAAACAGTTGCCATGTTAGATCCACAGACAACTGCCACCGACCATGGACACTGCAGTGAGCAAAAAGTCTGGAAAACACATTGATGGTTATTTGGGGGCTGGAAGAGGTCCTGGGAAGGGTAAGAGTGTGGATACAAGTTAAGATGGAGCCATTGTTGTAGGGGAAAAGGTCTGTAGGTTCAATTCTATTGTGGTTGTTGTGGCCAGTATTGGTAGAAGGGCTTCTTTGCACTATTTTGTCTGTGGACACAATAGTAGTCCCTGGACACTGCACATGCCATCCAGGTCCTTTAAGGATGCCAGGCATGGAAAGGGGACTGTGCTGACCATGCTAGGCAAATCTCCTCTGAACAAGTGTAGCATCAGCAACCCCAGACACATGTTTCAGCCTAGTAGGGCCTCATCAGTTAGGTGAAACTGAGCCTCTATAAGACAGAGTGAGCAAGGGACACACATCTGGTTTACCCTGTGTTACTTAAAGTGCACAGCCCTCCTGCACAAGCATTCAAATAACCCTCCATGATTCCATATAAAGAAATCAGTGTCAGCGAGTAACACACATTATAGTTTTGTGAATGTATGCTTTTGGAGCCCGTAAGAACTACCTTCTTGATTTGTGCATACATTGATGTGTCTGTTTGCCCTACCATCAGGCTGCCCCTCTGCAGAACATATTTACTGAAAGCTTCACAAGTCGAAAATCCCTACAGAAGATACGAGATTTCTTTGGGCAGGTGGAAATTATAGAGACCCTTTAATCATCACAGCCTTGAGTATGAGACTTTTCTTCAGGGTCATAATGAAAAAAATGTGTCCTGCGTCAAATCACCATTATGCCTGCCACACATTTTGTTTCAAAATTGTTCTCATTTGGGAAGCTTGTTACAGTAACAGTACTAGGATAGAGGAGAGTGTGAAATATTAAGCAGGGTAGCAACTGAGTTGCAGATTTAGGGTTTCAAGTATCAAGATAGATGACAGGACAACCATGGGGCTCTCAGCCAAAGTATTTTCTTCACACTCATACAGAACACATCTATCCTAGTCCCAGGTCCATACTACACTACTATGACTGGTGCAGCAGTCTCATGTCCTTTTAAATCAGTAGGGATCATGGATGTGCTAGTTTTTCTTTTTTTTCCTAAACTGAAAGCCCCTCCTCCCTCGAAATGCCATTTTGTTATACCCAAAGGAACACATACATTTTAATGGAAGGGGTGGTCCAGACAGGGCAGGGAATCATACTGAAAGAATGTTACAAGCAGGGCTCAAACCCCCACTATACAAATATGTGATGCCAGCTTTGTTCTCCTTATTGAGACAGTGTCATCAGGAAGGACAGAATAAAGTGATAATTTTAGTCAAGCTGAATGTACTCCTCAGAGGTTCACATAGGGTCTGAGGCAGACGAGCAGGCTTACATCATGATTACTTTGTCTGCTTTGCCCTGAAAGTGAGTGCCTAAAACACACCTGCATATGTCAAAAATGAAACACGTCAGAAGTGGGAGATGTGAAGGAGATCATGGCTACACATTTGGCAAAGAGCATTCACCACAAAGACATGTGCAGTAAAACCTAAAGCCTCACCTTGCACGGACAAGAAACAGTGTTTGAACATGGCGGTTTGCTGTACAAACTCAATATTATAATGCAGCAGTGTGCTAAGGGAGTACATAGCACATTCAATTCCAGACATTTCCCCACAGTGGCTAATGGGATATGCTACAGCCAGTGAAACATTGATTGAGAATTTTAAATATCCACTGCAATCATCAAACTTCTCAATCTCAGAACTACATTGAACACCATGTTTGTTTCCCTCTCCCCAAAGAGTTTTCCATTTCCCGTTTTTGAATTTGGGTTTGATTTTGAGTCACAGAAACCCCATTACCAATTGGTGAGGACATTCACCATATTTTAATGGTGCCTATTTATTGAAATATGCACTACTTTCCAGGCTGTCATTTGTGCATCACTTTCATTTGAATTTTGGTTCTGTGAAGATGTTAAGCTCACACAGAGTGCCTGATGCGACTTCTGGCACCTTGTCAGATGCTCACACCTATTCACATGGGAACAAGTTGGCCACCAAGAATGGAAATTCTCGATAGGCTGTGGATATAATGCCAAGTGTTCATGGCTGTTCTTAAAACAGTACTTTATGAAGGCAATTACATTTCTGTTACGTGCTTTCTAAAACAATCCTTTTTACATCCTCCTCCATTAAAAGGGTCCCATTTTTGGGATAACTGCAGTTATTAATTGTGCTTTGCAATTCATGGGGTAATTCACCTCCTGTACCTGCATTATCTAATGCATCGTTGATGCATAAACACATTGGCCCACATTTAAATGCCAAGGTGAGTGAGCTTTTTGGTGCTGAATTTTTCTTTACAGAATTCAAAGAAATGCTTGTACATTTTGAGATTCCTAAGTACACCATCTACTGCCAATCCAGTTGGAAAGTACATCCAAAGAAGAGGCATGTTTATCACTACTACCACACAGATGCATTGTAGCAGGTGGGGCTGTCGTAGAATACTAGACTGTTTACACTAGGGCAGGGTTCCCCAATCGTTTGTTACAAATTTGCAACATTTGCTTGTCAGATGTAATGAAGAGCAACTTCTGTACTTTGATATAGTTTAGACGTTTTCAGTTCACAAATTATAACTGTACTAAGCGCAATACTGCAAATAAAATAGGTTAATGATCAGTAAGGTGCAAATTTAGTCCATGCATTGTGTAATGGTGCTAAACATCATTTGACACTAAGATGATAAACAAATAGAAAGTTTAGTAACCTAAGTGGCAAATGGTGCATTTTTAGGCACATGAAGCCAGCAAAATTGTTCAAAAACATTGCAGGATGGAATTAAATAAAATATTAGAGTGCTTGGAGTTCTCTCCCAGGAAATGTTCATGACATTTAAGAGAAATATTTCATGTTGAGCATGTTGCAACAGTAACATCAGTCATAAGTCATAAATTGGAACATTTGTACTAAAATGTAAAGGTTACTGAGGGCCTTCCCATGGGGTTCTGATGACCTTAAGTGGTAAATGGTGCATGTGTAGGAACACAGTATGAGTAACACAGTACAGAACAAGGTAGAATGTAATGATCACTTCATCAAGGCTTTATTGGGTGAGGTTACCATCCCAAGAATTCCTTTGAAAATAAGTGGCAAATTAAAGTACACATTATTATTATGTCAAAATGATTTTCAGTAACATAAGGCAATTCCAATCGATAGCTATGCTAACTAATTAATTATGCATAACTTGGAAGTCATTGACCTTAATTGTCCATTTGTCACATGCCAGATATGCAAAGTATCATACAACGAAAATATTTCCACCAGGACACTGCAATATAAGAAGCATGTAACATTTGTGACAAATAGTATGCAAGTGGACCACAACGCTCAAATCTAAAAAAAGATTGGCATATGCAAATTGTTATAGAATTGAATGCTGGGCTTGCATACCACTTCTTTTTCCACTATGCCGTTGCCAGCTATACAAAGGCACAGATCTTGTCAATGTACACCAGCACACAAATATGGGCATGTGGTTACATTATATTGTACTTCCCCACTGAACAAATAGTCACAATATGGCAATTTCTTAACAAATGTAATGCAATTATTGTGGAAAAAATGTGCATTATTCCAACATGTTCAAAAGAAGCTTATTGAACTTCGCTGACAGTTGGGCATTCAAGTGCCATGTTGTTCTACCAATAACTTAACAGAATTTGGGCCTAATTACACGTTAGGCGGTAAGGTTTACCTGTACCGGTAAGGGCACCGGTACCGGTAAACCCTTACCGCCTTACTACGAGTTCCCTTTGCTGGACCCGACCTTAACGGCTGGTTTTACCAGCCGTTAAAGTAGGGTGCCGCAAAGGGACCTTGGAATTAATTACGGTACCGCAATTTGCAGTACCGTAATTAGCGCCTTCCCCATTCCCATTATGCCCTATGGGGGCAAAAATGGGAATGGGGAAGTGCCTTGGTGAATGGGGAATTACCGCCCCCGCTCACCTTGGAGTAGGGTGGTAATTCCGCCATCCACCAAGGCGGACACAGTAAAATACCGGCGGCAACCATGGCACTAATAGCGCCATGGTTACCGCCTACTGTGTAATGAGGCCCTTTGACTACTATAACCTTTACTCTGTACCTGAGTGTAGCAAGGACAGGCTTTGTTGGCTGCAACAGTTTGTGCACAGATTCTGTGCCTGATCCAAGCAGTGGTGATCCGGCAAAGTGTGTCAGAGCACCAAGTGCTAAAGACTGGGACTGTCCCAAAACGTGTCCAAAACATTTTTACTTCGAATTGCAGCAACAGTAACATTGTATTAACATGGATGTCATTTAGACCTAGTGTCTGGGCTTCAGGTTCTCTTCAATCGCTAGTGCCAATATCACCGGACGCCCTAAGAGATTAATCTCAGCAGCCACCTCTCTTGAGTTCTGATCTGACCTTCTCCACCACTCAGCCAACTCTACTGATGTGTCCACAGATAATGCCTGGACAACTAATATTATGTAATGTACGTCATCAGAGCAGACTGATTGGCTAGCCTTCCAGCAAAATCCTGCCTCAGGTTATAGTGTCATTGATTTCTCATGCCTGCAGTTCCTCTTTTTTGGCCTCCACCCAATGGCCGAGATCACCTGGCAAGAAACATTTTAGGATCATGTTTCTCGCAAGCTACATGTTGGGGATCACTGCTCTAGCAGGTGGTGGTGTTGTGGGGTGTAGTACTGACCTATTTATTAGGTAGGGATGCATGCCTGCCAACTATCCCAATGCACGCTTGGTTCTCTAAGTTTACCACTCAATTTCATGTGAGATCATTGGCACTCTGAGTAAGGGAAATGAAGAGGGCACTGTGACCCAGCTGCAGTATGATCACCTGACGTCACAGGATCAAAGTTAAAGAAATGGTTATCATTCATGCCTAGACAGGTCTCAGTTGGAATTGGTAACTATGGTGTGAGTATTATTTTGGCTTTCCCTTGAGATGTGAGGGGAGTTGTGAGTGATATGGGGATATTTCTATTATGTGTATGTGAAGGGTTTCTTTACTCTACTAGACAAAATCACCCATTCCATTCCATTCTAATCTATCAGGGTTTATCCTTCGCTTTCTTTGTGTCCTGGTTGTCTATGCCACTACACACAAAAATATTAAAACGTTGTTGTGGGGATCTTTTCTGAGGGAGTTAAAAAGCAAACTTCCATTTTGTCCAATTTTGTCATGCATTGTTTATGAATGTGTACAGTAAATTAATGGTGTTTTTGTATTACATTTAAGGCTGTCACCTATGACCTTTGATGTTACCAAAAAGAAACAAGTTATGCACGCAAACATTGAAAAAGACATTAAAACCATGCTGTTGTTGCATGAGAACATGAGATATCCATCATGCTTTAGGGTTTCATCAGGATGTCATTTCGGAAGAAAGGGCACCTGTCTAGTAAACCACAGATAAAGCACCCAGTGAAAGCAATGTTTGTGGGGGCACCACCAATAATGTGTAAGTGTGAAAACAAGGAAATAATATGAGGCAGGGTAACCAAAAAGGAAACACACCAAACACAGGTTACAAAGGAACATACAAAGCACTTTATTTTATACTGGATCCAGTTACAAAAGAACAGAACAAAATTCAGATAGCTATCGAGCCTCAGTACAACACAGCGAACTCTGGCGTGGTTCGGTGTGCTCAGTGAGTGCAAATATTCATTGAAACAGTCAGGCTTGTATACATTTCTCCAGCCTGTTGGCCAGCCTTTCTTCAGGTTAACCATTCCATAAATAAGTTACTGCTCTAGGGTCCCTTGCCAGGTCAAATCTAGTTCATCTTAGGTTTATACATTAACAAGAAGAAATGGTAATAATGTATGCTCTAGGCCTAACATTACAATGCGGGACTTAGTTTATACAATATAGTTAAGCAGGTGTTCGCATTCAATTATAGATCAGTTTCGGTGATACAGGTAATCCATTGCACACAGGTCAGCAGAAGGACAAGGTCTCAGCTCATGACCCTAACAAGTGGCCTGCAGGCAAGTTATACATTAGCTGTACAGAGGTCATGACAATCGAGTTCTGTTCTGAATAACATAGGCTACCATTTTAGCTCACATGGTGACTTTATAGAGCAAGAAAACCTAAAATGGCGGCTTGACCCAAAATGACAGTTTACATGGTTTCTAAGGTCAGGACCTTGCAATGTGAGTTTATTCACATGTAGTTTATAAGCAGCTTGTTAGCAGCTTGGCATAGGCCAATATACATATATTCATAGCAATAGGAGGCACAATATAATTTCTAGTTTGACATAAGGACAAGGAATTTTCTGGGAGAGCATAATGAGCACAGCCTACTTAAAGGAGCACATGCAAATGCTTTATGTCCATGACACCCAGAATCTATGACTAATACAGGACGATTTACAATAGCCCTCTGCCACAGGATTCATTGAGAGTCAGGATCTTTTTTGGGGTATGGATTCTGCTGAGTTGCAAGATGTATACATATGATCAGAATAGTCTGAGCGCACCACAATGGAATATTTTAAATGGTTTCCTAAACCCATGGAAAGGGCACAGTTAACCAATGGCATGCATATTTTATTTTCTCAAATGTTTAATGACGACATTTTCTTAAGAAGAATTTTCCACTTAATGAACCAAACATGTATGACTCCTATAGCCATCAGCATGCTTATGATCACTATAATATAAGAGAATTTGTCAGTAGTAACTTGAGAAAGCGAAATGGAAAATTCATTTGCCAGTGGTAGCAGTATTAGGAGCCTCATTAGAAGTACAGTGCTGCATGTAAACACAGTGATGTGGCAGTAATTCTGTTACTGCCACATTACTGCACCGCTATACTACATGTTTAGTACTGAGGTGGATTGTTTACATCCAGCAAAAAGTTGTAGGTAAATCCTCTACCGTCCAACCCATTTATCAAAACGGGCATCCCATTAATTTAGTTAACACCACTGTTGAAAGTAATGTAATTAAGTTGATGGAGTCTTCAGAAATGGTTGTGACTAATGCTAGCATGAGATA
The DNA here is from genome assembly GCF_040938575.1 of Ambystoma mexicanum. Classification (NCBI taxonomy): domain Eukaryota; kingdom Metazoa; phylum Chordata; class Amphibia; order Caudata; family Ambystomatidae; genus Ambystoma; species Ambystoma mexicanum. The sequence continues at coordinate 627,402,548 of NC_090930.1, forward strand.
TTGTGCTACAGACTATGTCATTCTATAGAGTGGAGCCAACATAGAGGAATGGGGCATAGAGGGCCCACATAATTTGCTGGACCAGGAATTACATATTTACAAAGGGTGTAAGTAAAGATTCTACAGTTGACCCACAAAAGTTGATTAAAAAAAACAATCTTTCTAATACAGGATTTGCTAGCAAAGGGCAGTGACCATCCCAGTAATAGAACACGTGTGCTGCAGGTTTGTTCAACTTTAGTACAGTTAAGAATGTAACACCCGTGGACATTGAGAACATATATTTTTTATAATACAACTATACAAATATGGCACGTGTCCACTATAGATTAAACAATGTGGCTCGCTTAATATTTGGAAATCAGACACATTTTCTGAGAATGATTTATGAGACCACGTTTGATATACTGACACTGCAGTAAAATCGTATTTTCCTAATAATTATGTACCTAAAATGATAACCAATACCAATGGTACCTGCACTATAACTTGTAAAAGTTATGCTGAACTGATCCCCGAGTTTCTATGACAATGACTCCGGCTGTTAAAGGCATATATAACTCATGCCCACACTTGCCACTTTCTTCTTTTCAATGTCCGCAAAATACTTCCTTATCTATCGTTGCAAGTCGCTAAACTTCTTATTACTTCTTCCATTCTTTCTCGACTCAACTACTACTCTGCCCTGCTCTTTGGACTTCCCTGTTCCCACCTCACTCCTCTATGCTCAGCTTTCAATTCTGCAATTGGTCTTCTCTTTTCACTTCCTGCTCATTCTTCTATTATGCCTTCTTTTCTCTCCATCTCCTTTCTCCCTACGACTCTCTTCTTTCCTTTAATTTCCTCTGCATTGTTTTCAAGTGCTATCATGGCTTGGCCCTCCTTTGTCTCGCACCTCTTGTCTCCCTCTACTCGCCACGTTATTTTCACTCTCAACAACGTTATCTCCTTACCTCTCCTAAACCTCCTGTGTTCCTTCACTCTTCTGTTCTGTTTCCCTTCTAGCCCCCAAATACTGGAATGCTCTGCCACCCAACATCCCTGCTTCCCCTCTTGCCTTAAGACTCATCTCCATTTTTCTCTGTTATCTTCCTAAAACCGTTTCTCACGCTGAACGCCATTGGATTTATTATTTGATTATTTTGTACAAGATTATTTTTTCTTCATTTGTACAGTGCCTTGTACAAATACAAATACAAAGGCAACTGGGGCAGGCCCAAAGTAATGGGCATCCATAATTAAGAAGACCTAAACTTACTCTATGAATACAAATATTCTAATTGGTGAAATAAAAATAAAATCCCAGGAAAATATTGTACAAATGCTCATTAAAAATGTCCAGAACCCCCACACCCCACCCCGGTGATACTGAAACAGAAACAGTCATGACATATTTAAGGGATTCGCTTATTAAAAGAAGCATTATGTACAAGGGTGAATTTGTTATAACAGGTTAAGATTGTAATGCCCACTGCAGTTGTGAGGGTGAAGGACAACATACCATGAATTTGAATACATCTATCCCTGTGGGAGTTTTTTTTTTTAAAGTACGTGACCACAAACCTGGTAAACAATAGTTTCTTTTTATGATGGATTTTGAATTTATTATGCTAAACGAGAGAACTAAAGATAACTCATCTGTGAATCACACTTGGCACTTGCAGAGATTATTTTTGTATTATTGAGAATAATTATAAGAGTGAAGAATTGAAAACAAAGCAAGCAGTGATGCAGGGACGTCATTTCACCCAAATGCCAGGGGTAGCGGAAGTGACATCACACAACCCTTGACCTCTGATGACATCACAGGAAGTGATGTTATTTGACCCCATCCTGAAGTGACATCACGGGAAGCGATGGAACACTACCTTTCACCCCTTGACAAACAGGAAGTGACATCACATAGCATTGTTTCTAAGTACACTACGAAAAATATAGTTACTTTATCACTGCAAAGTGAAACACTTGTGTGTAGGCGCGTTACAAATGCCATATCATATCATATCATACATTTCATGCAAGAATGGATCACCATATGTATCATATGTATCCTTAATATCAGCGCGTATAGGCCCATATTACCAAATTACGGTTAATGCAAGCAGACGTCCAAGGCCAAAGGATAACAATGTGTTATTATATACCACTTGTGCTTAAGTGCTTCTTATAAAACAAATATACATACAATAACATCCGACCTGTGTTAGTACTCATTTATCAACCTCAGCAGGATGAAAGGTGAAAGTGATGACCTTGCCGAGAGTCGAACCTGCAACCTGTAGATCACACACACATTGCAGCAGTGAACACTCAACCCACTGAGCTATCTTACCAGCTATAGCTATCAGAAAACCAGCCACTCCAGAAACAAAGATCCACATGCTGCTGTCCACAGTTTACAAGCTTTTTTAAGGTGTAGCTAGGGAGACCACAGGGGTAGCAAGGGAGACCTCAGTGGTCGCAGGGGCGACCCCTGGCAACCACTAAATGACATCCCTGCAGTGATCATTGGATTTTACAAGTCTCCTTGGGCCTGGGATCTAGAACAAAATAGGCACCAGCATGATAAACGAGAAATGGCACTGCATAAAATGGGCACAGTGCAACATCAACTCTGTTTCTAAACTCACAAACCCTCTGGGAAATCTTACTGTATAGGCAGAGCTCATTCTCGTGATGAGATGGTGATGTGTTCTAAACTGCTAACCCTGGAACACAATTGTGTTGGACTAAGAACTAGTTATTACAATAAGCCAAGACATGGTACTAATTAATATCTGTTAAATTCAAAGTGTGGAAGAAGAAAGTCACTGTTATAGGCAAGTGCTTAGGCATTTAAAATGGCAAATTAATTGTTAACTGATGAAGTGTGCTACACCTGTGCTTAAGAATGAGATTCGCCTCATCGGCACGCCTGCCCCCTTGTTTCCTGTCACTCTCTGGCCGGCCTCTCTTGGCCCTCTTCCTGCTGCCATCTGTTAGGCTAAAAACCTTGGGGTCATGTTCGCCTCCACACTCTCCTTCTCTTCTCACATCTCTGAGGTCTCTAAGAAGTCACATTACCAGCTGCACCTCCTCAGAGGTATTCTTCCTTTTTTCTACTTCCCCCAGGAGATCATTGTCTCCAGAGCTCTGGTTCTCTCTAGGCTGGACTACTGTAACATGTGCCTGCCTCCACTCTCCACCCTCTGCAACTCATCCAAAACAGGACTGCGAGACTTGTCTGTGGCCTCAAGCCCAAGGAATGTATCTCTCCAGTACTGAAATCTCGGGACTGGCTCCCAGTGGCAGAGAGGATTAAGTTCAAAACTCTCTGCATTGTCCACAAGGACTTCTGGGGCCTGGGGCCTCAATACCGTCAACTCTCTCTTCCGAAACATCTTCCTTCTTGAGCTCATCTGCCACCAACTCCCTCAGGGTCAGTCGCTTCTCCAAGCAACGAGTTGTTGGTAGATCACTTTCTTCTGCTGGAGCCTCCTCTGGAATAGCCTCCCTGCCTCTCTGAAACTTGAGGAGACCCATCTCCGGTTCAGGAAGCACCTCAAGACCTTCCTCTTTCCTCCTCTCCCCTGCTGATCTCCGGGTTGAAACTGAAACTGCACTGGTTACTTGGCTACCCTCTGATCTCTGGCCCAGGTCCACTCCCCGACACCTGCACTCCTGCACTGCCCCACTGGGTACCCTTGCACTTGGGGACTGTTTCTGTATCCCAACAGCCCCCTACCAGCACTTGACACCTGATGTCTGCCTTTACCCTTGCACTTGCTACAGGCTGGCCGCACTTTTTATCTATTGTCTATTTATGTTGCTGTTATCCTATGTACTGCACTGCCCTCTCTCCCTTCCCCTTGTACTTTCCCCCTCCACCTCCCCTGCACTTGAACAATCTCAATGTCACCTGGCCTAGTAAGATTGTTGTCTCTGTCTCCCCTCTGTTCCCCCACTTGCCTCGTTGTGCGTTGAAACACTTGTGTACAGGGGCGTTATAAATGTCATATATCATATCATATCATATCATTAGACAGGGAGGAATACGCAGCTAAGTCCTTATCTGCGCTCTGTGTCCATCTTCCACCTTTTCACTGCATGGGAATGGGGCAGAGAAGTAGATCAAGGTGTTAAAGCAACAAAGAGAAAATCATTAGACCTTACCTTTACACCCTGCTTTAACACTTTGCCTCATTTAAAATGAGGATTAATGCTGAAGCTCATTTCTGAACAAACGTTCTCTGAAAACAAGTGACCAAATGTACAATGTGCAGTGTTATTAGTGACCAAAAGTAAACTCTGTTGGGAATTAAGTGCTCAAAAGGCAGTGTGCATCACAATGTACTGTTGATTCTTGGAGGAGAAATAGGCGTACAGGAGTTATTGTAAAGTAGGGCAGTAGAGCTAGTTGCCTAAGAGTTTCATTCTTGCTACAATATTCGTTGTGTGTTCCTTCTAATATCAAGCCAGAGGTTATTTGTTTGATTTTTCTGGAGTCAAATGTGTGGTCTTTTTTCTTGCCGCGTGGATGCCAGTGACAGCAAAGCTGTCTTGCTGAGCATGCCAAGGCTTTTCCTTGCCACCTGCAATGATTTTCCTTTATGTGGCCACCTGTTCGACTCCTCGAGGCAAACAGGACTTTTGTTCCTTGTCAGGTAAACATTGGATGTCTAAATTCAGGCCATTGTACTTTCTCTGTTGTATGTAGACTATATTCAGACAGCAATTCATGCCTGAATTGAGATTACTGAAACATTTAGTGACATGTAGTCATAAAACAATAATCGGCATGTAACATTTTTTGTTTAAGTCAGTACACATACAAGACTTATGTGATAAATATAAGAACAAGTAACCAATTTGTAAGTAATGCAAATGTGCAATTCATCCGCAACGTGTTTGAAAATTATGAGAGCCTCATATGTTGTGATATATTTGATATATTCTAATGCATAACATGCAATTTAAAAGGAACTATATAAACCATATAATATAGATTTACACAGAAAAAGAGGCACAAGACTAACATTTACAACAGGAAGGGAGGGAATTATGCTATCCAGGAACAACACAGGCAATAGGTTATAATTGTTCCTATCAAATAACAGTCACATTTTTTAAGTATTCCAAAAACGACTGCCATTTTAACTCATGCTTAAACTATAAAAGTGGGGACGTAGCATTACATGTTTCCATTCCATGGATGTTACACACTGAATTAGACCATATTTTAAAATGCAAACGGTTTAAATATTTCCAGTTGGAGGTGATTGTTTGGATAGCAATTGTTCCAGTTCGGTGTTCTTTATTTTTCCCTGTGCTTCTCATCATTAAACAAAACTGTTTTGAAAATAGCAAAGGATTTTATAAACCGATTCATTCTGTGTTTTTAGAAACGTTTAACAACACTCTTTTAAACTTCTGATGTAAAATAAATATATTGTCATTATTCGGCTGCAGGTCCACTGGCACATGTTGGTGTAGGAAAACGCGGAGGTGTTTTCTACTAATGACAAACGGGGTCATACTCCCATCTAGTAATGGTGTCGGTAAGGGGGAGCTGATCTTATCTATTTTGGTCTGAACAGCTGAACTCTGTCATGTCTTGGTTGAGGTGTAGGTAGTCGTTTGACAGTCAGATATTACACTTCTCCAGAGAGTGTATTTGAAGGGCTTGTGTGGGGCATACGCACGTTTCACTACATGTGTAAGTGTTGTCAGACTAGAAAATGCAGACTCGACCTCTTGGCGACTGTCTATGGCTCATTCAATGTCAAGTATTAAGACTCTGGAAAACAAACACAACAGCTCAAAATATACCTCAATTAATTGTACGGAATACGTCCTGTGAAATGAAGTGTTTTTCAATATGTAAATTGATCACTCCTGAAGCTATGACACAGATATGTCACGAAACCATTAAAAGACAACATGTTCTTGTAAGTTCCTCTGTTCGAAACAGAAACACATTACAACAATGCGTTATGTATTTATCAAGCACTCAAGGTATTTTTCAAAGTCCAAACTAGGAAGACACATTAGAATAGACTATGGGACATGTAAACCCAATAATAATGAGAAAAAAAACCAAGAATGAAACACTGGGATTTAAATGAATCAATAGTAGATATATGCATTTCATAACCAGACTTTCGATGTCTGTTCTTTCTGTTCTCTGTCAGATGGAAAATGTGAGATACATTGTTTCATACATATGCCTTATTCGGCACTCTATATATGTAACCATCATGTGAGAAAGACTGGTCATCATTTATTAATAATTTACTTTTGGGGTATGCATTTGTTTGACAACTAATTTACTGATTTTGTGTTCTGCAATTTGTATTGTGATCCTCCTCATGTAGATTTACACAAAAGTAAATCATACGCAAGGTTTTTAAAAATGGAGAAAAACAAACCAGCACAAACCAACACGTATAAATAATATTGTCATTATCAACATCCTGACCTGATCTATTAGCACATATTCATAATATAGTATCACTAGCGTAATTATATATCTTGATGCTTAAGATGTCTGTGCCATCAATATGAAGTTAATGCTTCCGGGTTTTACAATAAACAGCACATCTGATTCACGATGTTGTACAGTCGTGCAAATTAGCAGATTCCCTAAAGCATCTTGGGGTTGTATCTGATTTACCTTATTCCTGATTCACAAAGCTTTAAAAAGGGGCACTTCTAGATATGCCTGGAGAATCTCTGAAATTGGCATTTCCAAATACCACTTACAAAGATGTCCTCATGGGATTCTTAGAGACGCTTCAATTTCAGGTTTAGGGGATCAGTTATAAGATAGCAGGTGCAAATATGAGATACCCATGGGCCTTTCATTTGCACCAGGCTTTGGCATCCAGTCCAGCGATTGTATTTTATGAGACGTGAACCAGTAGACTATGAGTGTGTGGGAGACATACATTTTAAAATGTTTTGGATGAGCTATCACAACATTCACACTGAGTACATAAGGCCCATGTATGGAAGTACAGTTGGCTCATATATTGGAATTGAAAACGAAACTCAATACTTTACTTCACTGACGTGTAAAAAAATGCAGGATAAAAAAAAAAGAAATTGTAACTGACCTAAGAGATCTGTCAATAGTGTAAGGACAAGTAACTTACTATGTAAGATGCTTGATTTAATTACTAAAACAAGAAATGTCGGGGGGAAAAAGAACAATCATTCAATCAATATTTAATGTTAATGCAAAGATGGTGTACATAGATTGTTTCCACAATTCTATTGCTAATAACCTTTATTTGTTTTATTTTATTTATTTGACATTGATATGGCACCTGTACAGAAGTGTTTCCAGGTGCCACAAGACAAATTGTTGTGATAAATTAGCTCACCTTGACTGTTTCTTAACAAACGTTTTTTTAAGTATATACATTACAAGGCTTGCAGTAGCAGTTCTATAGTTATGGTTAAGTTGCTCATTCATAGAAGAAGCATTTTTTGGCCAGTTTATAAGTTTGCCCCCACTGACCGAACCCTCCAGTAGTTTCGTCAATGGGGGAAAAGTTATAATGGCGTCGGGAATTTGTGGAAATCCTCATAGATGTAATACAGCCCAAACCGCTAGACTGATTTTTACCAAATTTTTGTCAGGAGCAGCGAATTGGTCCCAAAAGAATGCTTTTGTAAATTTGGTGGAAATCCGTCAAGTAGTTTTCTAGAAAAATGGCTAAATAGTAGGTAAAACATAATTATGGATATCTGGGTCCCATCCATGGACTCATTTCCTGATTTGGAGTCTGCGGACGCCTCTTGACCAATCAGGGTCCCCCATGATGTCAGCGGACATCCATTGTACATGCCCGCTGATTGGTTGTTGGAAACCGTGAGCTGTGTCAGATTTTTTTAAACAGTTGCCATGTTAGATCCACAGACAACTGCCACCGACCATGGACACTGCAGTGAGCAAAAAGTCTGGAAAACACATTTAGGGTTATTTGGGGGCTGGAAGAGGTCCTGGGAAGGGTAAGAGTGTGGATACAAGTTAAGATGGAGCCATTGTTGTAGGGGAAAAGGTCTGTAGGTTCAATTCTATTGTGGTTGTTGTGGCCAGTATTGGTAGAAGGGCTTCTTTGCACTATTTTGTCTGTGGACACAATAGTAGTCCCTGGACACTGCACATGCCATCCAGGTCCTTTAACAATGCCAGGCATGGAAAGGGGACTGTGCTGACCATGCTAGGCAAATCTCCTCTGAACAAGTGCAGCATCAGCAACCCCAGACACATGTTTCAGCCTAGTAGGGCCTCATCAGTTAGGTGAAACTGAGCCTCTATAAGACAGAGTGAGCAAGGGACACACATCTGGTTTACCCTGTGTTACTTAAAGTGCACAGCCCTCCTGCACAAGCATTCAAATAACCCTCCATGATTCCATATAAAGAAATCAGTGTCAGCGAGTAACACACATTATAGTTTTGTGAATGTATGCTTTTGGAGCCCGTAAGAACTACCTTCTTGATTTGTGCATACATTGATGTGGTTGCCAGTGAATTCGTCGAAAAAAATTGGTCGACCAGACAAATGGTCGAATCAAATTGGTCGAAAACCATTTCGTCGAATTTTTTTTTTTTCTATTTTAACCCTTTTTTTTTTTTTTTGGGGGGGTCCCCCCCCAACCCCCTTTTTTTCTCTAAAAACCCATTTTTTAACAAAACGAAAACCCAAAAATAAATATATAAATAAAAAAATTTTTTCGACGAAATGGTTTTCGACCAAATTGCGTCGACCAAATTGCAGTCGACCAGTTTTTTTTCGACGAGTTGACTGGACACCCATTGATGTGTCTGTTTGCCCTACCATCAGGCTGCCCCTCTGCAGAACATATTTACTGAAAGCTTCACAAGTCGAAAATCCCTACAGAAGATACGAGATTTCTTTGGGCAGGTGGAAATTATAGAGACCCTTTAATCATCACAGCCTTGAGTATGAGACTTTTCTTCAGGGTCATAATGAAAAAAATGTGTCCTGTGTCAAATCACCATTATGCCTGCCACACATGTTGTTTCAAAATTGTTCTCATTTGGGAAACTTCCACACCATCTGCTTACTTGATTCATGTATGTGTCATAGTGTACACTGTATGAGCTCCAATACACCATTATAAGTAATTCATGGATGTGTCATTTTTTGCTGAGCTATGGAAATCCGGCATGTAAATCAGATGGTCACCAATAGCACACGTCCAGCTATTTATCACATCAATCACTAAAACTTTCCCCATCATGTCAGCGAACACAATGAGAGCCTCCTACTTATAATCAACACAATATGTGTGTGTGTGTGTACTGTACTACACACAAACCAATGTACATACACAGTATTCATACATGGAAATTACATGAGTGCAGAAAACTCACCAGATGCATGGGTGTTCAATTGTCCGTGAGGCGGGTATTGCGAACAGGAAAACCGAGATATCGTCCGTGCAGTAGAGACCGCCAAGTGCCTTATATATGAAAGTCATGCGGCATTGACTTACCATCATATCAACAAAAGGTGCAGCTTTGCTAGCAGAAGATGAAATGCTGCATGGGAGTCATGTCTATGTCACAGGAGCTGTCAGGAGTCACCAGTACATAGGCACACAACACCATTTATGAACACCCGAGAGAAGACAACCTACAGCTGCACATCCAGAGCTGAAAAGGTTCCACTTGAGATGAGTGAAGAATTCTGTGTTTTGTGTATAACAATTTTTCCTTCTCAGCTTTGCAAAACTACGTGTTTCAGAGTTCCATGGAAGCAATCAGGAAGGGCAAGGTGACACTTCAGAGTTGTGACCTCCTGACAAAGAAATCTCTGTCATTTCCGGGCTGTTATAACACGATTGCCTGAACGACAACTCTACAAGAGCATTTTTAAATGCATCCCTTCAATGCATAAATCACGGCAAAAGGAGTCCGCATTGTCAGACATATCCCAGGCACCTGCGAAATACATGAAAAGAAAATAATTACCTGGAAACGCAGTTAAGCAACCAGACCATTAGAACAATGCATTTGAAATCATAATTGCCCCACATGTGGCAAAACCGCATTGCCACTGTGTGAACCCATCCATTCGGGAACACTGAAACAGGCACCACTCTCACCTTCAAGTTCCAACAATCTGCATTCGTTGGATTCCTTCCATCCAAAGCATGCAGCCTAATTACTCAGTATGATATTGCATTGTTGGACTCAATTGTTGCATAATAAGCATTGGCTCTTTGGTATTAATGCACTGACAATGTTGCCTACTAGTTAGGGTTGTTATGCATGGGGCACTCAAAACAGAAATGTAAATACAGGCACGTTAGTATGTATGCTTGAAAAGTACATCAAACGCATGTTGGCTCAGGTTGTGCACAGTGTGACTGCAATGTCTAGTGGGCATGAGTTTGGGATTGGCCAATACTATCATGAAAGTAAGCTTTGAACTACTGATTCTCTGCTGTACATCAAACGATTGCAAATATGTTCCCTAAGGTTGCAACTTTTGCCAATGGCTCAAACAATGAAAGTTGTAGGGTTCCTATCATTGCCATGTCACACTAGCTTCATTGAGGCATCTAATGCCCATTTAGCATGTTAAAGAGAGATAGGAAAGTCCAATGAACCGCTTCCCACCCTTCCCCAGATAGCGACCTGAATCCCCGTACATGCTGACCACACGCACAAGTGCTATGGTTAGGAGACAAGAAAGTAAATATGTGAAGTGTCCTTGCCAAACCCTGCATTGAGTGACCACCCAAAGCATGAATGTGAAGCAAGAGATGCAACCATTCACCTTAAAATACATCTTTGAATAATTGCGCAAAAAGACAATAACCCATATTTTTCAAGTCAGTAGTACCACTATCCAGACATGGAAACTGATGAGATGAGGAGGTTGTCACTATTAGGCAATGTCTTGAGTCACTGCCAACAATTCTATACCCACCACAAGGGCTACCACACTTCTACATGCATTGTTTCATGGACTACAACTCCCATCAGGTCTAGACAGCATAGTCATCATCATTATAATAAATGCATTCTGATAAAAATCCATTAAACGTCACATCGGATCATAAAATACTTAAAACGGCAATTCCAAATGCAAAAATAAGCATAATAGTTTCAACACATATACAAAAGTAAATTAATCAACAGCAGCTTAAAAACTCATCAATTAGGTAAACTCATAGTAAAGAGATCCAGACAGTGTCTGCTTGCAATCAACACCCTTTTTAAATATGATAATAACGCACAAGCCACACAAGCAGATAGTGTAAAGCTGGGTGGCATTGTACTAAATTCTGATACCTAAGTACTGGAAAGATTGTATGTTTCCTTTTGTCAGAATTCAAAGGACAATAAAAAGTGTAAAGTGAAGAAGATCCTCCACAGCCATATGGCAGCAAGGGCACTGGCGTAAAAGGAGCCCCCGCTCCACCCGCGGTACAGGGGGCCCCACCAGCACATGTCCTGGGAGAGGTCCCCACTTGTAGAAAAAAAAAAGAAAAATATTTTTTTTGCAAACAAATATTTTTTTTTTCTTTTTGAATTCACTCTGCATTTATAAAGAAATTATTTCTGTAACAGAAATAATTTCTTTATGAAGTCAGAGTGACTTCAAAAAGAAGCAATGGGCCTCATTACGGGTTTGGTGGCAACCGTGCTATTGCTACCAGCAGGTTGCCGCCAGACCCGTAATGATTTACTGGCGCCCGACTTCCCGGTAACACAAGGGGATTACAACCCGGGCGGTCTGGGAAGTCAGGCACCGGCAAATGGTAAGTCCCCATTTCCATAAATGCCTAAAATATTTGGCATTTGAATGCAGGTACTAACAGTGAATTGCTTTAATCTAGTAATTGGTAGCTTCTTGTTAACAGAGAAACCCAGGTGCCGTTTAACATCTATGTCCTTTTCTGTCTGGCAACTGCTCTGAAGGTCAGCCAGGTCTAGTCAACATAGCCCAACATGTCAAGGGGGCCGGGAGGGGAGTGCTGAATCCCAGTCAACTCAATGGTGTTGCACCAATACTTGTGTTTAATGCCTGGATTACTTATTGGTAATCTTCATTACTCCTAGCCCTATTCTTCCTCGTGCCAGTGTGTATGAGACAGTACTTGTGTATAAGGCACTCTGCCTCATACACAAGTACTGGTATGAGGTAGAGGTACATGGAGGTAATGCTTGATTTAGCTACTTGTAATCTCCATTACTCCTAGTCCCACTCTTCCTCATCCCAGTACTTTTCTATGAGGCAAGGAGCCTCAACCGTAAGCTCTTGGGCAAGGAAGAGGGAAGTGGAGGTAATTCTGGGCCAAGGAGCTGATTTTGGAGGTTGGGGTGGGAGGGAGAGGGGATCTGTGGGGGGGGCAGGATTATACGACAAATGATAATAGCTGTCCATGTTCAGGCTAAGCAGGCATGATATGTGGTATTAGTGGCTAGAGAGGCATTTTGGTGTAGCCAGTCTAGTCATTCCTCAGTTTGGTATGACTTTTTTTTAATGGGGCATTTATGATAAAGCAGTGCTGCTAAGTGAATTACCTGGCTAGACTGCCATTTGGGTGCTGCCAGTCAGCCGTTTCTTACTGCGGCATTGTATATTTTTCTGGGCATCTTTGATCAAATGATATGATAAGTCATTTATAACGCACCTGCAAGTGTTTCTAGGCGTGACAAGACAAGGGATGGAAGATAGAGGGAGGACAAGACAAACGTTCTTGCTAGGCCTTGTCATTCAGATCGTGCAAGTGCAATAACGAGAAGCGCAAGGGGAAAGGGACGAGGGAAGTGCAAGGGAGAGGGGAGGGGAAAAACAGGCAGCAATGCTCTGAGTAAGTGCTGTCAGGGCAGCACAGCTCTGGGTAGTGCAAGGAGAACAAGGGACTGTAGGGTTACAGTTACAGCCCCTAAGTGCATGGTAGGACCAGAGGCAGTGCAAGAGTGACTGATCAAGAAGGAGTCTCGACTCAGTGAGACTCTGAGGGTAGCCAAGCAACCAGTCAGTACAGCAGACAGGTAGGTCAGGTAGGCCAGCAGGGGAGGGAGAGAGAAAGCAGAGGAGAAGAGGAACGTTTTGAGCTTCTTCCAGAACTTCAGATGGTCTGCTAAAGCTTGAGAGGGGCAGGAAGGCTATTACAGGGGGAGGCACCTTTAGAGGAGAGATATCTACCCCCATTCTCTTCCTGGAGAAGCGCCTAACCCTTAGAGAGTTGTAGGTAGCTGAGCGAAGGGCTTGAGAAGGAAGATATTTTGGAAGAGAGCGTTGGATATAGTGCGGGCCCCGGGCCCAGAAAGCCTTGTGGACAATGCAAAGGGTCTTGAACTTGATACTTGCAGTAACTGGGAGCCAGTGGAGAGATTTCAGGGCTGGAGAGATACAATCCCTGTGCTTGTGGCCAAGTATAAGTCTTGCAGTCCTTTTCTGGATTAGTTGCAGTGCCTGGATAGTAGAGGAAGGCAGATTGAGAAAGAGGCTGTTGCAGTAGTCCAGCCTAGAGCGAACCAGGGCTCTGCAGACAGTGAGCTTCTGGGGAAAAGTGAGAAAGGGAAGAGTCCCTTTGAGGAGGAGCAGCTGGTAGTGGGACTTCTTGGCGACGTCCGAGATGTGAGAAGAGAAATAGAGAGTGGAGTCAAAGATGACACCAGTGTTTGCCTCACAGGAAGGTGAAGGAAGAGGGCCCAAGGCGGGCGGCCAGAGTGAGAGAGGGAAAGCTGGGGCAGAAGTCCAAATGAGAAGGATCTCCATCTTACTGACATTAAGGCAGAGATCGTTGGAGGCACACCAATCCTGAATCGTGGATAGAAAGTCAAAAATGAGCGAGAGAGGAAAGGAGTCTGAGGTAAGCCTGAAGGAAAGCAGAGTGTCATCCGCATAACACTGAAGGTTAGAGGAAAAGGTAGAGATCAGGTGGGCGAAAGGGGCCACGTAGAGGTTGAAAATCCAGAGTAAGAGGATTGAGCGGAAAGAAAGGGACCAAGTTGGACCTGGGAGGGGCAGTCCAAGAGGAAGGAGGTCAGCCACTCAAGGGCCTGATCCCTGATGCCCAGGTTCTCATGGAGTCGATTGATCAGGATGGCATGATTGACCATGTCAAAAGCACAGGAATAATCAAGGAGGATGAGGACAGAAGGAATGCTGGAATCAAGGTTAGAGAGCAGAACTTCACAGGTGTTCAGAACAGCAGTTTCTGTGTCTCTGGCAGCTCTGAAGCCAGACTGATGTCATGGAGACAACCAACAGATTCCGTGTGGAGAGTAAGCTGGGAGATGGCCAGCTTTTCCAACAGTTTGCCCAGGAAAGAGGTGATAAAGATTGGGCGATAGATTGCCGGGCAGGCAGGATCGGCAGAAAGCTTCTTGAGGAGTGGGTGCATAAGGGAGTGCTTAACGGGAAAGGGGAAAGAGTGATTACAGAAATCGGTCAAGGCTGGAGTGAGGGTGTCAATATGATTCTTGATGGTTCTGGTGGAGCAGGAGAGCACCTGTTTGGATGACACTTTCATAGATCAGACTTGTCTAGAAACCTCGTCAGGTGTTGTCAGAGAGAAAGAGGATAAATGAGGAAGAGAGGTAGAGATGGCCAAAAGGGCGGCGAGAGAGGAAGAGGAGATGGAGGACAGGATGTCCTGAATTTTAGTGTAGAAGTGAGATGACGGAGCCATACACAGGGCCTGGGAGGGAACATGAGACGCAAAGACGTCAACAGGATTTACCAGTTCTTTTCAGATTTTAAAGAGTTTGGCCGTGTTGTTAGAGGCCACAGAGACACAGGCTTGAATGTGTGTTCTATTCTTGATGAGTGTTACTGCTTCGACTGCCATTTTGGTGCAACCAGTCTAGATATGTCTAAATGTGGCCTGGCATGCTTTACTATATTGTTATTACATGTCTACACTGGTCTTCCTTGTGCAGCCAGTTGGATATGTTTTCATTGTGACATGGCATTTTTAATAGCAAAGCTTTAATGTTCCTGTGCACTGTTGGTGACTTGCATCTATTGGATTGGTTTTACCCTACAAAACAATTGCAAACACTCTGGCTTTTTAGCCAATATTTCTCACAGTGTGCTGTATATTATATTAAAACACATATTTGTATCTTTCTTCTAGTGCAGTGTGCGGCATATCCATTCAGCAGCATGTTTGTGCGTATTGCGCAAGTGTGATAATCTAGGCCGGCCCAGAGTGTGGCGCGACCCTTGATTTGTTGCTGAGTTGGGGGGCCCCCCTCAGCATGGCTCGCAGGGGGGCCCCCACATCTTGTGTTACGCCACTGAGCAAGGGCAGTTGGAGTCATCAGGAAAACCGGGCCAAGTGGCTGTATTGGCTCTTAACATTAACCTGTTAAAAGGAGCACTAGTTATTGGCCAACATTCTAATGTCCTGTAGGTTGCTATTAAATAGATTTGAATAGACTCCACACTGCTTTGACTCCCGTGACCTTGGTTGGTATGGATTAAAAGTTATTTTGATTCTTGCTACTCTTTCACAAAATAACTACATTTTCCTTATACGTGAATATGGCTCAATAAAATGAAAGGTAAAAATAACAATTGAGTGGAGGGGGCGTGGCAAGTAAGCCATGTAGGAAGACGCACTCCGTATAAGCTCCTGCAGATCCTGAACTCATCCTTGTAACAAGCGCAGACTAAAGGACACTAAGCAAGTGAAAATGGCACGTGTACAATGCTGAATCGTGCCGGCACATCTGGGAGCACCTATAGCTGAAACAGAGCTGCGGTGGGTTTGTTTCAGACCGATTAAAGATTACGGCCAAGAAGGAGAGGTAGTCCCAAAATGGCACCACTGGTGAACAATGACCGTGACAGGAATATTCAACAGAGACAGAAAGCAGCGCTTACCTGCGGGCGTGCTGACACAGTGATACAACTCAAATGAGAGAAGTCTGTTGTGAATCGGATTGACAACCGTATGTGATCAGCCCGCAGGCAACGGAAGCAAGGAACAGTGGAGGTCGAAAGCAGGCGCAACATTGTAGCCTCACGGTACGTGGCCGCTGTGAGCGCTATGGCCTGATACAATGTAGCGAATAAGGATTTCACAGGAGGGGACCATCTAATGTGTGGCTACCCTGTGACGACTCCAGCTGCATTGAAAGGGAATGTTACGTGGCTGTGTGGGCAGACGAAGAGACAGTGCTCAAGCCCCGCAGTGAAAGCGCCAGAGGAACATCCTTTGTGAACACGGATGTCACACAGTGTTTGGAACCAGGTACAGCTTGACGGGACGCGGCACACCAGTGAAAAGCAATCGGAAGTGTCCGCCGTCACATCTGATGGCTCGGGCAAAGACAAAACAAACAACACTGCCCATATATAGCCGGCATTGTGGACACAATGAAATGAGCACGAGCCACAAAAGCTAACCTAAGATTGAAAGTAGGATATAAGCAGCATACACACGGCCAAAGGGGCAGTAAACACCATGGATGACACAACACAAGAACTGCAACAGTGTCCATGAACCCACATGGATGGGTGAAATGCATAATGGCGGATGTTGACAAGAGTAGACAAAGTGAGAAGGCAGTGGGGTGCGGTGCCGGCGCACCCACAAAACAATACAAGGGAAATCACCCAATGGGACACCTGGAGAGCCCACATAACTGAAGAAGGGTTTTGACGGATGTGCATGGTGTCCACTGCGGACAAACCATTGGACGACACACTCACCCTGGTGCATTACTAGAACTGAAGGACTTGGAATAATCCCACATACGTGTAACCAAGGAGAAAAAAGGCCCTGACAGATCAGTGAAGGGCGTGTGCACAACAGGACCCAGGGCATAGACACAAGGGTGCTGCTGTTCACAGAGTCACAGAACGGGCTGCACATGCAAATGCTATCCCTCATAGAGAGTATTCGTGATAGTTGGACTGCCCAAGGAGCGGGACAAATGAAAAGCACATACAGTCATAGGGGGACGCGTGCACAAAACCCATATTGGTACGGTCTGGGAAGCAGCTCTGAGATGGACTGGGCAGCTGCGCACTGTTGCAGAGTGCCAGGAACGACATACAACTATCCTCATATGAGCGTATGATGCTAGCACCCGGCAAGAGCAGAGCCTAATTCCAAGCATACGCATCTTGTTGTTGCACTTGCCTGCTTGTGGATAGAGGTGCCTGCCCCCCCCCCCCGCATTCTGCAAGCATGACAGACAATTCCCCTGACGAATCTGCACACTGGATGGGCTGAGAAAGCTGAAAGACCTATGAGACTGGCCTCTATCACAGGAAATTGAGACTCCGGTGGACATAGCAATGGCGTCCAAGTTACCCAAGTCAAGAGGGAAGCAACCCATGATGGAGGAGTTTACGAAAGCACCATTGTCAGCAGACAACCCCAGGAACAGAGAAAGGAACCTACCGGTGGAATCCACACCAATGTGTAATAACCAGCAGGTAATGGACGCAATTGCAGACTTGAAAGTTGCCTGGGAAACCAAATTGGAGGCAGCCATGCTGGAACTCAAAGCATCATTGGATCTCAAGATTGGAGCAGTGCAAGAAGATGTTAATTTATTGATGCAGGACGTCAAGAAGATCTTGGAGCGCATGGGTGAACTGGAGAAAGAAGTAAACTCCAACGCAACGGCCTGCACGACGCACACCACAGAGATCCACATACTAAAGCAACAAGTGAGCAACCTTGAAATCAGGGCAGAGGAAGCGGAAGGACGGGTCCGTAGAAATAATATACGTATTGTAGGGCTCCCTGAGGGGGAAGAAGGACCTAACCCCATTACATCGCGAACATGCTGTTACAAGAATTCAAGGGTGGAGCGCTCACCCACAGGTTTGCGGTGGAAAGGGCACACAGAACCCTGACAAGGAGACTCCCTCCGGGAGCTCCACCAAGGCCGATAATTGCCAAAATTCTAAACTACAGAGATAGAGAGAAGATCTTGGAATTCTTCAGGAAAGGGGGTACAATACAATGAGCATCCGTGACCATTTCGGCATACCCAGACTATACAATTTCTGGTACAAAGACGTCAACTGAATTATGGAACAGTGAAGAAGAGGCTGAGAGAAGCGGGGCTCAAGTACATGTTGATGTACCCTGTGAAGCTTAAAGTGTTCCACAAGAACAGGACACTTTTCTTTGAAATCCCAGATGATGCGATGGAGTGGTTAGATGCTCAGAACTGCCCTATACAGGTGAAGGATAACACATAGATGGGGAACTGCGGACCCAAAGACCGAGGTGCTGTATAATATGAGACACTGGGACTTGAATATAAGATAGAACAATACATGTAGAGGATAAGCTAGATGCTATATAAAACATATGAGTGTGCGTAGTATATTGAGGCATGATAATGGAAGCTATAGAGGATCGACTTCCATACCCCCATAGATAGCTTAGATAGATTACCTAAAGGGTAGTAACCTCTTGCTGGGTCCCTATTACCGGCCAGCTAGGAAAGGACTAAATGCGGATCGCCTGAGATCAGGGATGGAGCTGGGCAACAGTTGGGGTTAGGAAGGGTGGAGGAAGAGTGGGGAGTTGAGGGATTTGGGGTGTTATTAGTTAGGGGACGAGCCTACACATGCGCGCTACTGTGCTGGAAGAGGAAAACAAGGAGGGTCAGAGGAGGAACAGGATATGGTTGAGCCATGGGGGATCTTAACAGCTACTTAAAGAGAAACAAGGTTAGGATCTACCTAAAGAGACAAAAAATAGATATTGCCTTAATACAAGAAACGCATCTCACGAAAGAAAAGTTGGAGGTAATAAAACGGAAATGGAAAGGAACACTCATAGGAGCAACGTACTTGGCTTACGCAAGGGGGGTGGTCACTTGGGTGGTGCCGCATGTCCAATTCCAGCTGCTACAGCCCACGGCTGAGGAAGATGGAAGGATGGTGGTAGTACGGGGACTGTTAGAGAATAGAGAAATATGCATTGTTAATACATATGCCCCTAACCAGGATACAGCGGCTTATTTCAGGACCCTATACGGTAAAATGAGTCCGTACTTGGGAGGCACGGTCATATGGGGTCGCGATTTTAACTGCACGTTAGACCCAAGGGTGGATAGATCAGATGAGAAATTTGCTAAGCCCACCCCTGCTGCCAGTTCCATGAGGACCCTGCTGGAAGACCTCTGGTTGGAAGATATGTGGAGGCTATTCCACCCCGGATAGACACTATTCACATTATTTGGCCTCACTAAACCTATACACACGGCTGGATTATGTATTCGTCTCACAGGAGATAGCAGTGGAAATAGTGCAATTAGAATACAAAGCAAGTGTCCTCTCTGACCACTCGCCATTTGTCATAACCTAGCAATATATAGCCCCGAGAGCTATGATCCCTACCTGGCGACTTAGAGCAGAAGCATTGAAGGATATGGTGTTCAGGGAATAGCTCAGAGAAGAAATGATAGAATAATTTGGACATAATACAGGGAGTGTACAGTCTGCTGCAACCCTGTGGGAATCTTTCAAAGTGCTGGTGAAAGGAGCAGCTATAGCAAAATCTAGAGGGCTGCAGGGAGGTATACTATCGAGATTGCAGAGTACAGCGGTGTAATTAGAGACAATCCTAAGCAGAGGAGGAAACTCCCGGGAAGATGCTATCACTATCAGCCGACTGCAGCAGGAATGTGTGGGACACTGGGAGAGGTTATGCAATTTAAACTATAAGGGTGTGAATGAGAGGTTTTTTGAATTTTATAAGCGGTTGTATGAGGACGCAGGAGAGGAAGGAGGGAGCGGGATAGCGGAAACACTAGAGGATATTGGGTTGCCTAAAGTAAGTGCTGAAGAGCGAACATACTTAGAAGCCCTAATCACACTGGAAGAGCTAGAGGCGGTGGCCGAGCAACTACCTACCAGTAAGCCCCCGGGACGGACTCCCCAGTCAATTTTACAAAATGTATAAAAAGGAGGTGCTCCCTCCGCTGCTGGTGATGTTAAATGAAGCATTTGAAACGGGGACCTTACCAGAATCCCTTAGAGAAGCAATCATTATCCCACTCCTCAAACCTAATAAACCAAGCATGGACTGTCGATCATACAGATCACTATCCATGTTGAACCAGGATAGCAAAATACTCACGGCTGTGCAGGCGAATAGAATGAAACATGTCATAGGCAGACTGGTACATCCCGACCTGACTGGATATGTTCAGCACAGAAGCATATCTGACAACCTTAAGCAGCTCCACCATGTTATGGAGCAAACTGAAGGAGCCTCAGGGGAGTTGGCTATTGTATCATTGGACGCAGTGAAGGCCTTTGACTCTGTCAAATGGCATTGACTGCTGGAAGCCCTAAGGGAGTATGGGATGGGACCCGGGTACTTGAAGTGAGTGAAAATACTGTATAGCTCACCATTAGCCAGAGTCAAAACAGGGGCGACCATTTCTGAAAGGTGGCAACTCAGCAGGGGTACTAGACAAGGATCCCGTTGGTCCCCGATGCTGTATATTCTCACACTGGAACCCCTAGAGATATATCTTAGACAACAATATGAGATAGTGGGGATCTACACGAAAGGGGGTCCGCACCTAATATCACTATATGCAGATGAAATGTTGTTATATTTGAAGCACCATGAAGAAAATTTACAATATATCCTGGAAGTGATGGAGCGTTCTGCACTGCTCTCTGGCATTGCATTTAACCCTAAGAAGTTGTGCATATTTCCCCAGGGAAGGTACATAGGGGTTCCGCAGAATCAATTAACGGTATTGCCAGTGCCCTGGGGGATCAGTACTTTCAGATACCTGGGGATAGACATCTACCATACGGTGGAAGCAGAACACACACCTAATACTGAGAAAGCGGTAACAAACATAGAGAATAGTAGGAAGTTCTGGACCAAGCTCCCCCTGGCCATGATGGGGCAAGGGGCACTGCTGAAGATGGTTGTGTTACCCAGGCTATTACACTTTTTTAGGAACATACTGTATATGATACCTAAGCGATTCTTTGTTAGACTTCATGCAGGGGCTTCCTCTGGGCTGGAACCAGAAATAAGGTAGCCTTATGGAAACTGCAGAATTCATATGACAAAGGGGGTATCAAGCTGCCTAACTTTGAGATCTATTATTTGGCCAATCAACTAGGATACGTGGCTAATTGGCTAGTAGAGGACCCAACATCTGAATCTAGACTTTTGAGATCTGAATGTGTCCCGTTTTTCCTAACAGAATGGATATGGCTGCCTAAAAAGGAGACTAAAGGGTGCCCGGTGATGTTGGAACTAGGATGGAAGATATGGCATAGGGTTTGCCAGACCATAGGAAATCCCACCCTGTGCTCCCCGCAGGTGCCGTTAGTGACATTGACTAGAGGAGATGCACAACTGAGAAAGACGATTTGTATGCACTCGGAACCGGTGAGAATCGCGACTGTGGGGGACACGTGGCAAGAGGGAGAAATAAAGGAATTTAATGTGCTGGCAGAGGAAACGGGATTAGATTGGGGCAATATATTACGTACACCAGGCCAGTACGGCAGATAAAGGAGATATGGTTGGAAATAATACTAGACGAGCAACTAGACGCGGCCATCAAAACATTTGTTGATGTGGCTGAGGGCGGGCACAAGGTTTCTCGAATTTATGAATTACTGATGTCCAAGGTGGGGAAGGAAGTAACTCAATTGAGGCAGGACTGGGAGGATGAAGCAAAGGAACTTATGACGGATGGGTTGTGGGAGAGGATTCAAGGGTATCATAAAAAAGTGTCTAGAAATGCGAGACTACAGCAAATTCAGTTATATATAACTCATAGGGCATATATGACCCTGCAGAGAATTTCCCGATTCCAAAGCGCGGACAGACAGACATGCCCCAAGTGTGGAGAAGAAAATGCAGGGTTGATACCTTTGTTTTGGGCATGCCCAGAAATTGGGAAGTTCTGGGGAGAGGTAGCCCACTGATTAAACAAGAAAGGGATTGATTTAAACATGGAATCAATGTGGGCATGCATGGTGTGGGGGTTCCCCAGATCACGCCAGTTGAAACATGTCAGTAAACTCAAGGATTTGGTCTATATACTTGTTAAGCGCAGAATTGCCATTGGGTGGAAAGCACGTCATAGACCTAGTATTGAAGCTTGGTGGAACGATCTCTGTAAATGGTCTGAAGCAGAGAAAGTAGTATGGAGTTGAGCGGCCAATAGAGGGGGGGAAGATGAAGCAGAAACTCTAACGGCCTGGAAATATTTAGTAGCTACACTATCAGGGTCCACCCAGGGTGGCCCAGGTGATGATTCCTCTGAGGGCACAGATGTGGAGGCACCTCCGGTAGAACATAAAGCGTAGTGGGTAGGCCTGATTTGGAAGGTGGGTTGGGGGTAAGCAGTAGATAACTAGGATATTTTATATTATCAGAATGTTGTGACAAATGCTGTTGGGGTTGTTTGTTTATTGTTCATTGTTTGTTGTTAAAACCAATAAAAATTGTTTTAAAAACAATAACGATCGTGTGTTCATCTCAAACAAACAATATTTAAAATATTGCAACCAAG
Organism: Ambystoma mexicanum; assembly: GCF_040938575.1. Classification (NCBI taxonomy): domain Eukaryota; kingdom Metazoa; phylum Chordata; class Amphibia; order Caudata; family Ambystomatidae; genus Ambystoma; species Ambystoma mexicanum. The sequence continues at coordinate 627,425,069 of NC_090930.1, forward strand.
GGATCTTGAACCAATTGTCTCTGCTTGAATAATGTGTACAGTGACTGATGCCATAGGAATAGAAAAATACACAGCCACTGAAAAATTCAGGCCAGACGCCATTCACCTTCTAAAAACCTGGCTCCCTGCTCCACCTGCAAAGCATGCGTGGGGGCTGATGTCAGAAAACCCAGCAATGTTTTATAAAGTGGTTTTCCTGTATCTGAAGCACTGAAACATTCTCATGATCCCATAATATGGCCCCATAATTAGTCATTGCCCTGGAATGTGAATCAAACACTTTCATTATCATGGGGAGAGGCTGCCCCTGGTATAACGCCACAACACAAGAACCCCCCTAATGATTGAGTCATTTTAGTTTGTTGTTAATTTTTGTGGGCATGACCTGCCGACACATAGGAAAAACAAATTCCTAAATAGTCAAATTCAGTAACCTTCGGTATAGCAACCCCATTACACATCATGTTATTCATTTGAACCTTTTCCCACCCTGTAACACGTGCCATAAGGGCAGATTTAGAGATGTTTATTTTAATGTCCAAGTCATTCATATATTGAGAGTATATTTCGATCAACCTCTGGGTGCATTGGGGGTGCGAACTAAGAGCTCTGTATCAACAGCATATGCCAGTAATGGAAAAGCCTTGTTATCCAATCTCGGGTACTCTGTGTGCAAATCTACATGAGCCTTATAAAAACCATTAATGTAAAGAGGACAGGGGCCAATACACAACCCTGTCAAACTCCAAGACTTACATCAAAAAGGTTTGCGCATTGGCCCTGCTCCCCAAATCGCACACAAGCCTGAGTGCCCTTGTGTATTGACTGAAGACGCATCAGGCTCTGTACCGGACAACCCATGGACCTCGATACCATTTAGAGCTTAGCGCTGTTAACTTTGTTAAAGGCTGTGCTCAGGTCCATGAACACCAAATAAATGGGTTCCCCCCTACTGAAAATTGAATGTGCCACAAAGCAAATAGAAATTCAAAGCCTGGTCTCCAGACTCCCCCAGCCCCGATCTAAAACCATACTGTATGTCAGACTGTATAGAATTAGTGGAGATCCACTTCTCTAAACCACACATATTCAACAAAGTATCTAATGGGGATATTGACCTGTATGCAAGAGGACGTTCTCGATCTCCCTTTTTAAAAAAAATATGTAAGGTGATGTCCAGTTTCCACGAGAATGGCAGTACATCAGCTTCGAGAATAGCATTGAAGGTGGCCGTTATCAATGGGGCCCACAAGTCCAGTGACTTTTAATAAAGGTCTGCAGGCACAGCATGTGGATCCAGTGCACGATTATCTGCTTGTGTTAGAATCACATCCTCCACCTCCTTCAAGAAAAACTTCTGGCAGGCAGTGGAATTTGAGATTACCAGTGACTCAGTGGAAGCCTGGTACAAATTTGAGAAATGATCCACCCAAGCCCGGGGATCCACAGGTGTCTCTGCAATTCCGAGCCCTTTTATAAAGCAGGAAGCATAGCCAATGATGTGGAAGGATGTACAACATATCAGGACAAGCAAGGTTTACAGACCCCTGCCCTATGATTTGCTGTAATTACAATGTCTTTACAAGTATGCCTAACATGAAAACTTACTAAAACCCATGCTTGTCACATATGAATGCATTGGTGTAACAAACTTAAAGGCACATCAGTGGTAAAACTTCTGTAAGGGTGTGTGCAATTAATGTTTTCAAAACAACTACATAAGCAATGTCATGTTGTGGGCCCAGTTAGTCAATGATCAACTTCCTACCTATGATATGATAAAACGCAAGTTGCCTGAAGCTATTCCAGATCCATGTGGTTTAATATTTGGCTACTGTCATAGACACTAGCCATGGAGTCATTGTCAAATTGTATCTGGTCGATCCATTGCATGTGATCATTGTTATCTCACAGTGCTTTAAAAATCCTCTCACAAAGGGGTTACTGTACTTTCATCAATTTGACCTGGTGTGCATTTGCCGTGTGCCAAACACTACCATTCCTGGGATGTATACCACAGAATACTGTATTGTTTTTATTTGTAGCGCACTCCCTCGGGCCCGGAGGCATCAGGGCGCAACTTAGGCAGGTTACATAGCAAACATACATATATTCAAACTATAGGTACAATCCAAAGTATTCAGAACATACAGCTATATACATAATTACAGAATAAAGATTAGCGCAGGCACATTACAGACACGTCAGCAGTCAAAATTTTAGGACTGATTGAAGAGCCAGGCTTTTGTTTTGGCCTTGAAGGCACTGAAGCATTCTTCCGATCTAATGGTGAGGGGGAGAGCATTCCAAAGCTTGGAAGCTAGGACGGGGAAGCTTGATCCACCCGCTTTTTGTAGTTTAAACCTGCGGATGGTTAAACAGTGGGTCTGGGCGGTTCTTTGAGGGTGGGTAGGCGCGTGGCGGGATAGCCGGTTGCAGAGATACGGGGGGGCTAGGTTGGCTAGGCATTTGTGGGTGAGGCCTAAAGCTTTCAGTGAGATTCTCTGTTTGACAGGTAGACAGTGTAGATTGGATCTGGATTCCGAAATGTGGTGGTTTCTTGGGATATTTAGAGCTGCTCTAATGGCGTTGTTCTGAGAGATTTGCAATTTGTGCAGATTCTCTTGGCTAGTTCCTAGGTGGAGGGCACTACCATAGTCGATTTTGGCCATAATGAGGGTTCTGGCCAGTGTGACCGTGTTTGGCGTGGTCAGAAATGGCTTGCAGGCTGCAATGAGTTTGCAGGTGTATGCAGAGGCTGATCTAACTGCATTCGTTTGTCGGGATAGGGATAAGGTGGCATCAAGGTAAACGCCTAAGGTTTTTGTGTCTTTCGAGACTTGGATGGTGTTGCCATCGATGATGAACGATTGGTAAGACGGTACAAGTTTACTAAGACGTTGCATAGTGCCCAGGATGAGGAGCTCAGTCTTGTCATCGTTGAGGCATAGTTGGTGTTGTGCCATCCAAGCTTGGATGACTAAATAGACATCATTCAGGGCCTTGGTTCAGCCAAGTAGTCTCCAGTGATGGGGAGGAGTATCTGGGTATCTTCCGCATAATTTGTATAGGAGACAACCAGATAGTCAAGTACAACAAAGAGCTGTTTTGTAAAGACATTATAGAGAGTTGGCGACATGCAGGAGCCCTGGGGGACGCCATAATGAATGGGAGAGGGATCAGCAGCTGCAGATTGAGAAAAGACCCGCATAGATCTATTACTCAAAAAAGATTTGATCCAAGCTGTAGCTGACGGGGAGAAATGGGCGGCAGAGTGCAGATGCTTGCATAAGATTTGGTGATTGACCAGATCGAATGCCGCGGAGAGGTCGAGTAGGAGTAGCAGGGCCAGTTTGCCGTTGTCCTTTAGAACTTCAATTTGAGATTTTAAGTCTAGTAGAGCTGTCTCAGTTCCGTGTCTGGGGTGGAAGCCAGATTGTCTGAGACCTAGGAGATTATTGGCTTCCAAGTACTCTTGGATTTGCAGGTATGCTGCACGGTCAAGGATTTTTAGCAAGAACGGGACAGTAGTAATGGGTCGGTAGTTGGTGGGTATGCTCGGGTCCAGGGAGGGTTTTTTGAGCAGGGGGATCACCCATGCATCCTTGAGGTTGTCAGGGACAGTTCCTGTTTTAAAGGAGGCGTTAATGAAGGATGTGATGAATGGGGCCAAATCATGTGCCGAATCCTTAATGATTGGGTCAGGACAGGGATCACCCTGGCAGTTGGATGGTTTGAGCCTCAGGATAATATTTTCCACCTCAGCAATGGTGAGTGAAGGCAAACCGTTTGAGATTGGGTAAGTCAGGGGAAAGGGCCCCAGCTGGAATGGGAGGGCGATTGTCCAATTTCAGGCTGACTTGTTTAGCTATAATTTTAGATTGGAGCGTAGTGATTTTGTTCATTTTGTTGCCTGAATGCCAGAACACGATTTACTATCTTTGATGCAGGTGTCGGGGGGGGGGGTGACGGGAGTTTCAAGCTCTTTTAGGATCTTAAAGAGTTCCTTGGAGTTGGAGTCTGCTTGGATGATGCGATTATTGAGCGACTCTTTTTTTGCCTCTATAATGGCTGCTTTGTAAGTAAGCGAAGCCAGGAAAAAATCGTCTTTGTGCGTGTCAGAAGGGTGACTTTTCCAACAATTTTCGGCACAGCGTTTGGTTTTACGGAGTGCTCTTATCTGTGGTGTGAACCACGAGTTAAGGTGTGCCCGTGGTTTGGATTTCCTCAGTTTGATAGGGGCGATGACGTCTATAGCTGTGAGCATGCTGGAGTTGTAAATGTCAGCTAAAATGGTGGGGTCATTGCTGGAGTCAAAGGCCGTTTTAAGCGAGGGGAGTAGCAGAGGGAGGAGTTTCTCCTTGGTTATGTCCTTTTTGTTTCTGGTCGGCAGGGCAGGTGCTATCAAGGTCGGGATGCGAGGGGAAGCTTCAATATTAAAAGTGATGATGTGGTGGTCCGTCCATAGGCATGGGGTATTAGACAAGACATTAAAATTGCAGTTAGAGCTGGCTAGCCAGTCAAGGGTCCTACCTTTGGAGTGTGTGGGCTCTTGGATGTGCAAGGTAAAGCCAGAGTTAGAGAGGGCGTTTTCCAGGTCTAATGCAAAGGGGTCTTTGGGGTCGCCAAGTCCTAGGTTGAAGTCCCCAAGGATAATGATTTGCGAGTTAGTTTTTGCGTTGTCAAGGAGGCGGGTAGAGATTTCGCCGACGATGGAGGGTGCGGGGCTTGGGGGCCTGTAAATTAGGTGAAGGGTGGCTGTTAGATTAGGAGTTAGTGAGAGTTTGACTGATAGTAGTTCAGCGGACTCGAGTTTGGTGTTTGTCGATATTCTTAGGTCGAGAGTAGTTTTGTGGATGATGGCTAGGCCACCACCTCTGGTGTGTGAGGTGGAGGTGCGGTCGCATCTCATGATGTCGAAGCTGGGTGGTATGGCAAGGGATAAGGAGGGACCAGATGCTGCATGTGGCCAAGTTTCAGCTACGGCAATGAAGTCGAGATCAGACGATATTATAAGGTCTACAATGTCTAGCGCATGTGCTGGGAGGGATCTGGCGTTGATGAGGGCGCCCTTGATGATTGGCAGTTTCACCTCCGTAGAGGGGGATTTGCTATTGGTGGGTGCAGTAGATGAGCATGGTAGAGAGTGTTGTGTTTGTTTGCGGAGATTACTACGGGTAGTGCGTATGCGGAATCTGGTGCCTAGTCTTTTGTTTCTGAGAGATAAGGTGCACGATTGATTCGGAGTAGGTTTACTAGCGAAATGTTTCAGCCAGAGGGCTGGGTCATTAAAGTATGGGTTAATGTCAATGTTGGGGTGCTGAAGGTCTGTGGTAGGACTCATAGGTTACATTGTGGGGGTTACCAAGCGCAGGGTTTGGGGGACAAGGCTATGGCGAAATAAGGTGGCTGATGGCTGGGGGTGTGTTGGCTGTATGAATGGCTGGGTTATAATTGTTAGTTCAACAGGCAGGATATGGTACAGTATGAAGAGTGCCCTAAGGAGCATGGTGGGTAGGCACCTAGGAGGAGGTGTGTCGTGGTAGTAGGCAAATTGATTATACTAAGGCGGAGCAAAATCAACAGTAGGCGGGTTCGAGTTTAACTAGGCAATGCAAGTCAGCAGTAGGCTGAGATGCACAGGGTAGCACCTAGGTTTGACACAGCGCAGTTAGGCTAAAAAGCACAACGCAGGGCACCATCTAGATTGCAGTATCACAGTTAGGCTAAGAAGCACAAAGCAGGGCACCAACTAGAATTGTAATGTCATGGTAGGCTAAAAAACACAGGGCAGAGCAGCACCTAGATTTGACATAGCGCAGTTAGGCTAAAGAGCACAAAGCATGGCACCAACTAGAATTGTAATGTCAAAGTAGGCTAAAAAACACAGGGCAGAGCAGCACCTAGATTTGACATAGCACAGTTAGGCTAAAGAGCACAAAGCAGGGCACCAACTAGAATTGTAAAGTCAAAGTGGCTAAAAAAACACAGGGCAGAGCAGCACCTAGATTTGACATAGTGCAGTTAGGCTAAAGAGCACAAAGCAGGGCACCATCTAGATTGCAGTATCACAGTTAGGCTAAGAAGCACAAAGCAGGGTACCATCTAGGATTTAAAATTGTAATATTAGATAAAGTATCTAGGTAGTACATATTATTTTGCACAGATAATCAGCAGGAATTAACGGAGGTTCAAGGCAGGACACACAAGTTAATATCAAATAACAGGTGAGCTTAGCAATGGTACAGCCATGGGGAAGGTGATACAGCGGTGTGATTTAGCATACAGGGATTAGGGAGTATACAGTACAATGCTTTTCAGGCGCAGATTGGCCGTAACGGATAGTTATAAGCGGTTGCTCATTGAGCCTCACGAATGTCCGACATAGTTGGTACGTGCCCATGCTACATAACCCAACGTTCACAACTGGACACCCCCTCATGCTCCATGGCGCGAACAGGGTGCAAACAGGGGCCTTTGTATGGGCCTTCGTGAGGCCGGCGCTTCCGCCTGCCGGCGGATGTGTGGGGAAGATGTTGGTGCTAGTATCCTAGCAACGAGGCCTCAGTCTCGGTTTCATGCCGCACGGCGACTAGCATAGTAAGGTCAGGCAGGAGGGTCAGGCAGTGCGGGATCGAGGGAAGTCTGGCCGTTAGCAGCAAAATTTCAGTGTTGCAGGTGGAGGGAGGGTGAGGTTGGGGGTTTTAGGCCTTACCCCAAACAGAGCAGGTCTTCCGTGGCTGTCTATGCATGGTGCCGTAGATGTGGAGGCCAAAGCACGTGGTGTGCTGGAACTGCTTCCTGGATGCTGCTGCGTGTGAGGAGGGGCTCCTGCACTCTCCTCGAGTGAGCTCCTGGCGAGATGACTGGGCTCCAGGGTGCAAACAGGGGCCTTTGTATGGGCCTTCGTGTGGCCGGCGCTTCTTAATCAATAGACAAAGCTGTACACCACCAACTCATCTATCAACATCAATGCCTTCTGATGCTGAAGACTTCATTATGCATGATGAAATCTCTTGTCTTCATTACACAGCTCCACAGTACACTGAATGCTGCTAATGGGTGTTATAAAAAGATTATTACAGATAGCAAGTTTACTTTTTAGGGAATGTTTGATTTGTCCATGGAAATACTTTATGTATTACTCCCTCAGAAGGACTATGCACATCACAACGCAACAACCAATGCTTACCAAGTGTGTGAGGCCATGTGTTTCTCTTCCTTCACAGGACATTTTTCAGGACCCTCATGTGCAGTTCTTGCAATAACTATGTTGTACTTATTTACCTCAATATGTTTTGTGTAATGCAGTTTAAACGAACAGTGCACTTTACCCCAATGTGACTATTACCTTTCACTTAATGTAGTCAGGGAGAATGTTTAGAAATGGAAAATGTAACTCGCCACATAAAAAATAATATGTTTGAATTGTTGTAGAATGTGTTACTGACATGCAACTCTAGAACAGCCCACATAAAGTTGGCCCTAAGTCACTTATGCATACCGTTATTCACTCACCTAATCAGTGTGACACTGATCTAGTGGTTTTTGTGAGGTGAACAACATATAAAAGGTGCGACAACACAGTAACCTGACCTTGCCAAGAGGGGATAGAAATGTCTCTCAGACTGGGGTCATTGCCTACCAGAACAGAAACCATTGAGAGGCCTATCCCAGAGGGGGGTGGTGGCAGTTGAGTCTCCCAACACCTGTCCCCTCCCCAAATGCATGCTTATACAGTACTCATCTACATCACCCCATGACTTACTGAAATGCAACTCTAGAACAGCCCACATAACGCTGGCCCTAGGTCACTTATGCATACTGTTATACACTCACCTAATCAATGTGACACTGATCTAGTGGTTTTTGTGAGCTGAACAACATATAAAAGGTGTGACAAAGGTCAGTAACCTGACCTTGCCAAGAGGGGATAGAAATGTCTCTCAGACTGGGGTCATTGCCTACCAGAACAGAAGCCATAGAAAGGCCTATCCCAGAGGGGGATGGTGGCAGTTGAGAGTCTCCCGACACCTGTCCCCTCCCCAAATGCATGCTTATACAGTACTCATCTACATCACCCCATGACTTACTGAAATGCAACTCTAGAACAGCCCACATAACGCTGGCCCTAAGTCACTTATGCATACTGTTATACACTCACCTAATCAATGTGACACTGATCTAGTGGTTTTTGTGAGCTGAACAACATATAAAAGGTGTGACAAAGGTCAGTAACTTGACATTGCCAAGAGGGGATAGAAATGTCTCTCAGACTGGGGTCATTGCCTACCAAGACAGAAGCCATAGAAAGGCCTATCCCAGAGGGGGATGGTGGCAGTTGAGAGTCTCCCGACACCTGTCCCCTCCCCAAATGCATGCTTATACAGTACTCATCTACATCACCCCATGACTCCTGTCATAAATGCTTACCAGGGTATTTATGTCTGTTCCAGTCCTAAAACCAATAGGGAAGCCAGAATGAGAGTCCAACAGAATGAGTGCAACCCAGTATTGCCCAATGACATATGCTTGCATCTGGGAAGCAGCAAAGTGACAGAGAGAGAGCGAGAACTGCAGCCAAGAGCCTGATTTGACAGCTTAACAAGCTATATGAATCCTTTGATGTATGAAACACCTCAAGGGTGGGGAAGACAGGGACAAATTGGCAAGGGCCAGATGAATAACCAAAGGACCAGGGGTGGTGGAGGAAAGAGGCCCCAGCAGACAGTAAGTGTTGGGATGCTCAGTGGGTAGAGGGGAGGATGAGGTGTCAGACCAAGAGACCAGCAGGAAAAGCGACAGTGGACCTGAGCGAGGATGTACATTATAGAGCATTTAAGGTATTGTTTGGTGATTGCAAGTGGTACTGCATTGTGACTGTGCATGTGAGAGTAGCAAGTGAGATTACTGGAGGGAGTGTAGGGAAAGAATGTGAAGTGGTTGAGAATGTGAATGGAATGTGAAAAAGGCAAAACGTTGGGGAGGATTAGAAGTGTGGTGGAAGGTATAGTAGGGAGGAGGAGGCAGTAGTAGTGTGGAGGAGGAAGCAGTAGTGTGAAAGAGGAAGTGCTAATGGTGAGGAGGTAGTAGTAGTTTGGAGGCGGGAGTTGCAATGAGAAGAAGGGGTAGTAGTGTGGATAGTATTAACACCTAAGGGTAGAGACAAGTTGTAGAAGGAGTAAGAAACATCAGAGGAACAGATGAGGAAGACACAGGGAGTACAAGGAGTAAAGGCTGGTGTCATTGAGAGTATGTGGGTATGCTAGGAGGAAGACTGAATCTGGCAGCATGTCACACCCCAAAAACCCCTTTTGGTTAAATTGCAATTTGAAAGTGTAGAGCATGTTTAAGAAATGCGTGAGGGACTCAAGCTAGAAACGAATATTGCCATTTGGCTATCCTAACCACCTACTTTACAAATTAGATCATATAGTTGAACATTCTCTATATACTTACCTGGGTAACAGGGACATCTGGTTAATGCTAAATGTGTTTTGGGGGGAACACTGTTTATAGATGAGAGTGAGGGATGGCCCTAGAACCCTGCTGACTTTTTCAGTAAAACCGTGAACCATTTTTGGGAGTAGAGATATTCTTTGTGCCATCTGTGAAACATGGAAAATGTGTCTAAGGAAATTGGAACACATTTGTATTATAGAACAAAAAATAAAAGCTGTTACTTCACAGAAAGACAAAAGTAAAAGAAAAAGTGTTCTTCGTCATAAATACATAACCTTTAAAAATGCACACTCACAAAAAAAGAAATGGAAGATTGGAACCACAAATCATCACTCCAGTTTAAGGCCCAGTCTTGACAGACCTCAGTATGTGTTATAAAGGACATCATATGGCCCAGCTGGATGAATATTCCTCCATATAGTTGCTGAAAGGTGTGGTGACAGCTGGCCTAATTGGTTGATGATGTCAAGTGGGTGGGTTGGTGATTCTCTTTCTTGGACAATCTATAAGACTAAACAAATATTTGTGGTGAACACCTTTTGCAAGGTACCATAAGGAAACAATCTCCTTCACTATTATTAATTTCAAACTCAATGCCTGAAGGACAATTTGCTGTATAAGCACAGATGTGAAAAGACAGACTTTGAGACAGAAGCAACAACCCTATCAGAGAGACTCCTATGGCGAGGATATCATGACAAATTAATTTAAAAAACTTATATAAGGACACAAAACAATCACAGGCAGAGACTTCTAGAAGGGAAGAAAAGTGAATCAAAGGATGAAAGGTTGTTTCTTTTTAGCAAATGCAGCTTGCAGATTAAAACAATAGCGAACAAACAATGGAAGCACTTGAACAGTGGGGGCAGAAAATTAAATCCCCACTGATTCTCCCTGCAAAAATATTACTTACATTCATTATATAATCATCTAAAGTGATGTGAGAAGACCAGCGTGTTATAAAACTAAAGAACATTCTATTTCTTAGGTGTGGGGTCTTGCAGCACCAATAAGAGGGCATCTGGAAGTTGTTCAGTCTGCAAGGCCACAACAAGAACCTAGGAGTTTCATATAAATAATAAAAGTACTTGGATTCAGCAACTTTTTTAAAATTGTAACACAAATAGAGTGATGTATGGTGTTCTTGTTGATCTGTATACATTGCAAAGACCAAAAGGAAAATGTGAGCACAAGAGTTGCTTAAGAAATTAAATAATTACTGCACCATTAGTACAACATTTAGTGGCCGAACATCACATAGAAGGTGATTTACGTTGGATTTTTTTAATAAGAAATATACACTCAGATGCTGAAAAGATCTCCTCCCGAAGAGAAAAAACAAATGATATTTCTGACTCAAACCCACATTTGTCAATTGAATGAGGCCATAGTATGGACATCTCAATGAATCATATTTATTAAGTGACACATGTAGAAATTGCATTATGTTAGGCAAATTACTTGGGTATATGATGTATGTAGGATAGCGGTATATAATGCACATTTGATACTGTGGTAGCAGATACAAATATTTGATACATCAAATTATGGAGAAATCTGTTCCTTGCCTCCTAAGAGTCTCATAAAAGATGATATTACATCATGTATTCCAATTGTGTTGAATTGTCAGAAAACAAAAGAGTGTTAACTGTGCGATAATTGTGCATCATATACATAATCTGTCTCATAGGTTTGTTAATATTAGCAAACTTCGAATTGGTTGAAGATTTAATTAAGGTTAGATTTACATAGTCCACACAAGTGCTAGCATAGCCTTAGAGGTAAGAACACAGCAGGGCTTTACGGAAAATGTAAAATACAAATTAATCGTGAACAGCATTGCTTCGTGGAGGAAGCTTCATAGTGTACTGGGGAAGGTGGCCTGAGTGAGAGGAACCTTGAGAGGAACAGGCCAGTTCCGTACTAAGAGATAGCGTAAATGTTCTTGTGGGCGATCAGAAGTGAAGAGAAGGGAATGTATCTACGAAGTTTTGCACACAGTGAGAGAGTTGAAATACCAAAGGAGAAAAAAAGAAAAAGAGCAGAAAAGGGAGAAGGAAGATGAATACTCAAGAGGGACTTTTTGATCCCTCTGACTGGTGCGGCTGGAGGAGATTTGGAGATCATCTTGTGGGCATTGGTCTGTACAATATAAACTGATTCCTGTCATGGAAAAACATTCTGGATAGAAGCCTGACCTGGCAGCCTGTGTGGGGGAGAAGAAAGTCAGTTCCAGGCCAATCTGCAGTTAGGCAAGAGAATAATTGTGTGTGGTGAGTTATGAAAATAAATAGATGAATAAATGAAGTGCCTCATGTAGACATTTGATAAGGTATGGGATTTGACCTTATTAACCTTTACGGTACCAAAAGGAAAATAAATAGCCTTTTCTAAATGTAAGTGCAAGATTTTCCTTTTATAACATAAGAGTAAAGATATATCGAGCCATTGGGCCATAGATGGGTTTGTGAGAGGGTAGTGAGACAGGGATTTGATAGAAGAACTTTTTTTCACAGTTTATCTATGTTGACATACTAATGAATGCAGAAAACCTAACAGATTGGGTTATGAGTGATGTGTTCCCACATTGAGTTAGTCACATTTGATGTTGCACTAGACTAAGGTAGGATTAATCAGTTACATATCCACATTTGTATATAAAATGTTCTCTTTAGCTGATAATAGAGACTTGATTTTCTCCTAACATTTGAAAATTCAATGGTCTCTTCCTTTAGACTTCCCTTCATATTATGCCGGCAGCGTCTTGAAGATGTTCCTTCAGCAGCATCAGGGAACAAAACATGTTAGGCAAGGTAAAGGATTCCTCTTAGAAACAGTAATATATGGACAAGTCTACATACTGAAAAACACTTGAATAGGATTTAACCCTTTAAGTGCCAAGGACGAGTATGTCCTTTTTACATAGACTGCAATAATAGCCTGGCACTTAAGAATTAAACAAGTAATTCACTTCTCCTAGGAATGAAGTTCAACAATTAGAAGCAAAATAATAATTAGGCATCATATGTGTTTGCATATGCTGTATAAGAAAGGGATTTGGTCATTTAAATATGTTGTGTACACAAAAGATTGGTTCAGATGTTGTTTCAGATGAACAATTTACATTTTGACTGATTTCATTTTATATGTATGGCAAAGGTTGCATAGATTCACATTTAAGCATATCATTTAGAAATAACCCAATTCAATACCTGTACATTAGAATGTGTATTAGGTGTTATATGTATTATAAGACAATGGGGGTCATTACGAGTTTGGAGGTAGCCGTGGTGCTAATAGAACCACGGCTGCCTCCAAACCCGTGTCCGGGTCCGTGGTGTCGGAATGGGAACTAGAAGGGACATTCACACCTATGCGGACCCGGTAAGTCCCCATTCCGAAAACCATTCCCCATTCCCATTCGAGCCCCCATAGGGCTCAATGGGTATGGGGAAGGAACTAAAAACGGGCCCGCAAATAGCGGGCCCGATATTAGCTCCCTGGTCCCTTAACGGGTCCCGCTAAGGGTGGCTGATAAAACCAGCCGGCCCTAGTGGAACCCTTTAAGGGACCTCGGAATGTGGTGGTAGGGGGTTAAAGGCACCGGCATCCTTACCGGTGCTGTTAACCCCTTACTGCTGCACTCGGAATGAGGCCAAATGTGTTATAGCCCTTGCTAACGGAGGTACATTGAGAAGGCAGCAATAGGGGGTAAATGTGTTGTTGTAGGTATTATAGACCAGGAAATATCCTCATTAAACAGTTTTTGACCATTGGCTGGCCAACAACTAGAGGCCCCTGTCTTGGTTAGTTGGCTTAACTATGTATGTGCCTTGGTAGATTCCTGGTTGATGGGCCTCTTATGGAAGGGGAAGAAGTTAGAAGGTAATTTAATGAATGGAAGCTTTTCAAGTGTCAAGGCGGTTCAGGTCTACCACAATTTAAGAACATTTTTCAAAGCAAATTAATTTAGACAGACTCCAGCACGAATAACTGGGGAGGCACTTAAAGATATGTCACTTCCATGGAGAAGGATATAAAGAAAGGTGATTGCACCTATTGCAACATGGGATGCGATCAAAAAGACACTAAACCCCCGAGATTGTTTGAAATCTCCAAAAAAGTGCAGCATGATCTGATGGCCCATGGGGAGTTGGTACAAGTAAAACAAATCCTTTGTCTCATAATCCAACACCCATTTGGAGGAATTTGTTGTTTTAGAAAAGGGGTAAGTCCTTACTGTGGAATATATGGATGAATTATGGGACTTTAAACTAAAAGAAACATTTTTAGCATAATCATTTGATCCCATTTCACTTAGAAAAGCATATATTCTGTATATCCACATGTGAATTTCTGTGCCACATGAAGCTAGTGGACCATATCAAGTGCTGCTGACATATGAGCTGGGAATTAGGTGTACCTCACTTTGAGAGTGCAGAGCTGATGTTTGCAGGTGATATGGCTTCCAGATATCTCCCTACCAGGGAAATGAAAGAGCCAGGACTAACTGGAAGAATGACCTAAATGAGTCCTTACCAGAGGAGGAGTGGAAGGTCGTTATGTGGAAAATCCATTCAATCTCTTTGTTGGCCTTCAACACAGCCTCTATTTTTCTGATGTACAATGATACCCTGTAATACAGGTTGTTCATGTTAAAGAATGGTAGGTTTACTGCAGAATCTGGTTGCAGATTGTCCTTCTGCTTCTCCTTTTGATTAGTGGTGTGGGAAATAATTAACCAATTGCTGGGGTAACAGTCCCTGTAATTATAAATGTCCATCAGCATCTGTAGAAGTTTGGTGACTGCACAGTCTCACTCGGTGTGGACAAGTAGAACAAGCATGTCTGGGAGGGGCTAGTTGTGGGCCTTCATCAGGGGGACAACTCAGCCTGCTAGCTCACTGATTGTATTTTAGAGACCCCAGCTGACCAATCACAGCTGATGCAGGGCAGGCTGGCGAAGCACTGGTTCAATGAAGATTGTGTTGGCCATTATGAAATAGTAAGCCACATGACAAGTTACATTGGAATATAGGTGCTATCAACCATGCATCTTATTAGCCTCGAGCACAGGGTTGTAAGATCATTTACACTTTCTCACTTGTTTTTAACACGTGTTACCCATTGGTTGCTTACTTAACTCAGGTCGCTCAGGTATGAGGAGTGTGCACTCCATCCCAGGGGGAGATTGGTAAGGTATGATTCCTTCTAACTCTATGATGACACCCTAAATACATTATTTCTTGAAGAACCAACCTTGTGTACCTTTCAATCTGTGCAACCCTCTTCCCCCAGAACTGTGATTCTAGGTTGCTGTGTATTTTGAGCCATTTGATTCCTTGACTGAAATTCTATCTAATGAAATGTGAACACAAGATATAGTTTAACACTTCATTTGCTCTATTGTTTTCCTTAGAACCCCTGTGCATGCTCTCTATTATATACATGAGTCCCAGTGTCCTTCTTCTTAACTGTGATGGACATTTCCTGCCCATTGTAAAATGTTGCTTGCATAAGTACTATACACTAAAACTGACTTGTTGGAGCTGAGGTAACTGTATGAAAGATAGAGCACTGAGACTTTAAGAATACTTTAAAAACATTTTCGCACGGGGAGTTCAGTGATGAGATCAGTCGCATGGCAGTCGGCCAGAAGGAGGGCGGAAGGCACCATATGGATGAGGCAAGGACCCTCCATAGCGCAAGGTCAAGAGCGGTGGGGGAGCTTACTACACCGCAAACCTCTGCCTCATCTGAGTCAGCTAGAGTATTTGCTGCACCAAAAGCCACCGGTAAGCGTAACTTGAAAGCCATCTCTGCCTTTGTTCAACTTCAACTCTAAGGTTGGAAGCTTTTCCCTATGTACGGAACCACTGTTACCGGACCCTTGGTTCCCTCTATCCCCAAAGACTTCAGGAACTAACTCTGTTATGGAAACTGTGGCTCTAAAAACCTCAGTTATGGTAACTAAAGCTCCCCATACCAATCCAAAACTCCAAATATGCCCCAGACAACATCTCTGTCCCTTCGTTTCCGGCAGGAGTTGGCACATGTTATTGTTGTGGCTGATGATTCGGCTGAAAATGTGGTTATGTCGATGACACTTCAACAGTATGTCATCTTGGAGAGAGAGGAGGAACATGATGTGAGCATGAAGTTGTCAACTAAGACCTGGGTGCAGTTGGAAGAAAGTCAACTGGCCCCCCGGGCGGAGATGACGTCAGGTGGAGCCGGAGTAAATGAGAAATAGTTTGCAAAGGACTTTGGATTGGTCATGTCCCTTACCACACAGTGTCAACACGGGGACTCTGCTTCTATTTCTGAACAAACCCAAACATCCAATTTACGATGACATTCAGTAAATCAGCCATTAGTTTTCTAGATCTACAAATTATACATGCCAATGGGGGTCTAAATTCCAATCTCTTCAGGAAGCCCAGTGACCGTAACACCTTGCTGCACTTCCTAAGTGACCACTCCAAACATATAAGGGAAAATTTACTCTGAATGACTTCTACGAACATGCGGCTGACCTCGATGCAGGGCTAAAAGAACGGGGCTATCCCCATCACATTATCTCACAATCTAAAAAGAGAGCGAGGTTTTATAACAGAGACTCCCTTCTAGCTGGGAAAGAAAATACAACAACCCAAGAATCAAGAATGACTTGTGTTATCACACATGGCACACACACTTCACATATCTGCAAACTTATATCCAAACACTGGGATTTGACCAGACTCTGTCTACCCAATGAACCTCTGCCCTGCGTTGCTTATAAACGAGCAAAGAACTTGAGAGACCAATTGGTCCACTCAAGATCCGTTAAACCAGCCCCCAGGCTAGGACTTTGGAACCTGCAAACTACACAGGGACACTTCCCACGCGGGAACTGCTCTTCCTGTAAATTTACCCACAAAATCAAATACTTCAAAATCTTTGACCGAGTGTGGATGGACACTTCGAAATCTAACTAGCTGCAAGACCAAACAGGCCATTTATATTATTGAATGTCCATGTGGCTTGCGATATGTGGGCCAGACACAAAGAGCGGTCCATGTGAGAATTTGCAAGCACAGATCTCGTATCAGATGTAAGAACTTGTCAGCACCTTTGGTAGCTCACTACATGGAAGCACACCACTCACCAGACGACATAACATGGTTGTTTGTTGACACTGTGACTAACTCCACTAACATTACAAGCAGTCTGTTGCAAAAAGAAGCAAGGTGGGTACACCGTTTAGACAGTTATTACAATTGTCTGAACGAGGAGTGTATATGGCCTACTTAATATACACGGCTCATCACCCACTGCCTCTTTTCTTCTCTGACTGCAGAGTCCCCACCCTGTTCTGTTCCACTACAGGGAGTCTTGACTATGTCACCCGATAGCTGGCTGCTGGTTTGTACTACAAGACCCAGCACCCCTTGCATCATCTCCGCACATATTCCCTTGGGAGCCCATCGCCGCAGGTCCCAGGATCACGATGCATCTGCTTTCTTACTGGCTACACCTATCCCTGGTGCCATGTCCACTTTTTTTTATATCCTCAGCAATTTTTCTGTTTAAACTCCCGTCTGGGAATTAACCCCCCTTTTATTCCAGACCAGGCTGCGGCTGAGTTTGTCCACACTTAAAGCTCTATTAATCTCTGAACCATGTGTGGTTGCCACAGGAATTCAGACACACACGTCACTGGCACCTACCATGTGCCCCTTTTTCATGTCCAACTTCTAGCTCGGGGCCCAACATATACGTTCCATAGCATACACCGTAGGACAGCTTCCGCGGTACCTCCCTTCCCCCATATCTCTATGAGGGGATATCACCAAACTAGAATTCGGGGTGTACACAATCCGCACATTCAGATCTTTTCACCTCCTCCGTGTACACCCCCCTGTCTTATCGCTTTTGGTACGGTCTGCTTGTTCCCAGGAAGGTAGTCTAGGCAATGGCCGCAACTCCTGCCATACTCGGACCGCACCTCCGCCGGTCTACACCTCACATTCTGCCGCACGTGACAGCTGTTGCTTGCGCTGCAGTCCCAGTGACATTGCCAACCTTTGGCTTTATTCTGAACACCTTCTCACACATTCTGCAGGTATTTTTAACCAGTTATGTATTTCCTGGTGCTTTGATTATGCCATCAACCTCTATCTCTGACCAATGATCCACTGGATCCTCTGGATAGACACTGCTTAAATCTGATAGCAGGATGCCATAGTTGCAGCCTGTACTAAATTTAACACACTGCTATTTTTTTGGCGCATTCTCTTCTCTAACATTGGATTCCACTTTTTTTAGTATGAATGGAAGGACACCCTCCTTCTCTATCCCCTGAGGAGTGAGCAATCATACTTGCCCCCAACTCTACGTACTGGACGGAACGCCACGAGAAACGTCCAGGTAGGCTTTCAGCTGCCATGCTAGCAATGCATGTTCCATTTTTTAATTGGGCACTTAAATTGCTCCACGTATTATGCATGTTCCATTTAGGCATCCGCCATCGGGCACTCCATTCCAGGCCCACGTAGGCAACAATTACCCTTAAAAACTTGCACTATTCCATTCCTTGAACCAAGTAGGGACTGTTGCATGCATTTCACTTTTCATGTTTTAATTTGCATCCACATCTATTAATCACGTGTGGACATTTTCACCACACCCAGTACTAGCCAATCTGATTACTACCCATTTTGTTTTTATCTTTAGGTATCTGTTTCTCTGGAATGCAGAGGTGGACACTGGGGTACATCCCAGGTCTGAGTACCGACTCTGGACATACGCATGTGAAGTCACACAGCGTGCTTACTCCTGCTTACACAACAGGGTAAGTAATTTGTGGACTCCATTTTGATTTTTCTTAGCATTCAATTTGGAGGAGGTTTTCGAACAACATTGTGTCGGTATTCTCTTTCTTAACTCTGATACACACATGTATCGTATTTTCTGCCTCCCTCTCCAACAGAGACAGAAGCTCATTTTTTTCGCCCTGAGGAAGGCCATATATAGATGATATCAATCGGTGGCATAGCCAAAACGTGTCTTTCAGTGTCTTACAATCCAACAGAGGAATATATCTTCTAAATATCCTTCACAGAAGCACTGGCTACTCTCTCTTAAAAGATTCACTATCTTCACACATTGGCATTTAACAAATCTGAAGACTTGTCTGAATACTAAGCAGGTCTACAGCCCTGAAACGACTACAGTCTCGTAGGATTCATATGTAACAATATCCTGACCTTTTTGTTTGCCCAGCAGGAATTGTTAAATTTTTCCAAATGAGTTAATCTTGTTAGATGATTGTAATGACTACTTTAATTTAACTATTTTCTTTCACCTGTGATTTGTCTGGTCCAAGAATTTAGTTTTGTAAATACACATGTATCTTTTGTCTGTATATACCTTTAAAAAAACCTGTTGTATGATTTTGAATTTATGTCATATGTCTTTGGTTGTTTTTAGATGTTTTCTTTTCTCAAATTTAAATATATTAAGGGGGTA
The DNA here is from genome assembly GCF_040938575.1 of Ambystoma mexicanum. Taxonomy (NCBI): domain Eukaryota; kingdom Metazoa; phylum Chordata; class Amphibia; order Caudata; family Ambystomatidae; genus Ambystoma; species Ambystoma mexicanum. The sequence goes on from NC_090930.1 coordinate 627,444,044, forward strand.
ATTAATAGAATTCAGCGCACAAGTGGTGCACACGGCTGGCGCACAGTGTGTGCGTGCGACAGTCTGCGCCAGCCACGTGCCCCAAAATCCATTTCCGCGCACAGCGTATTCATGGATTTTAACATCCATTACCAGCTGTGGTGCAGAGTGGCACAGCGACCCTGCAGCAGCGCCAGTTACGCCCCGAATCCCTCCCTGTGCGCCATGTACAGCGCACAAATCCCGTATCAGTGGACCAGCATGCAGGCACCCAACCACGAAAATGCCTGTAAAACTCCCTGCGCACCACTCCAAATACACGTACCCCGCTGCGCGGGGATAATCACACGCGATTGGCCATGTGCGAGCGTGGTACGTGTATTTCTGGGAGCACGGGAAGTTTCACACGCAATTGGCCCTGTGCGAGCAGGGTACGTGTATTTCAGGGGTGTGCAGGAAGTTTCACACACGATTGGCCCTGTGCGAGCAGTGTAGGTGTAGGTGTATTTCGGGGGTTCACGGGAAGTTTCACACGTGATTGGCCCTGTGCGAGCGGGGTACGTGTATTTTGGGGGTGCACGGGAAGTTTTACACGCGATTGGCCCTGTGCAAGTGGGGTATGTGTATTTCGGGGGTGCGCGGGAAGTTTCACATGCGATTGGCCCTGTGTGAGCGGGGTATGTGTATTACTGGGGTTCAGGGGAAGTTTTACATGCAATTGGCCCTGTGCGAGCGGGGTACGTGTATTTCGAGGGTGTGCAGGAAGTTTCACACGCAATTGGCCCTGTGCGAGCGGGGTATGTGTATTTTGGGGGTGCGCGGGAAGTTTCACACGTGATTGGTCCTGTGCGAGTGGGGTATGTGTATTTCGGGGGTGCACGGGGAGTCCCACACGTGAATTGGCAGTGTGGGTCACCACTGGAGACTGCCCAGCAACCCTGGTCATGCCCCGCACGCAGCCCATCCACCATGGGCATGCCCCCAAGCCAGCCCACATGTCACCTTGCACTAGTGATCACCAACTCATGTCTCCCAGCACGCCAACCCCCAGCAGTGAGGGGCACCTGCCAGCAGGCCCCGACTCATGTCCCCCAGCACCTCCACCCACCCAGCAGTGAGCCTCAGGCCCTGACTCATGTCCCCCAACACCCCCGCCCCCCAGCAGTGAGCCTCAGGCCCTGAATCATGTCCCCCAGCACCCCCACCCACCCAGCAGTGAGGGGCACCTGCTTGCAGGCCCCGACTCATGTCCCCCAGCACCCCCACCCTCCAGCAGTGAGGGGCACCTGCCAACACTCCCCGACTCATGTCCCCCAGAACTCCCACCCACCCAGCAGTGAGCCTCAGGCCCTGAATCATGTCCGCCAGCACCCCCACTTACCCAGCAGTGAGGGGCACCTGCCAGCAGGCCCCGACTCATGTCCCCCAGAACCTCCGCCAACCCAGCAGTGAGCCTCAGGCCCTGACTCATGTCCCCCAGCACCCCCACCCACCCAGTAGTGAGGGGCACCTGCCAGCAGGCCCGACTCATGTCCCCCAGCACCCCCACCCACCCAGCATTGACAGGCACCTGCCAGCAGGCCCTGAATCATGCCCCCCCTACATGACATGAAGATGCACAATCATGGCCCACATCTCCACCAAAATACCACAGCACACCACCCCAGTCTTGAGACACAATGATTTCCCAATCCACCCCACACTGACATGCCTATCTCAAGACACACACCAAAAGTAAACTATGTACATCTACACATGTCCGTCACACACACACACACTGGTTGGCATTGATTGTGTAAACCCACATTTTCACATGCATGAACTCAAAGAGTGAATTACACACATGGAAGTAAAATATCAAAATGTATTCTGGACAAAAATAAAGCAATGAAATGAAAGCATAAACAAATTGCAATCATGAAATGAAAAGCATGTCCAAAAGATGAGTGCATGAAAAGTTTAACCAATCCAAAGAAACCCAAAAGAAAAATAGTACAAACTCTCCCTCCACCAAAGAAAATCCAAAGGAAACGTTAAAAGTAAAATCCATTAATCCATGATGAAATCCAAAGGAAAAGTTCCAATAAATCCATTGTCCAACTATGTACAATCAATTGTCAAGGGTCCATGAGCCCAACGAAAGAACACAAACCTATAAAAAAATGACCTAATAAAAAAGCTATATACAAATGTGTGGGGCAAAGTCCAAACACGCCAAAATAAAGGAAAATGAAAACACTAAAAACTATATACAATGGCGGTGGGCTAGTCCAACGGCTCACTTTCTGATTTCCCGGGCCAGGGCATCATCGAACTCCTGCTCAATGTCCTGGAGGCGGTCCTCTTCCATTGCCCCGAGGGTTTACTGGGACGATGCCATGTTGGACTCCAACTCCCTGTGAATATCCTCGAGGCACTGGGCCCGCCTCAGTGCCCTCCGCATGGAGTTCTCCGCCCTGAGCATTGTGAGCCGTGCCTCTTCTGCCCGCCGCCGCTCCGCATCTATACGTCGGCCCAACTGCAGCCACACGGAAGACACACCCATTCCAGGGTCCTCCTGCCCTCTGGCCAATGCCTGCCCCTCTGATGTTGATGGGACCCAAGCCATCATTGCTCCCACCTAGAGTCTGCTGCTGCTGTCCATGTTCCCTGTCTGATGATGCCTGCACATCCTCCATCAGCTGGTCTTCAGTTGTTGTGGTGTCCACCCCTGCTGGACCACCGACTCCCGACTGTGGCAGGGATGAGATCTCCAGCAAGCTGGCTGTGTTGGTCAGGCCAGGTCCACAGGGGGCCCTGGTGGAATCTGGGCCGGAAGACGGCAGGGAGAACGACTGGTGCATAGTCTCCACAGAGGAGGAGCGATCCGCCAGAGTGCGCGACACATGTAGGAATCCACCGACCAGGGCCCCTCCCAACAGTACCACGTCGCGATGCTGCTCTTCGTGATGGCATGCGTACTCCACCCCAGAAGCACGCACGTCATCACGAATGTCACGCATGCGCAACGTGACACCAATCAGGACAGAGCCCATACGTTCATGGGATCCCTCGTCCGCAGGTAGTGGAAAGGCAGATGACGTGGCACTCCCCCCTACCTGCGGACTGGCCTGGGATGGGGCATCCCTGCTGGTGCATGGTGGTGCAGTCACAGAGTCAAGGACAGCGACATGCACAGGCCCCTCTGTGGTGACCTGTGTTGCCTCCTGACCCTGGCCCTGGACTGCACCACTTGCACCAGTGGTACTACCCCCACCAGGCTCCATGTGCTCCTCCTCCTCTGTGGAGACCACCAACCTAGATGTCTCCACACCGTCTTCTGCCATTGCAAGCCCCTGTGGGGGCTCACCCAGCCCTTCTGTTACAGCCGTAGTGGCAGACGCTGCACCAGTCCCCTCGCTCCCGGATGATGGCAATTCCTGGGAGGGTGGCTGGGCCTTGCGTCGACACCCGGTGGAGGCATCCCCGCCACTTGGCTCCAAAGAGCCGTCTCCGCCCTCTTCTTCACTTAACGCTGCGTGGAGGGAGACATAGAACACAAGCATCAGGATACAGTACAATATTCCCCTAGACAGGAAGCAATAACACATGAGTGGCACTGTCAGATGTCACTTCCATCCTGTCCCTCCACAATACATGGGTGAATGCAAGCAACACACATGCAGAAACAGGCACAGCGCCTGCAATCAACATCAGCATCCATGTACAAGGGCCTCTTTTAACCATAATGTTGCCTTCAAACTCACATGCATCATGGCTCACACTGATCCCATGCACACACACCACCAGAGGGTCATGCATCATGGCTTGTACACCACAGACATAGTGGCCCTCATTACGACCAAGGCGTTGGACCATGGTGCTAACAGCACCATGGTCCATGCCGGTAACTTACCGACTCCGCCATGGCGGAATGGGGAATTACCGCCCAATTCCGAGGTTGGCGGGCGGTAATTCCCCATGCCGCCATGGCCCTTCCCCATTCCCATTTTTGCCCCATAGGGCTCAATGGGAATGGGGAAGGCGCTAAGTACGGTGCCGCAAATTACGGCACCGTACTTAGCACCAAGGTCCCTTTGCGGGTTGGTTTTTTAACGCCTGCTAAAAGCAGGCGTTAAAGTGCCACCCGCATAGGGACCTCATAATCAGGCGTTAAGGGTTTAACGGTGCTGCCACCTTTTACGGCGCCGTTAACCCCTTAACGCCTAGGTCGTAATGAGGGCCAGTGGATAGAAACAGTGGATACAACAGTGACCGCACTGCATGAGTGAATCTACACATCCTCACAGACATGTGTCATGCAACCATGGTGTTTCAAAGTCACACACACACTTCTCAGCACCATACATGTACATGAGAGCAACACCCATCCCTCACCCCCCCTCCATGTCCAAGAACAGAGACTGGCATGTATTCATGTGTGCATTCCGCATACAGCTGCCCATGTGGCATTGGAACAGATGCACCATAAATGTGGTTCACACATTACTGGTCTCACATGCATGACCATGATGTCCATGCACACACACATCCATACATGGCCTATGTCACACATACAGGCAGACTACCAGCACACTGCAACATGCCCTGTCTCACACAGGAATGCTTGGCCACTTACCGCTCAACTCCAGACGGGTCTGCCTCCAAAGGATCTGGGCGTGGAGCACTAGGCCTATGCGCTCCAGGACCCTCATATGGATGTTGCTCATGCTGACCCGGCAACCCTCTGCATCCTCTGCCTTCGTGAGGCGCCGGGCCTTGTAGAGGGTCCTGGACCTGAAGTCCTCCCAGCACTTCCGGACGTGCTTGATGTCGCGGGTTGCCACCCCCTCCATGTTGATGGCAACCACTGCGTCCTCCCAGATCCTCTCCTGTCCTTCCTTGTTGGCGCATGATGTTCCGAACAGGGCATCATAATGCCCCAGGACATGCCCCAGGACATGCTCCACCAGGACACCAGTGGCCCCGACATGGCGACCCCCGAGGCAGGTGTGGGTGGGCAACTGGGTCCTGGGGCTGGGCTGTGGAGCGATGGTATCCCAGTCGGGATTCTTCTGTTCCAGCAGGGGTGGACACTGCAACTGGACTCCTGCAGATGGCTGACGTGCAGGCACCAAATAGCAGGGCACGTGGGCAGCAGGCAGGCAGCAGCAGATGGCAGGTGGGAGCCGGCTCGGGGCTCTTGGGGGCAGGAAAATGGCCTTTTGGGCAGGAGCGTGGTCTTCTGTGTGTTTTCGCGTGGCCAGCTTCATACGGAGTGATTTGGCATGTGAAAAAAGTGCATGTCAGCGTGAAATACGAGGAAAGGCCCTTAGCGCGTAAGTGCGTAAGTGAGTAAGTGACGTTACGCGCGTGGGCGTTCCCCACAACACGGGTGCATTGTGAATCAGCATGTGAGAAAATTGCACGTCACTGTGCTAATGGAGGAAAGGGCATTAGCGCGTAAGTGCATAAGTGACGTTGCACGTGTGGGCTAGCTTAAAAGGTACGAGTATCACGCTATTTTCTTGTACATGCTTTTTGTGGAGAGCGAGCGGGTGATTCTTGTACTTCTTGTCGGTTCACACGCGATTACTTCACAACGTTTCCAGTTCGTACTCCCTGTTTCCTCAGACTGTGTTCTTTTCTTCTTTTGGCAGGGGTGTTGGCAGGGGTGTTGCACGTCTTTTTCATGTTCTTTTTCAAGGCAGTCGCGCACGTATTTTCCAACTGTGGTTGCCTCTGTGTGTCGCGTACCCCTCAGAGGTCATTGTAGGCTGCCTGTAACACGCGTAGGCTTATTTTTGTGTTTCTGGGTGCCACAGAATTGTGCGGGTTCATTTTTCCATGCATGTTGTCTACCAGGGGATGCGTGCACGTGTACTTTTGTTTTTGGGGTGCCTGTGCATTGCGTGACCCGTCATCTTCCCCCAGGGGTCACATACAGCCTTGCTAGAGCACTAGGGTAAGAATTCCATCTAGTACCCTACCCCTTTCACCCCAATTGCCCAGGACAATTATTTACTGCAACCCCCATACGCACAACAACATCAGTGCCATGGTTGGGAGGCAACCAAGCAGTAAGGGAGGCAAAGGTGGCGGACCTCCAAAAGGTGGGCATGGTGGGCGCGGTAGGGGACGTGGCCATGATTTGCAGGGTGCCCCTAGAGCCTGGTGTGTGGAGGACCAATCGGGGCCACCTATGCCCCCCCAATGGTTGTGGGAAACGTAGCTGACACCATCCCAGCTCAGCCCTTGTTGGACCGGCCCATTTTGTCACCTGAACCGGCACAGGATGACTCCCAGGCTGACTTCCAGGTCAGCAACTCTAATCCATGTGTGGCGGTGAAAGTTGCTGTCACCAGGCCATGTGGATCTGGGGCAGCAATGTCATCTGCTGCCCCAAGTAGGCAGGGTGAGGAGGCTGCAGGGGCAGCTGCAGCTCAATCCACCCCAGCTCCGAGTTTCCCAGCCGGGACAGTGTCAGACCAGGTCCCTCACACTGATGTTGGTCCTTTAGCCAATGCCTGCACCAAGACCTATGGTCATTGTGCCTTTACAGGCTTCTAGTACCCAGTCCACCTGCGCTTCTGCCCCTACTGACCAGAATGGCATAAGCCACTCAGGATCCGCACTACCTTACAAGAAGAAGAAGAAGGGTGCTCTTGCACTACAGGCTGAGAGCCCAGACACAGCTACACACTCCGGCACGTCAAGGAAGCCCAGCTTCAATGACGCCGAACTTGAAGCACTTGTGGCCTATGTGTCGGCACATAGCCGCAAAATGGTGGTGACTGCAGGCTGTAAGACTACGACTGCTCAACGTAGGGCCCACTGGCAGACCATCGCGGACCACATTAGTGCCCTTGGATTTGTGAGGTGCACAGCTGATGATTGCTACAAGCGGTGGAATGACCTTAAACACAGAGCAAAGGACAAGCTGGCTTCCACTCATGCCTCTACTCTGGTGACTGCCAGTGGGTCTCCACCAGAGGATGACCAATTCACTGAACATGAGTCTATTGCTGGAACCTTCGTCACAGAGGAACAGATCCAAGGCGTGGGAGACCTACCAGATCATGAGGCATTGTCCGGTGAGTGCCCATGCAAGAGTGTGTAATCCATGTGTATGTTTCTTGGGTGATGTGTAATGATTGAGTGCCAGGTGAGGGTGTGTACTCCTGGGTGGTCTGGGTCACCCATGTGCTTCCTCCAAACCATTCACCGGCTTTGGGTTTGGGTATGACAGTATCACTTCTGACCACAGTAGCCAATTAGCGCCACATTTCTGCAGTTGCCCTTGAACTGTCATCTTGCAACAACATTGTTCTGATTTTTCAGTGTTCATTCAGCCTGATTGTTTCAATCCTCCCATTTTTGCAACGCATTTTTCTGCCCTAATGCCACATATGTGACATGCTTCTGTCATAGATTACAACCCACATTGGCCCACATTTATTACCTTGTTATGGGAATGAGTTCACCATTCAGGCTGATTGAGTAAGGGCCTGCTCACATTAATTGAGTAAGGGCCTGCTCACATTAATTTTTGGGGCCTGTTTGAATGTGGAAAATGATTGTTGTTTCCTGTCATGTTGAAGTGACCAACCATTGATGTATCCATCTGCCTGCCATCACAGTATTATTGCACACTGGATGTGTTGCACTGTGTGGCACATGGTATTTTGTCACACTATTTTGCATTTTTCATCTCATCATGTCCATCTTACATGGATGGGTGACAGTACTCATTCACTGACATATGGCTGTACTTGTCAAATGTACCATGGCTATGCTACGTGCCATCTGTGTGCTGGCATGTGTCATGTATGTGGATTGCCCATGCCACTCACAGTCTAATCTGTGATGCCAGTGCTAGCACATGTGTTGATTTTCCATCTTGGAGTCCTCAGTGTCTGGTTTTTGCCTCCCCTTCCAACTCATTGACAGTGCATGCATGCCAGGGTTATAGTCGTGTGGGGCATGTGTTGTTCATGTACTGGATCTCTGCCTTGTCCGGCCTATGTGTGTGCTATGGTGCTCATGCTGTTTCCATTTGTTGTCTTTCATGTTTTTGCAGGTGATGACGCACTTGATGCTGTTGAGGTGGAGGAGATGGTGCAGACCCAGGAGGAATCTCAGCCACGACCGGGCACCAGTGGAGGACGTGGTGTGGTGGTGGGTGAAAACCTTATGCTCCTGCAGACCATACTGTCCACAGGTGTCTCTGGGTGCACCTCCGCAGACCTCTATGATTCAGGTGCTGAATCGGACAGTGGGACTTATGTGCTCTCGCAGGTGAGTGTTTCTGGCAGGGATGCTGTTCTGTCCAACCCACCTGCACCGGGGGTAGGCCCTCTATGGGGATTTCAGTGTCGGGAACTACGCCTTTGGCGGTTACGGATGTAGGGTCACACTCCACTACATCTGATCCTGTTCCTGGGCCAGCAGATCAGAGGGGGAATGCAGTCCTGCAGCCTCAGGCAGTGCCACCACAGCTAGGTGCAGATCGCCTTGCCCCAAACAGGTGTGGTGCCCGTCGATGCAGTGGCCGTACGCCACCAGGCAATACTGTATGGGAAAACTCCATTTACAGTATAGCACACAACCCGGGTATTGTGTTGCTGGTATTTGTTCATGTGTGCTGTTTGTTATTGATTACTGGGAGCATATTGTCTGTGGCCTGTTTCCATTTGGGACAGTGCGGTTGAAATGATGGCTCAGGCAATGGAGAGGGTGGCCACTTCCATTCTCCCCCCTGAAAGGCAGATGGTTCAACAACAGCAGGCAACAGACTCCATTTGCCAATCACAAAGGGAAGACATGTTGGTGTCCAACAGGGACCGACGGGCGGCACTGGAGACTCTGTGCGAAGCCATATCTGTAGAGTCACAAGGCCACAGGGAAGTCCTGAGGTTAGAACTCCATTTCCTCAGGGAGACTCTGGGTGAACTTGAGGCTTCCCGAAATTTTAGGTCAGAACAGCAGCTGGAGCAGCTCACACGTTTGCTCTCAGCTGAGCTGCAGGCAACTCGTGAGGAGATCTGGGCATCATGCGAGGCCATGCATGCAGAAATGCAGGCAACCCGTGAGGTGCTGCATGGGGATCTCTGTACTATCATCCTCCAGAACGAGACCTTCCACACCCGCATGCTTGCTGCCATGGAGGACCATACTAGGGCTTTGCGTGGGCTGCCTCCCATAGCACCGCCACCTCCTGATGTAGCAGCAGAGGGTGAAGAGAGCAACAGCAGTGCTCCCACATTGGCGTAGCCGTGCAGGCCATGAGCCCATCGAGGTATTTTTTTTTCACAACATCCACGCAGGTGGGTGTTAGGGTGCACCCTGTCCTTGAACCTCCTGGGTGGCCTCCCCCCCTGTCCACACATGGCCATTTTTTATTTTTGTATTTTTTTTTATTTTTCTTTTTTTACAGTGTGTTGCTTTGTGTGGCTCCCGTGGGCATCCACTGTATATTCCAGCTGGGCACATGTAGGCTTGTCCTGTCTTTGGGTTAGATGCTTGGATTCATGACACTCACAGCCCTCCTGCTTCACCTTTCCATGGGCTTGCAAAGGGTGTGACCAAGTGACAGTGACTTACACAGTGACATTGGGCTCCCAAGAGCTGTGTGGGCAGTCTGTGGTCAAAACTGTGTGGACATCCCTAGTGGGGAATGTTGTTGTATTGAACACTGCATGGTGTATTGATATGTGCTTGTGCATCCATGTCTTCCTCCTTATTCACAGGTACCTTCTTCATGTCTTCACAAGGCCGTTTCCTTTGCAGATGCAGTTCATGTTGTATGCAATACACTGACACATTTGCCTGACAGCAACACTCTGAAGTTGGAAGGGGTCAATGTGCTGGCTTATTCAGGTTGTAAGACTTGCACTACTTTGATTTTGTACTGTCATATTTTGCCACCTCGTCATCCTGTGTTGCTGTATTGTGTTGCTGGTAGGTATTTGTTCATGTGTGCTTTTTGCTATTGATTACTGGAAGCATATTGTCTGTGGCATGTTTCCATTTGGGACAGTGCACTTTGTGACACTTGTGTCATGTGTTGTGCATTCATTTGGTTGCTTTCACATTGCATGACATGCCATGGTGTGTTGGGTAGCAGAGATGGGGAGGGGTTTGGTGACATGGCACTATTTTCATGTTGTATTTTGCAAGGGGGTAGTCATTCATGCAGCATACATGTGTGTCTTTTTGTGACACAGCATTGGTTGTCTTTCAGTAGGTAGGGATGCACACAATGTAACACTTCCAGGTGACCAATCTCAGGCTGGTATGGTTGTGACAGTTGACTGTCCCTTATGTCATCATCATTGATTGTCAGCTGGTATGTGCCAAGCTGCGTGCACTCCACAGGGGTGTGATTTTAGGTGAAATAATTAGCCACCAGCTGCGTACGGGCTGCCTCACCACGTGCCCTTTCCCCTCCCATGCGCAGCGGTCGTGCATGTGGTTGGGGATGTGGGGGCACCACCATGTCCACCGGAAGGCCCTGGCGGGTTGCAACGTTGTGCAGGACACATACTGCCACTATGATCCTGCACACTACTGGGGGTGTGTATAGCAGCTGCCCATCAGAGCGGTCAAGGGAGCCAAAGCATGACTTGAGCACTCCGAATGTGCGCTCCACTATGCCCCGGGTTGCAATATGGGCTGTGTTGTATCTCACCTCGGGTGGTTTGGTGGGGTTCCGAATTGGTGTCGTCATGTGGGTGCTCAGAGGGTAGGCACTGTCCCCTGGGGAGGGGATGATGGGTATCATTAGTGGGGTTGTGACATTACTCAGTATCTGACATGCATGCATGTGCAGAGGCATTTATACTCACCAAGCAGCCATGTATCACCATGCCACCCAGCTTCTAGGTCCCGGTTTAGGGGTGAGATTCTGAAAATGAACCTGTCATGGGTGGACCCTGGATAGTTGGCATATACTGAGGTGATGATTCCCTTGGCATCACATACTAGCTGCACGTTGATGGAATGCCAGTGCTTGCGGTTTCTATAGATGTGCTCAGATGCCCTGGGAGGACGTAGTGCCACATGGGTGCAATCAATGGCACCTAGCACTTTGGGGAAGTGTGCCACCCCGTAAAAGTACTGGACGGCAGCCTGCCTTTCTGCAGGTGTTCTGGGCATGTATATGTGCCTGCAGACTGACGAGCGTGCAGTCATGATGGCCAACACCTGGTGTAGGCAGCGTGACTGCGTGGCCTGTGACACCCCCCGCCCTCCACTATGGCACTTGTCCGCTGAAATGAACCAGTGGCCTAGAAGTGCAGAACACTGAGCACCTTTTCCAAGGAGCTCAGTGCTTGGGAGCACAGGGTGGGTGATGTGAGTTCATCCTCCCACTCACTCACCAGGTCGAGTATTATGTGTGGTGGGAACCTGTACCTCCCATACACCTGGTCATCAGGCATCACAAAAAGGCTGGTCCTGGGTGTAAAAATTCTGGGCCTGGCTATCTTCCTCCTCCTGCGGTGTCCCACAACCACTGCTGCGAGGAATGGTATATTCATTGTAGCGTCTGAGCTTGTTTGTTGTTTGCGCGCACTTTTATGCTGTGCAGGGCTGCATATGCCTCCTTCCTGCTGGCGTACGTGTTTCCGGATTAGCGCGTCTTTTTTGGCACACGCGTTTCCCCGGTTCGATTCCATGAATACGTGTTGAAGGCGTGCGTGTGGGCGTTCAGCGTTTTTACCTCCTGTACTTCCCCCGTAACGCCCACATTTTCACTCGTTGTTCCCCATTCCGCGTGTTACGCCCACTTTTGTTGTGTGCGCCACGCTATGGGCGCTTTCACTGTGGGCGTAGCGCACACCATTTGATGACGTGTGCACCCGCGTGTGCCACGCACAATTTTAGCGCACATCCCAAGATTTACATGCGCACGGACTTCCATGAATCGATATGTGTGGCTTTTGCACACTTGCGCTGCGATTTTCGTGCTTACGCTTCGATTCACACGCTTTCACACGCTTGCGTGGCAATTTTCGGTGCACATTAATTCCATGAATCGGCCTGCAAAACTTTAATTCCATCAGAGTGTACTCTTACCTTGTTGTTTCTCCTAATGACCCTTCGGGCACAGATCTAAACCCTTCTCTTCAAAATTCATTACTTTTTTGCAAATCAATGACAATTAAATGAATATTGCTCTAAATGTGGATTTCTTTTTTGTTTGTTAAGTAGTACTTTATACACCCTTATCCACATTAGCATTAGGGGTACCCCTATTGTTTGTATTTTAGTCTATTTCTGAACAACAACATCTAAGTGGCCCGACAAAAATGTGACCTGTTGTCTATTACGATGCAACCCGTAGTACGAAGGGTGAAGATGTTCGTCCAGATCTATAGTTCCCTCCCCAACACGCCTACTTTGTTGACTCGGGAATCACATGTTGTCCCTACACAAGGAAGCTCTCTACTACCCGTTGACCTGAACTTTGAAATGGCAAAACAAGCAGAGTTTGATGGTAGTAAAGCTGGTTTATCTCACTCTTATGAAGAAACACCTTTCATCGGAATTCTCCAAGTAATGTAAAACAAGAGTTTAATAAAAGAACAATCTACAGTGTGTAAATTCAAGAGGGCAACCGAGATGGCCTGGCAGGGCTTGACAGCCACTTTGGAGAAATGTGTATTAGCTTCTGATGCTCTCTCAAATACTGTAATAGTCCTCGGGGTATCCTCCTCTACACCATCAAGCTCAAACAAAAACATTGAGGATGGGTGACTGTTTTGGACACTAAGATACCAGCTGACTATCAAACACAACTGAAGTCAGTAAAAAGGAAATGTGTTGACGTTACTGGGAAATTATCAGATGCTGAGATCCTGGAAGGAGCAGGCCAGTGTTTACTTGCTCAATCTATTTCCAGAAATCCTGCCCCTTTCATTGATAAGGGTGTGCAGGTGAGGGGATCCTCACAAACAGATAGAGACCCCCAGCTCACCATGCAGCAGTTATCTATGGATCAGGTCCTGATGCATCCAAGTAAAAAACTGGCCCTGGAAAACAAAACTGCTGGATGAGGCCAAAAGCGAACATGTTGTTTCCCAGGCTACAAACAAAACAAATAAAGGGGCCACTGATCTTTTGGCAACCCACACAACCAAATCAACTAATACAGGTTGTTTAGGGGGCTGAAAGGAAAATGGATGTGTTTGCAGGAAAACTGTCAGATGTGATCCCGAGAACCCAGCAGTAACATTAGAAGTAGGTAAAAAAAAAAAGAATTTTGGATGGAGACAACAGTTTGTTACCTGATTGTTCTAGCAGGGGTCTTGACTATCTGACCATCCCCACCCTGCTCTGCCCATTACTCTTCCACCTCGTCAACGTCCTTGGACTCATTTATGGAGTATTCAATCAACGGAAGACTGGATGAGAGAAGTAGGACATCGACAAGTAAGCACCTACTACAGCCAGCCAAACTGGATCTCTTAATTATCATGTCCTCTATAACCATTGCCATGGCACCTTTTACTTAGCTAAGGCACTGAACTACACACTGAAGGACCATACTACTCTTTTGGCAATGGTTCACACAAAGTTGGTATTTGTAGAGGGCTTTATTAACTGACTGGACTCGGGGAGCATGACCCAAACAGTTTCTAAGACCCTTTCTACTGCTCTAAACTCGTCAGTAGAGACAGGAGGGGAATACCTGTCACAGAAGATCAACAAGTACAAACAATGGCTTGCAGTTCAAACTATCAAGGTACCCCGGATGAAGGATGGGATTATTTGGGGGGAGAGAACAGAAATCCATAGATCAAGCCACCTGCAAACCTTGCAACTGAAGTTTCCAAGGGAAGACTCTATACACAAAGATACTGAGCCCCCAAAGCTTATCTCAGATGAAAAAGCTTGTGAAACCAAATATCAAAGCGTATCCTTTGTTTGGTCCAAAAAAAAGAAAAAAGGGAAAACGAGGATCCAGTTGCTGCCACATCATCTGTACCGTCCTCCAGAGGTTAAGGACTCTGGGAACCCCCAGGGAAACCTACTGATCAAGAAAAATCATATGTTTGGAGGAAGAGGTAAACCAGGGTGGATTGGCATTCAATGCTCAGCCCCTTTTGAGGGAGGCCGATGGGTATTTCATCAATGGTTTGTTAATTATGGATGCCTAGCTGCAGTAGCCCTTGATTTAATGAACATCGCAATCTACTCGACATCAGAGGTGGAACTGGATCAACCATCATCGCAAGTTGCCCAATCATCAACCGCATTGATAACCAAACCTAGTACTATGGCATCTAGAAACTACACGGATGGCCATTCCGTTCCAGAATTTCACACACTGGAAGACAAAAGAAACAAAATCCTAAAGAAACACCACCATTCGGCTCAGTCTACTGACCTGGACCACCTTACAGGAGAAAACTATGGCTCAACCAGACACATCCTTGGACCTGAAGAAATGGCAAAAAGTTGGATTGGGGATTCAGTGGCATTAGATTTGCCACATCAGTAAGCCAACTTCGCTCAAGATCAAAGAAGAATTAAAGGGCATCTGAATATCGAGACTCTAAGGGCTGTTTCATTACAGGCATCCACCTCCTCAAAAAGATCTAAATGCTTGGTGAATTTGGAGTGACTTGTTGACAGAGAGGTTGTACTTATATTGAACAGATAGCATGCAATGGACTTGCTCCACTGCATACCGAACTTACGGGAAATAGACCCCAGCGATTTAAAAATAATTGAAATTTGTGGGCGAGGCATGTACAGATATTGTCTATATCTATATCCCTCCCCCAATCATCAAAAGAATGTTGATGGAAGAGGCATAGAACTTGTTGATGCTGGGTTTTGACATCCCAACATTAACAGACCTTGAAGGGGAGAACATATCAGTCTTTGGAAGTCGGGGTCAAAACACAACAAAACTAACACAGGCTGAACAAACCTAGCAGTCGGAAAGGAATCCCTCAAAAGGGGCTTGATTTTGTGCTGGAAAGGGGGAGCCCCCTGAAAATGTTCTGTGCAGACCATCTCGACAGCGATGCCCAATGCACAAGCATCTGAAAAAAACAATTTCAGTGTCACATTATTGACTGAACATGGTACTGAATCTAAAAGGCAGGTTAAGGTGCGTTTTGGAAATGACAAGGACAAACTAGATAACTACTTGTGAGCTTGGCTCTCATGAGCTTGGATTCCAAAGGAAATTCATAACCCTATAAGACCGGTCTCCGGAGCAGGACGAAGATGGCATCCTGGAACACCAGAGGCTTCAAACATCTGACGGCAAAGAGAAATGTGAATCTGGAAGAGTATGACCTATTGTAGTTCCAGGAGATATGGCTTTGGCAAACCCCATGCCTGGATGGATATGAAATCATTCTCAGTCCAGCAGTAAAGGGCACTAAAGGAAGACCCTCATTGGGCCTTATGACAGCAATAAAATCAGGAAGTGGTCTTAATTTGATGAAGGTGGTTTTTTCAAACACTTTTGCACAGGAAAATGTTATGTGATGTCACCCCTGATTGGTGTGGTTAAAAAGGCTAAGACACTCTGCCTAGTAATCATACATTTATACTGGAACCCGGCAGCCATCACAAACAATGCATTTTTGGACTTGGTGGCATCCTTAATTAATAGATGACGCGTATACCCAGCAGGAAGCTTCTTGTATCATTGTTTTGGTAACCTAAATGCCATCTGCATTTGGAAAGTAGGTGCTTCAACTACAGGGAACCAGCAATCTCCATCAGGGGAGTGGCTAGGCAATCTCTTATTGCATCAAAAGATATGCATGCACCAAATGGGCAGATGCTGGATGACATCCCTCCACGCCCAACCTTGTGAAACGAGGGAAAAGAGGCGGTCATAGACTACCTATTTGTCTCTAGATTTTATTTTATCATTTGTGACATCTTTCAAAGTTATCAAGACAACCCATAGTGACCATGACCTGCTGGAGCCAGCATGGCAGCAGATCCTCCTAGTGTTGGGCAGGAAAAGAGCAAACCTATGGAGGTATGTAATGGAGGAACAAGACAAATATTGTCCAAGAATGCCATTGAGCACCTAATGGCAGGATTCTCAGGGGGTACATCAAGTGAAGCTAGTTCGGTGGAAGATGACATTGTGGACTATACAACCCTACTAAAGTGTCACCTTAAGAAAAAGCAGGGAGAACCTCATTGGGGGAGAAGTCTGCTGCATTCTTTTGATATAGTTTTGGTGGAAATAAGGAAGGAAATTAGGAGAATGATGAACAGAGATAAGTGCTCAAAACAACCAGAAGATCTACCACATGCAAAAAATGCTGTTAGATTTTACAAATGCTGTTAGATTTTACAAAAACTGGCTGGGGCAGACAGACACAAATGTTACCAACATGATTCAGAAATTATGTTAAAAACAGTTTGCAGGGGATGTGCGAGAGAATTTGAGTCTCTTATCAATACTTGCACAGCGAATGTTGGTCTACAGCAGTTGAATAACATTGGGGAAGAGGACTGGGTGTCCCACTTTACCAACCTTTACGATGAAAAAGGACTAGCATGTGATATCAAGATCCCTGAGAAGAAAACTCTGTGGGATATCCCACATGACATTGATGAAATAATGGTTAAATTGATGAAACTATCCAGTTCTCGTGCCCCTGGTGCAGATGGCTTGGCCAGTGAAATGCGGAAATAGAACCCAGAGCAATGGGCTGTGTTTATCAACTGATTGTTGAAGTGTGTTATCCAAACCTAGTCCATCCGGAACTTATGGAGCAGAGTCATAGTGGTCCCGATATAGAAGAAGGGGCAAAAGGGAAGATCCAAAGAACTATTGCCCAATTACCCTTCTGGATGTGATCGGAAAGATATTTGGCTCTGTCCTTTTTGAGACTCAATGAATAGTCAGATAGAGAAGGCTGCATCCACCCCTTTCAATCTGGATTGAGGAAAAGGGTGGGAACATCAGCTAACATCATACTAATGACCATCTTAAAGGGATTGGTGTGGGAAGGAAAACCAAAGATCTGCCTCACCATTTGAGCAGGTGGGGTGACAACGTCTGTGGGAAAAACACTGCAGAAAAAAATGTCCTGGTTCTATTCCGAGCCCTCTGATGGATTTCCGCCCTAATACCACCACAAGAGTAAGACTTAATAAATTGGGTATTTTATCAGCCAAAACCAAGTCAGCTAGAGGGCTGAAAAACGGC
Source organism: Ambystoma mexicanum (assembly GCF_040938575.1). Lineage (NCBI taxonomy): Eukaryota > Metazoa > Chordata > Amphibia > Caudata > Ambystomatidae > Ambystoma > Ambystoma mexicanum. The sequence goes on from NC_090930.1 coordinate 627,461,202, forward strand.
TTCCCATTAGCCCCAGCCCATTTCAATTGTGTTTTATCGGACCTCAACCAAACTCTGGACACTGCACAGTCCTTTCCACCATGTATTGGTGTTCTCCATCTAAGCCACCTTTTGTACGCTGATGATTTGGTGCTAATAGATCAAACTCTAGTGGGTCTGCAGCAACAACTTGACCAACTAAAGATCTACATGGAGTAGAACAACTTGGACAGAAACATCAAGAAACAAAAATCTTGGTACTAAAAAAACAAAAAAAACAAATGAGAGGCAAATTTGAGTGGCACATAGGGAACACAAAAATTGAACAGGTGCCGGTATTTAAGAATTTAGGAATCTGGATTAACAACAGTAATATGGAAACACCAATTGTGAACAAACTACACAGGAAAGTAAAATCATTGACTGGTCAAGCAATTAGCCTAAACACGAAATATGGGCTTTTCTCCATGACCCCAAGCTTAGACAATTCCAAATAAAAGTGGTTCCTACTCTTGTTTATGGTGTTGAGCCAATCCTGAAGCTCGCAGATAATCTCTGGAACCAGCTTGAAGGGGTGTTTTGGAGAAGAGTTTTGAGACTCCCAAACTCTCTCCAAGTTGCCGTTCTACGGAAAGCTAGGCATTGTCTCATTACATGCTGTAGGGTAGTGGAAAAGACTGTCACTATATGGCAAACGCCTTGGTGACTCCGGTATAGCCTTGTTTGAGATTATTGCCATTGAAATAGAGAAGGTTATCAAGGGGTCCTTGAAAGTCTGGGTGGATGCCAATAAAGCAAAACTGAAGCAAAGTGGATCTGCCATTGAGGATTTGACATCAAACCTGTGTAGAGTAAAGGTGAAGTTGGAGGAATCTGACTGGATTGTTACACTGGAAAAAGCTATGACCTACAAGCTATACCATCAAATGAATCTCGAGGCGAGAAGGCTGTGGGTCAGGCCAAAATATGTGGAAAAGTTCAACCACACAGAGAGCAGTTTCTTAGGATTAGGTTGAACTTACTCCTGACAAATGAAGAAATTGCATCAAGCTCTCCATCGAATGTACAGAAATCTGATCTCTGTTGTTTCTGCTCAGAGGGTGGACCAGTGGAAACTATAAATCATTTGTTGCTTTTTTGCCCTGACCTGACCGCAGATACATCAACGGCCTTCTCTTCAGTGATAAAGAAGCACTCTGTCCGGAAGCTTGGTGGTCACGTTTAATGAACGGGGAAAGGGTCCCCTTGGTTCTATCTGTTATGACATTTATGGACAAAGTTTTGGTTGAAAAGGGGAAGGAAGAGATATCAGTGTTATATTTCAAAACTATTGTTGTCAAATGTGTTTTTGTCTAAATTTGATTTTAAATGAGGCAGCCACTACTCTATCCTCAGGCTATGAGGATAGAGAAGGCATTTGTGGGAAAGCAGACACAACCTCCTACAAACCAGATTGAAACAAAAGTTTGTTTTCCATTTTTTGGGGACATTTTCATCTATGAAACATGCACATTGATCCATAAATTTAACAACAGTATATGTTTTGGAAATGTTATAAATGTTATAAATGTTATAAATGTTATAAATGTTTGTGTTGTAGAACCTTCACATTGGTCTCGTTACTGGAACTGGACAAAATTGTGTATTGCTGTAAACAAATGTATAATCAAATTACAAAGCATGAGCCAATCAAGTCAATTGAGAGAGAGCAAGCACAGTTAGAAAAGGGGTAGACATGCAGTAACTGAAGGCTGTTGGACATTTTAGGAAGCTAATGCCAGTTGATAAGTATTAAAGTCCCATTAATTTACCAACAACATTTTATTTTTTATTTTAACAAGTAAAGATAATTGCCATTTTGGAACCTAAAAATGATCCCCGGGTCACGGTACAGTCACACCAAAGAGGGGGAGCCAGTTTCAGCTAGGTGGTGTTAGGTACTCCAATATAAAAAAAGATGCTATGAAGTCTTGTTGTTGTACTAGGGACTTATAACACCTGGGGAACATCATCGAAGATCCCAGTAATTCAAACATTTTAGGAAGAATTCAGATATGTTTTATTGATTGTGGAACATGCTTTCAATGCTTTCAATGAAAGTGTCGGTTTTATAGCTGAGTCCCAGTGCCAGGATCCTGATTAATATGGATTTACGATGGAGCTCTGATTGATACCATAGAAACCATGGCAGACAGTCCCAGAACCCCAAAGATGGTAAATCACAAAATGTCAAAAAGGCCCACATTCTTGTCCCACTGTGACGAGTTGACTTCTGCCCAGCAGGAGCACAAGGATGAATAGAGGCTAAAGTGCCTACTCAATCTCCCACATGCAGAGTTAAGAGATTAGTCCCCACGGGACTCTTTCGTGACCTCTGCGACTCTCTCTCCCTCTCTATTCTCCCGTCTGGGCCTACTCATTCTGCAGGGCACACTCTTGATGCTCTGATCTCTTCTGACCTTCCTCTCTCCGTCCCTCTCTCCACTCCTCTCTCCTGGAGTGATCACTTTCTCCTATCCTTCCACCTCACCCTCCCTACCCCACAGGCAAAGCCACCCTCATCACTGCCACCCACCTTCTCGGTCATCCGACCCATGAAGCGCATGTCAATTGAGGCTTTCGCTGCCATCTTCTCACCCCCCCTCCCTCTTTGGCTGACTCCCACCCTGACACAGCCCTCTCCATGCTCCACTCTGCTATATATGATACTCTTGATATCCTTGCCACTGTCATGAGAATCCGCCTGAAGCCCAAAGCCAAATGTAACTCCTGGTATGACTCGGAGCTCGTCACCCTTAAACGCAAGTGCAGGGTGGAAGAGAGGAAATGGCGTGCTTCATGTTCATCCTCTGACAAACTGGCCTGCCGCCTGCTCCAAAGGAAATACCGTCTCTCCGTTCTCACCAAGAAGAGAGCCCTTATCCAAGCCCGCATCTCTGCGGCATCTAACAACTCGGCCGAACTCTTTAAAATCTGCAAGGAGCTTGCCAATCCTGCTGCAGTCTCTACCTCTCCTGTCCCCTCCCAGGCCCTCTGCACTGCACTGGACTCTCACTTCATCTCTAAAACTCAGGAAATCCTGTCCTCACTCTCCTCCTATCACCTCCCTCCCTCTCTTCCTGGCTCTTCCTCTGGCCCTTCTGCAGCCACCCCTCCTCCCTCCTTCTCTGCCTTTCCCCTTTTTTCTGCCAACGAGGTTTCCAGACAGGTCCGATCTATGAAAGTTTTGTCTAAACAGGTTCACCCCTGTTCCTCCAAAACTATCAAGGACCACATTGACTCCTCGGCTCCTGCCCTGGCTGACTTTTGCAAGCACTCCTTCGCCTCTGGAGTCTTCCCATCCCCCCTTAAGCACTCCCCTGTGCTCCCTCTTCTTAGGAAACCCTCTTCTGACCCCTCCTGCCCGGCTAACTATCGCCCAATCTCCATGACTCCCTTCATGGGCCAGCTCCTGGAGAAACTGGCCATCTCCCAGCTTAACCTCCATGCTGAATCTGTTGGCAGTCTTCATGACCATCAATCTGGCGTCAGAGCTGCCAGAAGCACGGAAACTGCTCTCCTGAACATCCGTGAGGACCTACTCTTGAACCTTGACTCCAACACTCTGTGTGTTCTCATTCTGCCCGATCTCTCTTCTGCCTTTGACACTGTCAACCATGCCATCCTGCTTAACCGTCTCCGTGATAACCTGGGTATCACTGGTCAGGCTCTGGCTTGGCTGACCTCTTTCCTCTCCAATCGACCCTCCCAGGTCCAACTGGGGTCCTTCCTCTCTGACATCTTTTTCTCCACCTGTGGTGTCCCCCAGGGAACAAATTTCTCCCCCTGGCTGTTCAACCAGTATCTGGCACTCCTTGCCCACCGCATTGCCGCTCTCTGCCCCAACTTTCAGTGCTATGCGGACGATACCCTGCTCATTTTCAGGATACCCTCGGCCTCCTCCTCTCCTTCCCTCATCTCTGACTGTCTGTCTGCTATCCAGGAATGGTGTGCCGCCAATGACCTCTGCCTTAATGCCAGTAAGACTGAGATTCTACTCATCGGCACACCCACTCCCTCCTTCCCTGCAGCTCTCTGGCCAGCCTCTCTTGGCCTCTTCCTGCTCCTACCTGCAAGGCAAATAACCTCGGGGTTATCTTCAACTCCACACTCTCCTTCTCTCCTCATATATCTGACGTCTCTAAGAAGTCACACTACCAGCTGCACCTCCTCAGAGGTATTCTTCCCTTCCTCTCCTTCCCCCAGAAGCTCACTGTCTCACGAGCCCTGGTTCTCTCAAAGCTGGACTACTGTAACAGCCTCTATCTTAATCTGCCTGCCTCCACTCTCCGCCCTCTGCAACTCATCCAGAACAGAACTGCGAGATTTGTCCTTGGCCTCAAGCCCAGGGACCGTATCTCTCCAGGACTGAAGTCTCTACACTGGCTCCCAGTGGCTGCGAGGATAAAATTCAAAACCCTCTGCATTGTCCACAAAACCTTCTGGGGCCTGGGGCCTAAATAGATATTTAGGAAGAGAGAGGGTCAACTCTCTCTTCCTAAATATCTTCCTTCCTGAGCCCTTCGCTCATCCGTCTCCAACTCCCTCAGGGTCAGCCGCTTCTCGAAGCAACGAGCTGGGTGTAGATCTCTCTCCGCGGCAGGGGCCTCCCTCTGGAACAGCCTTCCTGCCTCCCTGAAACTTGAGGAGAACCATCTCCGATTCTGGAAGCACCTCAAAACCTTCCTCTTTGCTTCTGCTTTCTCTCTCCCTCTCCCCTGCGAATTCTTCGCTGAATCTGCACCGAATCTGCAACTGGGCCACTCTCACCGACCTCGGTCCTGGGCCCAGCCACTCTCCACTTGCACTGTCTCCCTGGCAACCCCTGCACTGCGGGACTGTCTCTGTATCCCTACAGCCCCCGTTCCCAGCACTTGTCTGCACTTACCTTGCACTTGCCACCAGCTGGCCCTTTATTTATGTTATTCTACTTACCTTGTACTGCACTTCCCCATGCACTTTCTCGCTTCCCCCTACCCCTGCACTTGCGCGATCTGAATGACACCTGGCCTAGTAGGATCATTGTCTGTCTTCCCCTTGTTCCCCCCTCCCTGCCTCGTCGCGCCTTGAAACACTTGTGTATAGGTGCGTTACAAATGCCATATCATATCATATGCCTCCTTGTGGTAATGTGGGCCGAGGGATGACTACTCTCTAGAGGGATGTTAATGTGGTTCAGTAGCAACCCAAACAGCAAATTATAACAGTCTAAAATAAAGGAATGTCGAATCAAGGCTCAATGAACATACATACATTAATCAAACCCACCATGTTAAAAAAATAACTACCTAGAAAACTCATTAAAAACGCATCCTTGTAGAAGGAATACAAAATATGCAAAGATAGAATAGATTCAGTAATGAGACGGGTAGAAAAGGCATTTGAAAGATCAACAAGTTCAAAAGGATGTGTCTTGAGCTTGCAAAAGGGATTAAAGTGACTGATCCAGTTTTTAGGACCCAAAGATGGATTTATGGTGCAAATATCACTGAATAGTACCTTTATAGGTGACTTGGCGGTTATACAACATTGAGTGGGGCTTCTGGATGCAGTTCAAAAGTGTGGTTTTATTTGAGGATGCTGCAGGCACTGTGATCCAGCAGGTAGTGGGTGTCAAGCCAGAGTCAAATGGTAAGATAGCTGTATTTCGAAGCATTACTCCAGTTATGCGGATCTGGTGGTAACCAGATTTGGTTTGATGGTGGCAAATTGGTACCAGAATATGCAAGCAAGTTTGATGGTGAAATTTGAAGGTCAAGGTTTGTGGCACCCCAGGTTTGATCGATTACGGTGGTTGCAGCAATGAAGCTGGAGGCATATCAAAAGGGATTCAAGCAAATACGCTGGAAGCTGTAATTCTTGCTTCAAGCCGAGGTAACAAAACACTTTAGTTAGCACGGTGCAGCGGCAAACTTGTATGAATGGATGATCTTGTGGTTTGTAGAACAAAGAATGCTGAAGGCAGCTCCGGAGGTTCCTGCTGGTTGGAACGGTGTCAAACACTCTTAAATCACGGCTTAAAGTGGTTAGGTGGCGTAAACACAGGGATCCTTGCTCTTCCTGCTTTCAGGTGCTGTGGAAAACAATCCATGGACTCAGGGACAAGATGGGCCCATGTTTTCATCATACCAACTCCGGGGGTGGCTGTTACACACCTGTAGGGGTCCTCCAACACAGTGAGGTTTTGGGTAGCGATGTGGCTGGCATAGGGGCAGGTCTTATCACAGAGGCAAATAACCTCCAATTGTCACTTCAGATGGTTAGAAGACAGAGCTCTCTTCTGCTTTGAAACACCTGCATCCAGAGGACTCTGGAAAGGACGGCAGGGTCCAACAAAATCTTCTCAAGCGATGTTCCAATGATGATTTCAATTTGTTTATTTAATTTTATGTGATTCAAATCAGTAGTGAGAGACTCCTTTGTTTAAAGGTAGAAGTCTGTAGGTGATTGGACTGAAGCTAGCCTGCCTTAGTGATCTAATCCATGTACTTAAAAGAAGTGGGCTTTGCCCTTCTGACATCACACTCAAAGTGCAATAGCTAGACAGAAGATATACCACCTGTAATCTCATGGTGGCTGGAACAAGAAACAGGAGGAACATGAAATTCTTACAAGTATATTGGGAGACAATTTCCACTAATTCTGAGGGTGTTGCCAGAGGGATTAGGGTAGTGAGGCCCTTTAATGTTTGCAGTCTGACCTTCTCCATGATATGAGCATGCCACTCTTGGGTTCCAAAACTGAATTTAAAAGGTGCTACAGAGTCATCAATATGAAGGTTTTTTTTTTATCGAGTAATTTAAGTGATACTGCTCCCCATTTAAGTGAACTCATAGGGAGTTGATGGCTTGGAAAACATACTATTGCTGTTTGGCATGACAGCACTGCACGTAAACTGCAGTAGGGAGAGAAAGAGCCCATTTTGGGGTAGTCTTCTTGTCAGCATCCGATACGCAAATGTAGGGAACAAAGATGGCAGGTGAGCCTGAAATAGTAATGGTCCGCATTGTTGTGTATTATGGTAGAGGGAAATTACAATCAGGTGTTATTGATTTTGACACCCCACTATTGTAATCACATTAACATAACACTCATGAGACACAACAGTTTTGATTCCCATATAGCGTGATCCACAGAGACGGGCAAGAATTCTATACATGGTGCAGGTAGTTTCATAATAGTAATGGGAGAAGGATTTAGCAAGTGATTTGCGGAGGAGGTTGCTGGAGATGAAGAGAGCTGAAAGAAGAGACAGTTCATTTGAAGGAGAATTAACTGGTTGGATGGATAAGGTTGGTAGATGATATCAGAGGCAGATTGGTAAGATACTATAGAAGAAAGGGAGGTGAGAAGGAAACATAAGACAATGTTGGAGAAGTTATTAGAAAGGAGGGAGATGACTTTGGAAAGAGACAATGGGAGGAGGAAGAGGAGGTTGGAAGGAGCCATCAGGAGGAGGTTGGTATATAGGAGGAGATGGCTGTTGAAAAGAGATATCAAGATGAGGCTATGGGAGGCATTGATGAGGAGAAGTTTGCAAGGAGACATCTGGATGATGTTGGTGGAAATCCAAGAGAGAAATAGGAAGTTTGAAGGAAACATTTGAAGGAGGTTAGGTGAAACATTACAATTGTATACGATGTCCATTAGGCAGGCAGGGAATTCACTTGTGAGTGTTTGGGTACAAGCACATACTGAAATGGTTATGAGCAATGGGAAGGGTGACAGGAAAGTGATGAGAGGACAGCAAGTGCAGAAGAGATATTTTTAGGCAGAAGCCAATGTTAAATCCATCAAGGACAAAGCAGAATATGAATCCTTGATTGCTGGGAGCGTGAAACATGGAAGTAGCAAGGATTGGAAAGGTACCGTCTATGTAGAGTCATATTAACAGTAACTGTGTGGAAAAACTTTGGATTTGCACACTCCTGTTCAGGCCTAACATGTAGGCACACATAGAGCCCAGGGCCGAGACCAAATGGTTATCCTTAAACAAATGGGTATCCTTAAACAGGGATGTGGAGAGTTGACCAGAGTTGCTGACACAGAGCATATGGGAATGGGGTCTCTGGGCCTCTTTGTAGGGCAGGCAACTGCTGACCGCATGGGAGTATATCTGGGCTGGGAGACCTCTATGGGCAAGCAGGGTACGCTGCTGGGTACACAACAGCTGTCAAGTTCCCTGTCATATGCAGGACCCCTCGAGCCAGTCCTTATTTTCTTCCACAAAGCATGACCATGGGAGTGGGCAGAGAGGTTTTACGAAACATGCTTTGGAACTTGTCCATCCAATGAACTCTAGCAACAAGCAACCCTGACAGTCCAACCTAAAACATGCAAAACGCACAGCTACCATTTGTTGAGAGAATCAATCAGCATTGCTGTTTCTCCCAGTCCCAACAAATACCATGATGACATACCATGTCTGGCCCCTAAGGCAGTGGGCTGACTGATCACGCAGCTGTCCCTGTAAGTCCAATGCACCAACATGCCATTACCAGACATCCGTAAACATGTGTCAGTATCAGCTGCTGAGTGTCGATGAAGTAATCATCATTTGCACATGAGTAACTCATTTATGGTTTCTCTATGATTGTCCCTCACATCATTTAATTTCTATTCACTCAGCAATATTCTTAAAACCAGTAGGTCACAACATCTGATCTGATTTCTTAGTCAGGTAACAGAAGCTCAGATGGCTGGCCTCAAGCTGACCTTCACAGCCTCTGGGCTGTCTGTGGGACAAGAGTATCAGAGAATGCCTTGACACTGCAGGTTGGGGGGCCAAGTCAGTCACGTGGGTGCCACCTGCCAGCTGGAGATAGAGGCAGGGCCCAGACACAATGTGAGCGAGAAGGGGCAGCTGCTGCACACACCCCCACCACCACCATGGAGAAGAGCGGGCAGCACCCTGTGGAATGGTCATCATCTCAGACTGCTGTGGAAAAACAAACTCAGTGGAGAACTGCAAGGGCATGGCTCATGTGTGTTTGCACTCACTGTACGGTGGCCAGGCTCTTTGGCAGCCCAACCCCTTCCCATTTTGACATGATCACTGGGGATTTTCTGAGCTTCTCTGCCTTTGCTCTGCTCGCAGGGGAGAGCCATGCCTGAGGGGGCATGCTCTTGACTCAACACTGTCCCAAAGAGGGTGGAAGGTCATTGTCTGTAACAACGGCCAAGGCTTGCAAGCAGTCCAACTCTACATGGACCATGTGCACCAAACGATGTAGTAGAGTGCGGGGAGGCAGATGGACACGTGGCCCTGCCTTTGGTGCAAGTCATCTGAAGTTCACTTGTCAGCCAGGAAACCTGCTGGCTTGGAAATGAAGTTGGGCTCTCCCAATATGGTCTGCTTGCATATTGTGTGGGACACGGCCCTTGGCCATCTTGGGAATGTGCAGAGCCTGGATGAGGCAGCGAGAACCAAGTGGAGCACAAACAGGACCCACAAACACAGTCTAGAGTAAGCCAGAGGTAGGCAACTTTACTTACTTAAAATCTGTGCACACTGGGTGACAGGTGAGGAGGTCTGACCAAAAGTGTCCTGCCTCCTCATAGACCCAACAGCATTATGTTTCAGATTGCAGCCTATCCGGACTTCCACAGCTGGGCAGCCATATGGACCCTGTGGTTGACTATCAGATGGCCGATCATAGAGAGCGGCCAACCGGTAGTTCAAAGCATCACAATGGGCCCAGGTGGGCCATGTCACTGGCCTCCTGGCAAAGACCACCACCCATAAACATGGCCCGGAGAGGCAACACAGGCGTATGAGAGCGGGGGCTCTGGGCCCCTTAGTAGGCCAGGCAACCGCTAACCACATGGGAATATAGCTGGTTTGTGGGACCTCTATGGGCAAACAGAGTACGTTGCTGGGTGCACAACAGCTGTGAGGTTTCCCTGTCACATGCAGGACCCTCAAGCCAGTCCTTATTTATTTCCGCACAGCATGACTATGCGAGTGTGCATGAGGTTTTACGAAACCTGCTTGGGAACTTGTCCATCCAATCAATTCTAGCAACATGCAACTCTGACAGTCCGACCTGAAAACATGCAAAATGCACAGGCACCATATGCTGAGGAACAAGCAGCATTGCTGTTTCTCTGAGCCCCAAAAAAGCCATGATGACATGCCATGTCTGGCCCCTAAGGAAGTTTGCTAACTGATCACACAGCCTTCCCTGTAAATCTAATACACCAACATGCCATTACCAAACATCCATAAACATGTGTCAGTCTCAGCTGCTGAGTGTGGATGAAGTAATCATCATTTGCACATGAGTAACTCCTTGATGGTTTCTCTTTGAATGTCCCTCACATGCCCAAAACATCTCAATCTGGCAACTGTTCCTGCCTGAGTACTTGCTGTAAGCATCTCCCATTGCATGCACATGAGTACACTTTTTCACCAAGAACTGACTGTGGACATACCTAGGCCTGTACACTACATTTGGTCAACCCACATGCCATGTATAAAAGAGATTACCTTAAATCATGCATACCCATGCAGAACACACAAACAGTGCAGAGAAGCAAACCCTCTGCATTCACAACAGCAACTTGGATTCCTGCCTGCAGATCAAGGACCTGGGCGTAGACACCTGGTTTAATCCACTCCAGGACCTGGAGGTGAAGGGGTGACACCTGATGGCAGCCTGTATGGGGAACCTCCACTGTGGCAGCTGCCTCAAGGACCTCCTTGGTCTTTGCCTGGCTCCGGGTCCTGAGGTTGTCCCAGTGCTAATTGATGTGGTCCATGCTACGGACTGCCATCCCCTCTGTGTATATAGCTGCTGTGATGTTCACTCAGATCTTCTGAAGTCTATACATCACAAGCTGCTGCAGCGGCTGGAAGAGGGCATCATAACGGGTCAGGACCTGCTCACCCAGGATGCAAACTTCGGTGGTGGTGAACTTGACATCCCTCAGCCTCACCTTGGGGGTGCTGGTTGATGCAGTAAACATGGCTCCCCTGCTGTAGGTTGGGTGCAGCTGTACCCTGACAATGCAAGCTGTGGTGCTTGAACAGAGAGGTGGAAGTCCCAAAATGACAGATGAGGTGGTCATAGAGTCTGAAAGATAAACCACAGGAGAATAGGCAATGGGGAAATAACAAACACTCCAAGCCAGTGCTGGTGGTCAGCAGGCACTCAAACACTACCAGGCAACAGGAGATGGTGAAGTTTGGAGGCAATCTAGGGCAGGAGGAGACAAGTAATTGCACGACGCAGGAGTAAAAGGTGTCTCTCATGAATTCACGAGGCACCAGTGTGAAGATCAGAGGAAGGGGCCTTAGTGTGCAAGTTACGTGATGCACAAACTCGCCTAGCAGCTAATACTGTATATGCTGTGCACTCCCTTGCATTGCGCATTGCCAGAGACAGGAGTTGCAGCGAATGGCCAAGATCTGTGAGTGCTGTTAATTTCACATTTGGCATGTCAATGGTCCAAGCGCCATGCATGTGTGCACTGGTCATGTCCATGTCACACTCTCTTCACTCACGGTTGGGATGCATGTGAGCATGGCCAACCACCTATGTGGCTGAGGGCAAAGTTTTGATAGGGGTAAGGAAGATTATGGCAACACATATGCCTGCATGCAGATTTGGTCAGCAGAAGTAGAGGTCAGACTTCCAGACTGTGCAAGAATACACGGTTGGAGTAGAGTAGAGGAGAGTACAGTAGAGTAGATTACAGTCCAGTAGAGTATAGGCTCAGTAGGACTTCCACATCCATTCATGTCTGTATGTATGTTCTCCTAATTCTTCATACTATAGCATGTTGCAGGGCCTAATATGCAATGACATGATTGCACAGGTCATCGAATGTCCGTCATCTGAGTTGTACAGGTCACAGTGTGCTCAATTCCAATGTGTGAGGTATGTGTGGCTGGCCATAATAGGTCAGTAAGCATTGTAATTCACAAATGCATGTTCTGCCAGATACTCATGCCTCTGTACATTGTTGTCTGTCTTTGTGCAGGTGATGATGTAACAGTTGAGGTAGGGGACGAAGAGGAGGAGGATAAGGATGAGGCACAACTTTCCACCAGTTCAGCCCGGGGTGGTGAACCCAGTGAGAATCCCCATGTGCTGCAGAGCATCATCAGCCGGCCTGCACATCTTCTGATGATGCTGTTGAATCTGATGTGGAGGGCATACTGAGGGACATGGTGGAGGATCTACCTATGAGTAGTCTGGATGCCATGTATCTCCTTGAGTTCCTTGAGGTTGCCGATTCTGAGGAACAGAGCCAAGTGACCCTGGGCCTGCCAATGGGAAGCCCTGTGTCAATGGGGGATTCAGTGTCTGCAAGTTCGCCTTCACCCAAAGTGGACACAGCAGCTCAGGCTGGTGTCAATCGCAGAGTTGCAGAATACCAGCTAATGACAGTCCACTCACTGTGACAGGCCCATGCTTCAGCATCCCTGATATTTAGGCCTAGCACACGTGGTGGACGTGTGCCTGCCAGACACTCATAGTGGGAGGATGAGTTGCTGCATGCAAGTGTCCAACATGGCGATGTCCTGCAGAAGACGGCCAGGGACATGCATTGCGTGGCTGAACATGTCATCTCCTCAACTTCTGCACACACTACTGAACAATGCCTATCATGCCAGAAGGGGAGAGAGGACGTGCAACAACTGATGCAGGTCATTAGGAAGGGTGGTTTGGCTCTTCAGCAATCCATGCACAATGAGCATTTGGCCTCCAGGGACCACCAGTGGCAGGTGATGGACACCTTGAGAGAAACACGGAATATGGCGATGTCAGCCTCAAGGGTATCCCAACGTCAAGACACAGAAGCCCATAGTAAATGCCTGCAGGCTGAGATGTTGTCTATGAGGGAATCCTTACATCTAGTCACGGAATCCCAGGGCAAATGTCTGTAGGTCTAGATGTTGGTATTAACGGCCATACCGCTGCCAAGGCACGCACACCTTGAGGCAGCCTCTTCACGATGAAATGACCTCTACTGCAAAGAGATGGCTTCCTTGAGACATTCTCTCAAAATGTAGTCAGAGACGTCAAGAGTGAGCATGCATAATGACCCTGTGGCCACTCACAATGTGCATCACCAGGACGTTGTAGTGATTGGAACCCTCATTCATGCATTCCTCTCATGAGTGGCCATAGCCAATGAGTACCAGGGTTTGTCACTGCATTGTCAGAGTACACCATTTGAGGATACACCACAGGATGGTGATCCCAGTGGAACCATGCAGGTGTGTCTCTTGCAACATCCACACAATCCTCTATCCTCCTGTCCATGCCACCTCTTCATGTGCCCTGGTGTCCATGAGCCTTTGGACATGGTATGCATATTGTTCTTTGTATTAATTTTCATTTGTGGACCCCCCTCTCGTCCAGTGTGTACTATTTGTGTTCTTCTTTTTTTATTGATTCCCCTGTCCAAGGTGGGCTATTTTATATTGTGTCTTCATCTATTGTGGACCACTATTTGATTTGTGCACCTTTCCAAGGTGGACTATTATATTTGTGTCCTTGTCCACATGGTCTATGTTTGATTTGTACCCCCATCCAAGGTGGACTATTTTATTTGTTGTCCTTGTCCAGGGTGGACTCGATTTGATTTTTACCTCTGTCCAAGATGGACTCTTTTTTTCCTGTTTTTTGTTCCCTCATTTTAGGGCCATTGCCCCCTCGAGGTTATTTCAAGTTGGGGGACTAGAAATGCCGCCATGTGCAGTGGAGTAAACTGACATGGTGTTGTGGATTGCTACAGCCTCCCACATATAGATGCACATCTCATTCTAGATTGATTTTCATATGTGCAGTCTGTATGACTGACTCCAATAGTTGGTCCATACCAATGTCCTATGTTGTACAGGTATCTTGTCTCATCCAGTTCCCGCACTCCCTGAGAGAACCATCCAGCACCCTATTCCCACCCTAATCCCCATTCCCTCTGCTGGACACAGACCATCCTTGTGTCAATGTAAAACCCAGTGTTAGGTTGAGGTAGTAAGGGATTCACAGCACCACAGCTGTACCAGCAGGTAAGGTTGTGCACTGTCAATCTTATTCATGGTTGGTGACATACGTAACCAAACAGTGGCATGCTGTGGCACATGTAGGGTTTGCATGGCTGATGTGATTTGATGATGTTTGGGTGATGGTCAAAGTCGCTTAAAATGTGAGTTTGCCTACATTTCTGTGTGTGTGCATGTCTCCTTCATCAGCCATGCATGTGATTTGGGTTTCCGTTGCACATCCATGACTTGCTGCTTGGAGACAGTCTCCTTGAGATGTTCCTGTGCAAATTATTCTGGTGGGAGCTGATTCAGTAGCTCCATTTCATGTGTGGCATTCCAGTTGCACTCCAGTCATGTCAGCCACACATTCCGTCTCCTTCCATGGGTCATGCCATCTCCTGCCCGTTAGGCCATGATCTTGCCCCTTCTCTACCGAGCATGTTTCTAGAGCAGTTTGGAATGACTGGTCCATGGGGTGCCAACACCCCTGTCACCACACCGGTGGTGGTGTATGGAGAAACCACAAAATGTTAGGATTTGCCTGAGCACAGCCTCTCCCCTTGCACGCACTGGGGCAGACGGGGCCACCGGTGCCTGTGTGTATGACCAGTTCACCCCCCGTCCCCTGAGTATTTGGTAAGAGCACAATCTGATGCTTGGGTCCTGCAGACAACCCCTAGGGCATGAAAGGCTGCCTGAAGCAGGTGCAAGGCTCCCACCATTGCCACCCTCCAGCAGGTACCAGCTACTGGGTTGAACCTTCGAGTAACATATGCTTGTCTCAAAGATTAAGCCATACACGTGTAAATACATGCATGTACAGTGACACTACGAATGACTCCATGGATTAGTGATGATTCCTTTGATGGCTCCATCTGTTAATTGGAAAACTGTGGTAAATGTACAGCAAATACATACGGACAAATACTGACTTCCCGTGATGGGTGCATTTAACAGACCAAGACCAATCCGGGCTCGCACTTCCGTGTTGGTGACTCTAGCTAAGCATAGGCAGATTGCATGGCCACATGACGGCAACAACACATTCTGATGTCTGCTTTATCAACTTCCGATGATACTTCCTTTGCCTACTGTGGTGACAACAGGTAATAGGGAATCAAGATTCAATTCTAGAAACAGAGACTGTGAAACAACTACTACATCGAAGGAAGACAGCAGGCATGCAAATTACCCACTCCTGACTCATGGAGGTAGTGACAGAAATGTACAATACAGGACTCTTTCGAAGCCTTGTTATTGGAATGTGTACACTTTAAATCCTTTAATGAGGATTCATTGGAGGGAAAGTCTGGTGCACACTGCCATGGTAATTACAGCTCCAATAGCATTTGTTAAAGTTGCTGCACTTAAAAAGCTTGTAGTTGGATCTTGTTATCGAATGGGTGGTCTGGTGCAAGGCGCGGTTAGGCCTGTCCCGGCCCCTGCCTCTCAAGCCCCCTTTATACTCTTGAATTAGTGTATTAGGGGTCTGAATCATTTACTTTGAAAACATTAGAGTGTTAGAAGCAGGCCGGTCACCTGAATATCTCAGCTAGCTATGATAGAATAGGACTCCTATTCCATTTTGTTTGCTTTTGGAACTGGGGCTATGATTAAGAGCGACAGCCGGGGGCATTCTTATTGTGCTGCTTGAAGGAATATTCTTGGACCGTCATACTTCCGATCATAAACAATGCCAACAATCGTTTCGGCTGTGTTATTCTCATGACTGGGAACCCAAAGTCTTTGGGTTCATTGTGGACTATGGTTGCAAAGCTGGAACTTAAAGGAATTGATGGAAGGCCACCACCAGGAGTGGAGCCTGTGGATTAATTTGACTCAACACAGAAAAGCTCACACGGCCATGACATGGAAAGGATTGACAGATTGATAGTTCTTTCTCAATTATGTGGGTGGTGGTGCATGGCCGATCTTAGTTGGTGGAAATACTCCATGCTAACTAGTTACATGAACTCCGGCAATCAACTTCTTAGAGGGACAAATGGTGTTCAGCCACAAGAGATCAAGGAATAACATGGCTTTGATGACCTTACATGTCCAGGGCTGCATGCGCTACATTGAATGGATCAGCATGTGTCTACCCTTCTATGCCTTTCCAACCTTCATATCCCTTTTTTAATACAAACCCATACCCTAAAACCCCAACACTTAATCTATCCTAACCATTAACCAAACCTCAACATTTTTACACTAACCCTAACCTTTATCCTTACCCTAACCCCTATCATAACCCTAAACCAGGAAATCACAAGCCTACTAAACTGTTAAAATGTGTATGTCACTTATGATTACATTGGCCCTCATTACAACTCAGGCGTTAAGGGTTTAACGGCACCGTTGGCGCCGTTAACCCTTAACGCCTGATTACAAGTGTCCCTTTGCGGGTTGGTGTTTAACGCCTGCTTTTAGCAGGCGTTAAAAATCCAACCCGCAAAGGGACTTTGGAGCTAATTACGGCGCCGTAATTTACGGTGCCGTAATTAGCGCCTTCCCCATTCCCATTATGCCCTATGGGGGCAAAAATAGGAATGGGGAAGGGCAAATGGTGAATGGGGAATTACCGCCCCACTCACCTTGGAATGGGGCGGTAATTCCGCCATCCACCATGGCGGAATCGTAACCTTAGCGGCATGGACCATGGTGCTAATAGCACCATGGTCCTCCGCCAAGGTTGTAATGAGGGCCATTATCTTTGATGCCTTTCAAATGTGTTGTTGTTTCCTTTTCAGTTATTCATGTGCCCTCACTATGCCGTTCTCTTGCCATATTCTATGTTCTACATTCTCTCACATGGATTTTATGGGTATGTACTCTGTGAGTTCCAGTTCAGCTGAGTTGCCTGCTGGAGCAGGAAGAAGGGCATTTCTCCTTTGTTACTTATAAGATTAATAAAGGAACTTCAACAACCCTGAGGGTCACTTGTGTTGTGTAGTGATTTACCTCACAATTTTGGTGATGAGGAAGTGGGGTTCCTTTGCACTATTGTCCCTACTGTATTGCCTTTGTTGAGTGGCTTGCAGTGCCGCAGAGGGTTGTGTGTTACCCGAGTGTGCCCTGGTATAAGAAGAGCCTTTGGCACAAATTGTCGACAGCCATTGATGAGGGTACCTTGTACCGGGCGACTGGAGACTGCTGTTGCAGCAATCTGGCATATCCACAATTGAGGATTTGTTGAGCTCTGTTGCAGTCCATTGAGGCGTGCCTCGAATCAAAAGTGGGCTCTGGACTCCTGGCAATTGCGCTATGGCTTCTGTGAATAAGGTTTCCTTAAAACTTGATAGGGCGTGTTTATTGTGTGCACGGTGCCTCCCTCCCCACACCCATGTTCTTCCTCATTTTCTGCCTTGAATGGGGATTTTGCATGTTCCGACCCCTATTTATTTCTTGAGCTGGCCCTTCCCACATGTCGTGCTCTGTTTCGCTCAAAGTGCTCTGCCACAGAGCAATGTTGGACGGACCAGAAGAATGCCCGATCTGTGAAACAGAAATTACTTTTTAGCGTGGCACAAAATGTACTTTTGCCCACGATTTGACTTTGCGCCACGCTAAATATTTTGTAAATTAGGCCCATTTTGTCTCAGACTTTTTTGATGGTTGAAGATTCAGGCACCTGCCATATTGTTTAGAATTTTAGGAGGGGATGCCAAGCAGGTCACAGCAAGCTGAAATACTAATCCTGCTCCCATTTGTCATCCTCTTACTTGTAGCAACCAAGGGTTAACAATTCTCGGGAGTGGCTGGATAGAATTCTACCTTGTAAGTGTAATACAGTCTATGTATAGCTCAGATTGGTCATTCTGCCAAGGTCATACTACGAAATAATACAGTTGCTCAGTGGGTGGCAGAAGAAAACAGCAGCCAATGCCTATCAGATCAGTCTCTGTATGATTGACTTTACTATGTATCATGTGTAAAAGCAAACATAATTGTTTAGTCATAGGGCAAGCTGGTTAGTGGAATGTGGATACTTCTTTAATAATGTTGGCTCATATAGGGACGGTTGGGAATGAAGCAAGTTGGAAGGGGTGATCGTAAAATGATCTACAAGTCCTCATTTCTAACATAGCAGCTGTCTTAGATGATTCTGTGACCACCCAGGGGTCCCGATTAATGGAATATTTGCCCAGTTCAAAGTGAATTTGCACTGCTGAAAAGTGACTTAGCTGCAATGTGTATTTTTGCAGTCCAAAGTCCGGGCAAAGTTAGAGCATAGTTATTTTTGCAGTACAAAATGACCTTGCCCAGACTTTGCACGGCAAAAATACACTTTGCACGGTTCCATGAATCAGGGTTTGAGTCGGCAGTGCAAAGTCCTTTTCAGCAGTGCAAATTCACTCAGAACCGGACAAATATTCCATGAATCGGACCTATAATTTTACTCATGTGGTTCCTTAGCACTTTTGCATGAGCAATGTCACCATCGTCATGCAAACCTAATGAATGTATCTATTGTGGCAGTCAAACAACCAATCACGGACTTTTCTGATGCCTCATTGATCAGTGGCAAGGCATGAATTGGCCTCAAAACAGCTAGGATCACACCTTTACTGAACAAACCAAATAAATAGGCATTATAAGCAGAACGTTTCAGACTCATTTACAACTTGACACTACTTACCATGGCCCAAAAACGAATTTCTCCAGAGATCAACAGCATGCATTGTGCCAGGATGCTCTGTAATGTCACTCTGTATTTTCAATGTTTATGTCAAGCTTCCAGCCTGTCTCAGTGAAACTTTCACCCACGTTTTCACCTCCACTTTTTTTAAATATGTCGACTATTTTTAGATCCTGATGGACATTGATGCTGAGATAAAAGAAAATGCACCTGCTCCAGCCTTGCTACTTAGAATCCTGACTGGATGATTGACATTGAGAACAAGACAGAGGTAGTATGCTTTGGAATCCTTGAGACACTGTACTCCCCTGTACACTGGGGGAATCCTCTAAACACTGCCCTAAGAGCAATGACTCGAGAATCCTATTTGACAGTTGTGGATCATGCATTCCTAAAATCGATTTCACCAGACAGAAAACACTACAAACTGCACGTAGTGGAGAACTTAATTACATATCTTGAGATGCCAATATAGTGATAGCGTTTAAAGTAAAGTAATCAATTTACTGAAAAGCATGTCCACCTGCAAAAACATCTTTCCGGAAATGTAATGTTAAATGTCTAAGCAGTTAAAAATCCCTGCACATATATCCCTTTGTTAAAAAAATAATAATAGTAGTAACATGTTTTTATTGTTTTATTTTGTAAAGAAAAGTTAAGGACCAGTACTAACATATTACCAAGACATTTCTAGAAAATGTCAGTTTAAGGGTTGTTACTTTTACAAATATCAAATAGTAGCGCATGTCCGCCAATCGCACTGTCAACACATTTGGGTTTGTCAGTGGTTTCTTTTTGTCATGATGCACTGTATTTGAGTATGGCCTAAACAGAGGAACAGGGCACCGAGAAAACCGGAGCACAGTGATGGAGAGGTTCCAAAAATGGAGATGTGAAAAGGTGTCATTTTCAAGCAGTAGGCACATTTCAAGTGTATAGGCATATCGTGGTCAAAGCATGGCAAAGATTAGTTGGTTCGAGTTTGGTATAAAGGGTGAATAACCCACGCGTTGTAAACGGTCTGGCTTCAGCAGAGCAGTGAAAAACAGTGGTAATGATTTCACAAATTAGTGCTTAATGAACTAGCGTTAATGAACCATCTGTCAAGTGCTGCAGCACATCACGTTGTTATGCTAAACTAGGATTTCTTGCTGTGGTCCTCAGAGGAAGAGGCTGCATGTATGTATTTATTTACGTATTTATTTAGTTGTGGTTAGAGGGTAGCTTTCAAATGTGTTTACCCCTCTCGTATATTATAAATAATATTATATTTTAAGTAATTTCTCCAACCCCATCGTTACATAAGCCTTCCAATTAAACCAGCATTGCCTGTGAAATGCCTGCTATATAGCTGGATATTTTGGGGTCCTTGATACCCAAACATACATGCTCAGCTACTACTATGGGCAACATCCTGGGCAGTGATGGCCCCATGCGGGTCCAATTGGAGAACTCCCTCTTGGAGACTTGATATTTGGCTGCACCAGGAAGCCATTTCCAAACATTCAATGTTTTGCTCTAAGCTTCTGTTTTGCTCTAAACTAGAAAAAGCTGTTGAGGTTGTCCTTGTGGCTATATCATGAGAATTACATTGTTCTTTGTGAAAAATGTGAACATAATTTTCAAAAACAGCTTTCTAAATGTTAGCAATGACACACATCTAATCAATATACTCCATTCATTGCAATTGGTTGAATGTGTGTAAACACTTAGGACCTGATTCATAGAAGCGTTTTATAATGGCACAATGCCATCGGAAAACGCTCTGTGAATCAGCCCCATACTATTTATGGGAATATAATATTGTGCTATGAACCTGTCGATTAGCCATAATTATATGTTTATAATTCAAAAGCATTCTGTTTGCTTCGCAGACTCGTAATCCAAACAGATAAGACTGATGCAATAATCAGCGCAAACTGGGAGACTCACCTGTCATTCTTTCTCCTCAAAGATTCATATTTTTGCTTTTCTTTCAGTTTTCAATTAAGTTTATCTCATGCACAACAAATGCTACATCATTTCTGGAGTAGGTTGTGCTCGAAAGATTCATAAAGCATTGTAGTTCTTTCCTCTGCAGACTTCATGGTCGCAATAACACAATTATGAAATCAAATTACCTTGTAATTTTTACTTTGCGCTCATAAGTCTTTACCTGACATAAAAACAATCAACAGTTTGGCCCGAACACTTTCATCAAGATTACTGATGAAGCTAAGGGAGCGGAAATGGTGATTGTTTTTTGGAAATCTGTAAGATTCATGATTACACAAGTACGACAACAATATGACATGGTCTCATTTCATCATTAATAGTCTGCGAAATAATGGAACTGGCTCAACGAGTTGCTACCAGATCATTTTCACTTCAAGTAACTAGGTGTTCCGACTTCTAAAAACAGATCTGATGATTTAAGAATAAATAAAACAAAATAATGCATAGGCAGTGCTAAGAGGCAAAGGGTAGGTTTCTCCAGACACCTGCAATGTATGCGCCAAAATGAATTGTACTATTTTTAAAGACATAGCATATTGAACCCGGTTTCATGTTAAAAACAAATCCTTGCATGATTGCAGAATATTCATTCTACCCTATGACTTAAGGCCCTGAGCATTTTTGATTTTTCCTAAGACTCCTTACTTTTCCTTGATGAGTCAACTTCTGTGGATTATTTAGTCACAAATACTGAATGTACCCCAGAGAAGCCTCGAGGCCTACACTGTCGGGGTTCTCCAGAAGCCTCATTTTCCCCTGATTGAGGCCTTTTCACAGTTGGAATCCTGTGCACAATTTGTTGTGGCAGCCCTTATTTATATGTTTCTATAATATAGTATGCTGTACAAATGGGATCTCTCTACAGGTAACATGTATGTATATCGAGAAAAATGGGAAGACATTGGGCCTCAGTACGAGTCAGCCGGTGCACTATTAATTTTCCATTATTCACGTATACCAGCACTTTACCGGACCGGCCAACTACAGGTTTGGCGGTTTGCGATAGAGTACTATTTTGAAAAAGAATCGATGTGTGGCCAGCTATTCCAAATTTCTTTTTGTTTGTAGTTGCTGTATGCTAGTGGCAGAGGTGTTGAGGTACGTCTGGTTTTTCAGTGTGGAGGCTATGTGGACTGCTACAGCGGATGAGCCTAGCCATAGCTGCATTGCACAGTGCATGGATGTTTGACTGTGCCTGTGGTCAGTGTCCACAGATGTGGTGTAAGGTATACGTACCGTAGGCTTTGATGTTGATCAGCTGCAGTGATCTTTGTCCAGTTTGGGGATCAGGGTCTCATTATTTGTGGTCTCGCTGGTGCGAGAATCTGGGTGGCGAGGGCAACTGAGTTTATTGAAGTTTGCCACAGCGAAAGCTGCTGGTTTCCCTAGTGTATTTGTCAGGTAGAAATGTTGTTGTTTATGGGGCGATAATTTTCAGGATGAGCCGCAGTGAATGCTGCCGGCATCTGCGTTGTAATTGGTGTATAGGAATTTTGGGTTCAGCAGTGTAGTTTCGAGAGGGGAGGATTCATGAGGGTAGTGGGAAGAGCCAGGATTTTAGGGCCCTTCTGAATTTCAGTGTTGCGAATGTGTAGGGGTAGGGTATTTCATTTAACTCATTTATTTATTGTTATTTAATAGATTTTTTATAAAGCACCTAATACCATACATGAGTTCAGTGTCTAAGCGTGGATCAGGGATTTGAACCTCTGTTGCTCTGCATGGTCTTACTTCCAATCCCAGTGCATTGCCCCTGTGCTATCCTCCATTCACAAAGCCTTCCACAAAGTTCCAGATGTTTGGCACTTGGACGGAGAATGACGATCCGCCCAGCCTGGAGGAGTTGTGATGTGGGACCGCTAGGCAATATGCTGTGTGAGATTTGAGATTCCTTGAGGTCTGGTAGGGAAGGATTTTGTCTCGAAGGAATTCCGGTCCGGTGTTGTGGATGGCGCAGTGGGTGATTCACATGGCTTTAAAGGTAATTAGCCAACCAATCAGGAGCCAATGGAAGACTTTTAGTGTAGGGCTGATGTGTTCTCTGACTTGCAGGTTAATGAGCAGGCATGTTGCCGAGTTTTGGATTCTTTGGAGTTTCCTTAGTTGAGATGCCGGACCGCCTATGTAGAGGCAGTTAGCGTAATCTAGGCAGGATAGGATGATGGAGTTGATGGCTGAAAAATGGTGAGGATAGGTGAGGCAAGAGAAAATACACCTGAGAACCCGTAGATGGAAGAAGCAGGTTTTAGATAGGGTGGTGGTGTGTTGGGCGAGGGATAAGTCTGAGTCCAATGTGCATCCAAGGTTTATACCACGTTTGAAGTTGCTGCTGGATAGTGTCAGGCCTGCTTGGGTGTTGTGTTGGAGGTGAGGAGGCCTGGCGAATTGTGTCAGGACTTGAGGGGGCTACCTGTGGGTTGTGTCGGAGGTGAGGGGGGCTGGTGGGTGGTGGCAGGGCTGCCTGGGGGTAGTGTCAGAGGTGAGGGGCCTGGTGGGTGGTGTCAGGGCTAAATGGTGTTAGTGTCAGATGTAAGGGGGCCTGTTCGGTGGTGTAAGGACATGAGGGGGATTTCTGGGGGTGGTGTCAAAGGTGGGGCAGATGGTGGGTGGTGTCAGAGCAGCCTGGGGGTAGTATCAGAGTGAGGGTGTCTGGTGGGTGGTGTCAAGGCTTCCTGTGTGTAGTGTCAGAGGTCAGAATGCCTGGTGAGTGGTGTTGGGGCTAGGGTGGTGGTGTGTTGGGCAAGGGATTAGTCTGATCCAATGTGCTTCTAAGTTTTTTTATACCATATTTGAAGTTGCTGCTGGATAGTGTCAGGGCTGCTTGGGTGTAGTGTTGGAGGTGAGGGGGCCTGGTGGATGGTGTTGGGACTTGATGGGGGCACATGGGGATTGTGTCAGAGGTGAGGGGGGCTTGTGGGTAGTGGTAGGGCTGCCTGGGGGGTAGTCTGAGGTGAGCGGCCTGGTGGATGGTGTTAGGGCTGCCTGGTGTAGTGTCAGATGTAAGAGGGCCTGGTCGGTGGTGTCAGGACTTGAGGGGGCTTTCTGGGGGTAGTGTTGGAGGTGAGGCAGGCAGGTGGGCGGTGTCAGGGCAGTCTGGGGGTAGTATCAGAGATGAGGGTGTCTGGTGGGTGGTGTCAGGGCTGCCTGTGTGTAGTGTCAGAGGTCAGGGTGCCTGTTGAGTGGTGTTGGGGCTAGAGGGGTGTTCTATGAGTTAGTGGGATCTGGCAGCAGTTAGGATGGTATCAGGTAATATTTTCACCAGCAAAAATATCGCCGTACATATGGTCGTCGGGAACGGCCATAGGCGATATTTTTGGTGGAGGTGTCAAAGTTAAGCAACATTTCGTGATTAAAATGAAGATGTTCGTACAAAGAAACATTGAAAATGCAAAGTCATTTTACAACTGTACAGATGCTGTAACGCAAGTAGACAAACTAATCTTCAGGCTGGCTACGGAGGGAAAAGATTGTGGCGATGCATCAATGTATATACATAGGAATGTTTGGAATCTGGATGTACCACAATACACTTTAGCAAACTTAAACCCCGTTAATGAAACAGGCTTGAATGTCGCGCAGTTGGAAAATAACTGATGGCGAAGAATGCAAGAAAGGCTGGCTGGCCCAGCACAGAGAGTCAGGGCCACCATGAAGCTGGTTGTCTATTAAGATACTACATGAACGTGAGAAAGAAACAAACTTCTGTTTGAGGTGCAATGGAAACAAAAAACTGAAGGTACCAAGAGTTTATCATTTAGTAGTATTTTATGCAACAAAAAGCTCGAAAATGTGTACTTCAGTCACATGGTCAGATAGAAAAAGACTTTGGGTTAAGCTGCACCAAAACCCGAAGATAACACCATGCCATGCTCCCTTTAATTCTCAGGCACAGTGATCCTCTACAAGGCCAAATTCAAAGCCTTAATTGATTGACAGACCGCAAGCGTGATGACGGATGTTGGGCTAATTAGGTGGGCAGGCATGACCAGGCCAACCCTCCCAGCACCTGAGGTAACAAGCTTGCGTGCTGCTAGCAAGTGGAATATTCCAGAAGGTACACGCCTACCAACCAATTGTAGCGGGCCACGTATCAGAGAGCACTATAGTTTGTGTAACCAATAAATCATCATGTATTTTGTGACAATGAATATGACTTGCTCTGGAGGAGGGCTTTGTTGTCCACCTGATCTTAGAGACCCAATCACAACCCCATCAGTATGGAAGGTAACCTAGATGCTCCCTGCAAGCCTTTCACATCCCCAAATAGGTTTTCTTAGCTTGCCACATAATGTTACGTCAATAATGACATGTTTTTACTATATAACTGTTTTTTCATGTAACGCTTTGAGATTGCTTGTGCAACGTTGGATGATGTCCCTTGTACTTCCTGTTTTAGATAATTGTAAATAAATCAGTACTAAGTTTTGCCAACTTCCTGAGGCGGTTTGATTATTGATATATGAGTGAGTTCTACATCCCCATCCATCTCTAAGTATTGCTACCTCATCGTAAGGGACCCCAGGTCCCGGGGTTCACGTGGTAGGAGAGGTAGGATGGTTTCGATCCATCGACCCAGTAGGCTTTTAAGGGTCTCGGAATATTGGACGTGCTCTGCCATTAAGCTGGAGGGCCGTCAGGCTTCCTGTGGATAGCGGCTGAAAAAGGTCTTCCAAGACATAAAGAGATAGGTGGGACGGGTCCTTCTTTCATGAAATCCCCTCCTGGTTTCTACAGGGAGCTGAGCGGACCAAGGCGACGGTGGCCGATTGACTGATTAGATTGATAAAGGTGATAAAGGTGGCAAAAATGATGAATGCATATTAGTTGGGGAAAGTGATAAGGGGAAGAAAGTAACAGTGGGTTGGTGGGGTATTTTGTTAATGACGAAGAGCGTCACATAGAGTTATAATGACGAGGAGCGTCACAGATTAAGCCCAGAAATGCTACGTTCAAGGAATGTTTCGAAGAAGTTATTTCAAAATCCAAGTGGAAAATTGTTGACAAGCAAACAAGGGTTGGTAAAGGAAATAATTTAAACCCTCATTGGGGTATATTTAGGGGCAAGAATAGCAGCGAGGATCGCTTAAAAGAGATATATGTTGGGGCCTGCCAGTTTGTCTGTTTGTATATGTAAACGTGAGATGTCAAAAAGCGACAAATGGTAGATATTGGTAAGAGCTTGAGAGTAAAATATTCATTTATATAGTCATTGATATGATACCATATGATATGGCATTTATAAGTGTTTGATGGTATTGACTGAGTAGGTAGATTGGAGTAAAGTGAGTAAGGGGTTAAGGACATGGCCACAAGGGGGAACATTGTCAAAAGCCGTTTTACAACACATGACTACATACTTGCACACTGCGAAAATGGGAAAGAAATTGGAGAAAAGGTTAGCTAGCCTATAGCTTTGGAAAATGTACCAGGAGGAATGGGAAGACCCACCTCCTGAAGAATGGATGCTTAACCAGTGTAAAGAAGCGGCTGTTGAGCATTCTGCTCCCCCTACCACGCCTGAAGTAAATGTTGATAGTACAAAATATGAAGGATTGTATCCACTAAGGAAATTTAAAGCAGCAACAGGATATAGTAATCGGATACTTCAGAAATGGATGTGATCTCTTACAGAACAAAAATAAAAATGAACCAAGTGTGACCCTAGATATAGAATGGGATAGCGATCATACAGAGCGAATGGATGGGTGTTCAGATATTGCTCAAACTTCATGGGAAGAGTATTGAGGAAGTAAGGCAAGGGGAAGATAGGGTGAGCAATATAAAAAAAGAAATTGAATGAGAGAAGCGATTGAAAGAATATGAGTATAAAAGAAAGAGTAGGCAAAGACGAGAACAGATATATCAGGAAGAACAGTTAAGAAAGGAAGAAAGAGCAGAAGAGCAAAGAAAATAGGACAACAGACAAAGAGCAATCAAAGAATGAGATAGGTTAGAAAAGAAGAGAGAAGAGGAGGAAGAACTGAAATTAGGGGATAAAAGAATGCATAGACGGTGAGGGGAAGAGGTGTGTGGGGCAAATGAGAGGAGAGAAGCGAAAAAACAAAAAGAAGAAAGGGTTAGAGAGGAAGCAAAGAAACAAAGGGCATTTGATGAAGAAATGGAACGAAAGAGAAGGCAGAGGACATGTGACATTGATCACATTGAGAAAGAGCTAATGGAACCAAATCCAGTAGTATTATGGGAAGATATAGAGGATATTCTTCCTTCACAAGAGGCGATGCCAGGACCCACCAGGGTAAACCTAGAGGAGAATTCTGAGATAGGAAGTATCAGAGACAGTATCCAGAAGGCTTATCAGGAGATGAAGACAGCAAGTGAATCAAGAAACAGAGGGTAAGATGATCGATCTGAAATTGCCCAGTTTTGAGGCAAGGAAGGATATTTGTTTAGTCTCGAGCATAGAGTCTTGTCTTTGTACAGGTTGACTCTAAACATAGATGAGAAAGAGGACAGCTATACCAGTTGGGGACAAGATATGTCAGACAAAGATAGGGACACCTTCTGTGAGGAGGAGGGTGTCAGTGCATGCAGTCCTGAGGGATTTTTTCAGACAGATAAGGAAGTAAGATGGTCAGATTTAGACCAACCTAAAAAAGGACGCCAGAAACCCTGGCGTACCCAGAGCGACCTAAAAGGCGATCTCATATTGAGAGGGGGGAATTTCTACCACATGCGAGTAGACTGAGGTCATTACCAAGAAGAAGGCGATCAGGAACCATTGTCCCTAACATGTACAGGCTGATGATGGGAGCCCATTGCGATTAAGGAATTTTGCAGTTTCCTTTATTAGAGAAAGGAGGAGCCAGACCGCAGTATATACCATAGCCCCAGATGGATGAAGATAATTTAAGATGCAAATTGCACAGTTTAACAGCGGTGATTGGGGAAATGGATCTATGAGATGGAAAACATGACAGGGGGAAATACCTTGGCCATAGGGGTCATTAAAGGTCTCCTAGCAGCTATCCTTAGGGAAATGGCTGACGAAAGCAGGATATTCAAGTGTCACAGCACAGAACACAGCACATTATGCAGCAATGTTTAATAATTGCAGATCCGCAGTCTGGAAAGCAGATCTTCTTTGCAGGTTAGTAAAAGTCTTGCACAATGTTTTTAGAAAGGTTTGTAGAACTAAGATTCACTTGAAGGGCCACATACTGTGAAGCTTGTGAGGGGAAAAATGCAAAAATCTCTGCAAGGGCAGCCAAGACAAGTCTCAACTGAGAGCAAGTAAGGCTGCACAACAAGAGGTAAGTCCTCTTAACATTACAGTACATTTGGTTAGAAGAAATGGTTCCAGCTGGCTTCTGTTCCAGTACAGCCATGCAGATCCCGGTGTTCCTGGGCCTCAGGGATGGGGACAAGAGGGAGGATGTCTGGGGACTCCTGCACTGCAATTGGAAGGTCAGTGGCAGCAATGGGCAAACTTCAATTAAGCTGCACTTCACGGTTTCAGTTCCTTGCGTCTGACAGCAAATAGCAACACTGTGGTTCTTGGATATCACTTTGGACTTTCATCGCATCTGAGGTCCTGCACTCTGTTGAGGTGGCTCAGGCTTTGTCAGTCCTTCTTCTGTTAAGTCCGGAGGATCTTCCTGGTGCTCAGGTCCAACATAAAAGCAATCCACTATGTTTGGTGTTCCTCTCCCTGGCACTTCGATTCCACCATCAGCATCAGCGGAAGTACAGCCAACTCTGAGAGGATGTCAAAACAAGTTCACTTTGGGGTTGATTGGTCCCACGAACCCAACTGGAGTAATCTTCCTTGCAGGGGTTCAGCACAGCAGCTGGGTTTCACTGGGCAAACCAATGGTCCAGGAGTTGCAGCAGGTGTCTCTTCCAAGTTCTTCTTTGGATTCCATCATCCAGTGGTCGACTCTGCCTTCCAAGCCAAAAAGCCTCACCTTTTATGCAAGTTTCTCCCATTCATTCCCACCTACCTGTCAATCACACATCAGGGTGGCTGTCCTCCTAGGGCAGCCAGCCAGCCAGCCAATCACCTCCCTCACTTCCTGCCGCTGCCAGACATACTGGAGCCAGAGGTATGCTTCACTGGTCAATCCCACCAAAGGCAAAATGAAGAAAGGGACCAAACCTGGTTTGGAGTGCAGAGTAAATCTCAAGAAGGACCTTTCTGACATGAAATGGCAAAAAAAGAAGACCGGGTCCATTTTGACAAAATGGGCACCTATGGGTGCCTTACTGCAGCTGTGAATGCAGCCCGCATTGAAAGTACAGAATGATAGCAAAAAGTAAACCACTGCCACCAGCCATTAAATGTAGAAAGGATAACATAAACATGTTACATGAGAAACTAGACAAAGGGGATACTAAGTCACACACTTCACTGCTCTTGGAAATAGAAGATTCACCAAGAGAAGTTATTTAAACCTTTGGGAAATCTAAGAGACTTCCTTGTGCCACTCCACTGAAGGTGTTGTATGCCACAATGCAAAGATGATGCCTATGGAGTTTGTCCGACTCCTAAGTCAAAAGAAACACAGAGTACAAATCAGATAAAATACATGAGAGTGGGAAAAATGTCTCACTCTCTCCAGGTTATAAACTAAAAGTCCTAAAGTCCAGCAAAAAGAGCTGGGGTTCTCTAAGGTAGAAGGGAATTAACGCATTTCTGAAAACTCTCCCTTACAGGGGGTGGGAGAAGTCAAGATTAAGTTGAAACCAGGAGCAATTTTACATCAAGCAAGGTGGTATCCTATGTCTCGAGACAAGGGTATTTGTAAGACTATGGGCCTCATTACGAGGTGGGCGTTAAGGGGTTAACAGCGCCGGAAAAGGTGCTGGAGCGTTAACCCCGTACCACCTTATTACGAGGTCTCCTTGCGGGACCCAGTAAGGATGCCTGGTAAAACCAGGCATCCTTAGCGGGTCCCGCGAGGAGACCAGGGAGCTAACAATGGGCCCATTATTAACAGGCCCGTTGTTAGCTCCCTCCCCATTCCCATTGAGCCCTATTGGGACTCGAATGGGAATCGTCCGGGTTCCCTGAATGGGGCAATACCGGGCCCTCATAGGTCGGAATGGCCCGATAATTCCCCATTCAGGGAACCCGGACCCGGGTTTGAAGGCAGCCATGCCCTTATTAAGGGCATGGCTGCCTCAGAACTCGTAATGAGGCCCTATATATCGGCCTTGATGGAACAAGGCATCCTAGTGATGTCAGAATCACCATGTAATACCGCAGTGTAATCCGATCAAGAAATCAAAGGGAGGGTCATGATGTTTAATTCAGGACATGAGGCCGATTAACCAAATTGTCGAGGCAGAGTTTCCTTTAACTCCAAATCTGGCAATGATTTTATGCAGTAATCCCCGACAAGCACGATATTTTACGGTGATTGACTTGAAAAATGCGTTTTTTCTCAATCCCGTTGCACAAAGATTCCCAAGATCTTACGTCATTTACGTTCCATCAGACTAAACTAAAAAACACACACCTAACCACTACTGTGAGTCTCCATCAATATTTAATATGGTCCTGCAGATGGACCTAAGCAATATTGATTTGCCAAGCACTGTGTGCAATACATTGATGATATTTTAGTCTTTAGCACAACAGAGGAAGAATGCAGATGAGACTCAATTCAGTTAATGATTGTTTTAGCAAAGGATATAAAGTGGATAAGGAGAAACTGCAGTATTGTCAGGAAGAGGTGTTATACATAGGACAGTTAATTTCGCATGAGGAAAGAAAGTTACACCTGAAAAAGCTGAGGCAATTATGAAAACATCAAATCCGCACACGATAAAACAAATGCAGCAATTTTTGGGACTGTGTAATTATGTCAGAGCATGGTTATTTGATTATAGTTCATATACAAGACCCCTGTTGCAAGCTTTGAAGAAAGCAAAGGTGAATAAGGAAAAGAATGAATGGACTGAGGATATGGAGGAGGGGATTGATGAATTTAGAAAAGCAGTTTGCACAGCTCCAGTTTTAGAAATTCCCAAATATTCTGAGGAGTTCTTTTTGTTTTCGCATTTGAAGGAACCGTTATGACAGCAGTACTCACACATAGAACCACATTGGGTACAAACCCTTGGCATACTATAGTGGGATTTTAGACCCAGTAATGAGATGTCACTTCCCTTGTGAACAATCATTGGTAGCAGCCGTGTTCATTATTGAAAAATCTGCAAGCATAGTAATGGGGTGCATCATTACTTTATTTGTTGAGCATGCTTTATTTGCCGTTTTGGAGAAACTTAAGGGTACACTGACCTCTCAAAGAACTTCTGCTTATGAGGTAGTTACATCAAACCCAGCAATCAAAATAGTCAGGTGTGAAATGGTGAATCCTGGCACATTTGCAGCCAAACCACTGGCAGCAGATGAGCAAGTGCACTATTGCTCTAAACTATGAGGAGTTCTATGACGAGATCCCAAGGGTAAAGGAGAATGCTTTAGCAGCAGGGGAGGTTATCTTTATTGATGGGTCTTCGAAAATTGTTGAAACTCATGGTGAAAGGCATTTGGGTTCAGCTGTGTTAACGCACAGAGCTAACCGGGAATTTGAAGTGCTAGCAAGTACGAGACTTCTGCCTCATTTTTCAGCACGGGCTGCAGAATTGGTGGCACTTATTGTCGCGCTCAAAAATCACTCAGGCAGGAAGTGATGGTGTACAGTGACTCAGCCTACCTGACATCAATCGTGCACACAGGGCTAGCATGTTGTAAAAGGAGGGGCTACCTCTGAGTGGACGGCACTCCAGTGCAACATGCCACGGTATTGGACAAGCTTATTAAAGCACTGCAACTCCCAGTAGCCATTTCAATAGTTAAGTCTGCAGCACATACTAAGAGAACTGATTTTAGGGTTTGCATATTCATCTGATATTTGTAGTTTTTATACTCCTGATGGGAAAAAAAATTGTTACAGATTTATATTTTTCAGTGGTGGGGCCAGGTTGTTGGGTCTTAGCGTGGCTTTTTCATGGTTGAGAGGTTTGGGCAGAGAGTACCACCATGTGAAGCAATTCCATTGTTGGAGAGCTGCAGTGAGGCTTCCGGCGCAGGTACACTAGTAAAAGAAACCAGTACACATGGCATTCTTGGCACACCTGGTAAACATTTTTCATGGGTAAAGGACCATTTCTAGACAGGACAGCGAAGCTGGTCTGCTCTTCTGCAATCATTTCCCAGGATGAGGGGGATCTTTTGGTTAAAACTACTATCTAATGGGAGATGGTCCTTGTGTAAAAGGAGATTTGGCAGATTGGAGATCTGGCCTGCTATAGGGACTCCCTGTTTGTGAAACTTCTGTGGGTGTAATGGAGGCCGAGCTAACTGCCTCCAGGCCATGCATCTGTTGCATCATGAGGAGCAATGCCTTCTGTATATTCTACTAGCCCTTACTCCCTTACCCCCTAAACTGCACTTGTATTCTTGGGCTCCCTTCCCTGCACTAGCTGGGCTGGCCTGAACCACCTTGTGCCCTTCAGCCCCAACCTAGCACTTGCTTGTGGAGCGGACCTTCACTGCCCTGAACTTCTGCATTCCCCAGGCACTTATCCACCTGGCCACCCCTTAGCATCCGCCTAGCCCTGGGGCCCTCTTCCCCCACTCCTTCCCCCTGCACTTGTGTGCTCTCCCCTCTGACTTGCATTTCCATCCCTTCCTTAGCACTTGCGCTTTTTGCTCTGAACGGTAATTCCCCCCCTCCTCCTCACTCCCCTGCGCTTGTACAATCTGAATCTCACAAGGTCTAGTAGGAGTGTTTTGTTCGTCGTCATCTGTGACTCCCTACCCCACATCTGTCTGTTGTGCCTTGAAACACCATTTGCTGTATAGGCGCATTATACATTCCCAATAAATAAATAAATTAGCCAACTGACAGTGCCTCAGTAAACTCCCAAACCCTCTGGCCCACCACAGTATTTTCCACAGTTGTCTCAACATGGTGCCGGCATTCATATGCCATTTCCTTGGCTATTCTCCTTGAGGCATCCCACATTGCCTGTGTATGCTGCAGCTGGACCTCTGTGATCTCTTCCTTCCTCTCCTTCTGCAGCTACATTCTATTGAGCCTCTCCCAGATTCCAGATAAGGCATCATTGGGCAGGGCAGGTGGTACATGAAAAGGTGAGGGTGTTGACATCACTCTCAAACTATGCTGCATTACCACCATCTGAAGCCTCATCATCACCAGGCTATGTGAGTGACTGCATGTTAACAGCAACAGGGAATTGGGGGACGACTGATCACAGGAGCACCAAGGCCTGGAGGGAGAGGCTTGTATGATGGCAGGTCAGCTCCAGCCCTACTACTGATTGGTGAGAAAGGTCCTATCTATGCTGGAGGTGGGTGAAGTGTGCCTATTGGTAGTGATCCCCGGAGGTAATCCTGTATTACTTGAGGTAGGCAAAGTGCTGGCAGTTGAGTTGAAGTGAGGTAGGGTACAACCTGCAAGATAATTGCTGGAGTTGCAGCTAAGGATGTGTATAGCAGCAGATGTGGGGATGAACAGCTTGGTAGTAGTGGCCGGTGCAGAGGTTACCACAGCAGTGAGAATGCTGGTAGAGATGGAAGATGCTTCCGGGTACACCTTTGTTCCTGCTTTTTTTGGCTGGGTCTTGCAGTGACTGCATGATGTCTGGAGTACATCAGTGGCAGAAGAGGTGCTTGGGGTTGCAGCGTCTTCTGCTCCATTGATGGGCATGGCATGTGGATGTGCTGCAGCACTGTCATTGGCACATTCACCCTGGCTGCTCTGCATGCCTGTGATACGAGGAAAGAGCAAGATTTGGTTGTCATATGTACTGGGTCAGGTACATGCATGGAACACAGGTAATGGTAAGGGACATGGGTCCATCTACATATGTAGGTCTCAAGTGTCCTGTGTGCAGTGCACTGGGTGGTGAATAACAATGCACCTTCAACATTAATCAGATTGTCTGTTACTGAGAGTGCATGTGTTTCATTGTCCTGGCCGGCCCCCTAGTTGTTAGCACAGGTGGCTGCAGTTTTAGGACTACTTTTGTGGAGGGTCTCTGTCCAACCCTATGTGACCTGCCATGCTTATGATAGTACTCTGGCTCATGGGGTGGATACCTTTTTTGATTCTGTATGTTGCTCATTCTAGAGAGAGGGCATGGTGGCTGTAACCTTTTTTGTGTCACATGGTCATTTGTAGATGTTTGCACATGTGTTGGCTTATGTGTGGGGACCTGCTAATTACAAACCTTTCATGCATATGGCATGACCAAGGGTATTTCTGGGTTGCTGGCAATGACATTGTGCATTTATGGCTCTTAAGGGTGAAGGAGGTCACTATTCTGTTGATGTCTACAGTCATCACACTTATTTCCATTCATTACCTCATGGTCTGACGTATAGGTGTACACATGGAATGGATCTTCATACATATTCTATGGCATTGATGATGGTGAGCCAGCAAGGGACTTAACTTCAACAAGGTCACCTTGTGTGAGCTTAATGCTGCTGGGACACATGCCCTGACTTCACATATCCCTTCCCACATGGTGTGTTCTTGGACTCACCTTGTTCTGGATGCTGCTCCCAACTCTTCTGCTCCAATTCCTTCTATTCCTTGAATTGAAGGATTCCACTCTCTCCTCCCAGGGGGTGAGGAGCCGTGGCCCACTGTGCCTATTCCAGTGGTGGCAGTCAGGTCTTGAGAAGCAAGGAGACCTCAAACAGACACCTTGTGGTTATTCATTCACGTCCTGCAGTCTTGAACATCTTACTGCAGAGCCGCCACTGCCACCATCTTGTCCCTCATGTCAGTCTATGTTGTGCTCGTCTGGCAGACGGATGTTTTACGTTGATTTGTCCTAAAAGGTTGATCAGCATTGGCCAGTACCTCATCTGTTAATACCTGCAGCTCAGCCTTACAGTATTTGGGTCTGCGAAGCATCAGTTCGGACACCCTTATTTTGCTTTTGTCTCCTCTCATGGTTCCATGAAGATTGGTAGCTGGATGGGTAAGGGAAGTGTTGGATTGTGGCAGTATTGTGTTTTTAATGTAGGCCACCGCTGAGTTTACCGTTTGCGGAATTATGCTATTTTCGCTCTTCTGTAATTCCACCGTTGGAATTACCATTTGCTGATTCTGCCAATTTACCGCACTAACGGTAATTTTCCGATTATTGGAGGATTTACCATTCAAAGTTGTTTTTCGCCAGTAATTCCACCTGATGAATTTACAAATAACACCGATTGTTTGTAAGTGAGCCCCTCAATCTGTAATGTGGCAGGTAATTCCGCAGGATTCAACATTGCTAATGGTAATGCCATCTGATGGCATTACCACCAATCTTGCCGTCCTACTCTTAAGGAGAACCATTATATCTTTTCAGTGTTATGGTTCACATAGCATGGCAGTCTGAAACAAAAAGTAGTTTTAAGGCCAATATTTGCAGATGAGGGCTTGAATTACTTTTTTTAAAAAAAAAATAGTTGTATTCCCTCATATTCGATGACCATATTCATTTGTATTATCCAATTAAACTATTTGTTTTTGTTTGTGTGTGCACATGTGTGTGTCATGTGAGATGTGTGTTGGGGTGGGGAATTGCATGTGAGTCTGAGTGTGTTGTCTTGCAGTATTTTTTCATGTGTTTGACTTCCCATGTATGTGTGTATTGATTTATATGCATGTTGGTATTTTATCTGTGTTTGAGCACATACTTTTGGGACATTAGAATTGGAATTGTTGTTATCAAAAAGCCTGTTCTGCTTAAAAACATTCTAAGTGTGTTGCCTTAAATATTATCTCAAATACTTGTGTTTAATCTGAGCATTCTTTTGTCAGATGTTGCTTCACAATGCTTTGTGGTTGGTACTTCTGTAATGTTTAGTGTATCCATGTTTGTTACATAGTTTGAGATTTTGCCTTTTACTTAATTTATTTATTTCTGTCATATGTAAACACTACCTAGTATAGCGCAACTATCACCCACAGGTATCTTGGTGATGGCAAAGACATTCTTGTGTTTTGTCTGATTTGGTGGCATACAACTACATACTATGTAGCAATTTTCGCCATTACTGATTTAAAAAATCGTGTTACTACATTCTTGCACGTCCACAATATCACAGTAAAACAAGCTTGTTGAGACAAAATCACAAAATCATGTTCATTAGAAGAGCATCGTTTTTGATCGTACTTGTCATGGTCATGGCAATCTGCTCACAGTTGTGTGCCCCATTTCCTGTTTGAAATTATACCACTGCTGCAAATCAGCTCAAAGTCATTTCTCTTTTTGTGATAAGAGAACCTGTTTTGTGAACATTGCATTGAAGAATGTTGATTGTTCCTGGCTAGGGAGGGTGATTCAGCATTCTGTTAATTGCATGCAGGTGAATATTATGCATCAAAACTCTTTATTATTGCCCAGCAGCACTAGCTTCAAACTAAAGAAAACGACTATGTCTATGATTCCTCTCTTCCAGCCCTAACCTGCCCCTAATCCTACATAGCTCCATCATATAAAGCCCCTTAAGGAACACATTCTGCAGTACTTGCACTGCAGACAACAGCTAGTTGATGTCCCAATACTGCCTTCAATAGAACATTGGTCCATACAAGAAACTGTTCGTCAAATTGCTACAAACAACATAATTAAGGAGGCGGGAGAATGAATAATAATAATCTCCTTCATGCCAAATACTGATTCTTAGTCACAAGGTAGGAATAATCAACCTTCTATGTAATTGCACAGAAGCTTTATTTCACTATGACGCCCTTTCAAGCATACCTCTGGAGGACTGTAAAATAGACTTCAAATAAAAGCAATAACACTGATAACATTGGAGAAATTGCCTGCCAGTTGAATTGTTTCCAGTATATATCCCGCTCAAAAAGGAAATGTTGTGGCACCACAAACAAGAAATATAGATAGCTGCTTGATCAATGACCCATCGCACCCATCAAGCCAGAATGGGGGAGGATAAAGAATGCTCCCTGAATGAAACAAGCAACACGTCTGCAGTGCCAGTAAGGCTACAGGTCCTGCACTCGTACACACAGACAACACACAATTTAGGAAAATCTGGGAAAGGAGGAAAGAAGATAATCATTGACCCAGAGTTATATGCGTTGTACGTGACATGTCACAGTCATTACAAAAAATCTCCTGAAATGTACAGTGATCTAATGATTCTAACCCTCCTGACAGAGACAACACACATCAGCATAACAGGCTTTAGACATAGGGACAATAAGGATAACTCTCAGTTTGTGGGCCAATTACTGACTAGATACAGAACCACATCAATATCCAACGACAGGAAGACAATGGGTGGATTTGCGACGTGAACCCCTTTCAATAGTCTGCAAACTGGAGGGTGCTCCCCCGAAGGAAACCCACTCCACTGAAACATGCCTGTAAGAAATGGTTCAACTGTACTTGTTAGTAGTGTGGTAGAGAAGAGAGGTGGTTAACGTAGTCAAACAATTTACCACCTGAAATAGCCCACCCACAAATGGCATCCTAACTCCTTGAAATGCACAAGCGCACACATGCCCTCTATGCCACTTCCAAGACTCTGATCAGAATGGATGCCCAAGAACATTGGGTGAGTGCTGAAGCCTCCTTTAGTATGCCCTCTGGTCCAATGTTCCCTGAGAAAAAACAATGTTACCTGTCTGAGACGCTCTCTGTATCAGCAGGTGTAGCAGCAGAACCTGGTCCAACACGAGATCTGGGTAAAGAGGAAGAATCACAGGACGTGCGGTGGCCATCTTCAGTGCCGCCTGCAGCAGTGTTCAACCAACAGCAGAGAAGAGTTTAGCGGCTGGGCTTGCAGAGTGTGCGAGTGATCATTTAGAACAGGGAAAACGCATAGGAGCTCATTTTCTATAGTAGCGTAACAGGAAGGAAAAGCGCAAGAGCCTTGAGTAAGGCTTGAACACCTTCCATTCATGCCACACCACATTTTCTTTCATTTGTATGATGGAAAGGAGGGGCAGAACTTAACTTAACTTCTGCAACCTCCTTCATTTTCATATAGATCCCTATGGGGTCGGCCTGCTTTATGCACAAGCATAAAGCAGGCCGACCCCATAGGGATCCATTGTAAAAACTGCCTGTCATGTTTGCAAGGCAGGCACCATTTATAATGACGTTTAAACCCTGCAGACATGTTTGCATGTTGGGCAGGGTTTAGTTGCAGTTGTGAACACTGCTTACCATGCGTGCATTGTAAGCAGTGTTCACTGTTGAAATTAAACCCTGCACGTGTATGCCACCTTTTGCCCTGCACCTTTGCACTCTGTTATGTAAATGGGAACATTTGGCAGCGGGGATCTGCTAGAATTTAACGGCTCTCTGCCACCAAATTACTGATTTCATTAAAATGAGCTATATATTCAGCTCAGAAACATTGCATCTGGTCCATCTTTGACTGCCTGGATGGAGAGGGTCCTCTAGTGAGGGCACTTTGTGTGGCTGAATGGCATATGCATTGCCTTGTGTGTATGCTTCATATTTGTTCCCTCAAAGTTGTGCCTCATAATTATGTCTCATCCCATAATGGAATGTGTTCCTGCAGTTCTTGATGGTTAGACACATCGAACCAGGATTATTGATACTGTTAGTTTGGTTTGATGAGAGTGAAGTATAGCAGTCACATTGCTCTAGATGGGAACGGTGTTGAGAAAAGCTCAAATAGGAGTGTGTTGTATTTTGAATAAAATACTTGAAGAAGTGAGGATTGTGAAGGCCACAAGGGTCTGTTCGACAGTTGGTTTGACCAAAGAGATGCTGTTGACTCGATGTGCAGTTCTTACTGGATTACTTTTCATGAAATATTCGAGTGGCTGCAGATCCCGAGGTCCACCATGGTCATTTCAATGGTCAATTCAAAGAGGCTGGATACTGGATGCTGAGTCTGGTTGGATCAGTTTATTTAGGTGCTTAAGGATCATGGCTCAAAGGTTCACCAGGGTTGGTTCGACTGGTGATAAAAAACACACCCAGCAAGCATGTTGTGGTGGTGAACAGGTTTGAATGTGCAGTTCAGCGGTTCTGATACAGAAGTCGCATTGTACTGCAGGGGGGACAATGTTGAGTGGAGTTCAAACAGGAGTTTGTGTGGTTAAATGGGGATGGTCGGAGAAGTGCAGATTCTGGGGGCCACCAGAGTGAGCTTGATGGCAAAGAGACTTGTAACTGGATGTGCAGGTTGAGTCAAGCACCTCCAGTGCAGCATTCGAGGGTCAAAGCTCAGAGGGTCTGTGAAGGTCTTGTTGACTGTCAGTGGAGATGGGCCTTGAAGATGTCAGTGGTTTAAAGATGCGGTTTGAAGACTGAAGGTACACTGAAGAGCTTCAAGTTTCAGCCGGGATAATCAGCTAGTGTATTGGAAAACAGGTTCAAACATGCAGTAAATCAGTTTGAGGTGGTAGAGTTCCAGAAGCATCTTCACAGCATCCTGTAGTTTTTAAGGGGTTGGAAAGGCTCAAATCAATGTTAGTATAACCATGCAGGCTTCTATTAGATGCATGTTATGCATAATGATTAATCAGACTCAGAAACAGAACTGTATGGGCAGCGCTGGCGGGTCACACTCTGTTATTTTCGATTCCTGGAAATAAACAAAAGATCATGCTGTGACCCCAACTATTGAAATGTGCTGGTTTTGGCTTTTGCGTGCATGACGAAAAACTGATGTCAATGCCTGTGGCAAAAAAGCCCCTACAATAGTGAAATATGAAGCACTGATCTGTTAAACTGGTGATTGCCACAGTATTAGATCATGCATACTCATGTAGGAGATGTGTGGCTGTGTTTTGTGCCAAGGTCCACAGCATTGCACATCGCTGGAATGTGCCCACTCCAGAGGAGGGATAGGATGACCCTGATAATGATGATGGTGGCCATGGCCATGATGTCTAGCCTCGAGGTCTGCGCAGGAACAGGATCATGTGGACGTACTTGTCCTTTGGGAAAACGTCAGCACTCAAGTCATCCAGTCGAGGTAAAGGTACCTGTATGCTGCACAAAATGGCGCTACTTAAGACTACCCCTTCCCATTTACTCATTTACGCATATGATAAACTGGCAGTACACAAGAAATGTGGCTAAAAATGTAACTTTTCTCAAAATTGAAGGTTTGGAATCATGATGCTATCTCTTTGAGGTAAGGGTGGATGGACGGGAAAACAAGTTCCTGCCCATTGTCCATGAGCTGCTGTGTC
The DNA here is from genome assembly GCF_040938575.1 of Ambystoma mexicanum. Lineage (NCBI taxonomy): Eukaryota > Metazoa > Chordata > Amphibia > Caudata > Ambystomatidae > Ambystoma > Ambystoma mexicanum. The sequence goes on from NC_090930.1 coordinate 627,501,058, forward strand.
TAGGGGCAGTCCATTCCATGAGTTGTCCAGGAAATGTATAATGGGCCAGTTGTGCAGAGGTATGCATTTGGACCATCTGCACCCATTGCAAGCAGTGTGGTAGCCTGTCACTGTGATGTGAGTGGTGCTGCTGTGCAGATGTGGAAGCTGAGAAGGGATGGTGGAGGGGAGGCCTTGGTAGATTACCTTCCTGCCTAGTCCATTATGTGAGTGAGGAACTACTCCTGGTGGGTCAGCAGCCAAGTTCATCCAATTTGTTACTAGGCATGGCACAGGGTGGCCGCCACCAGATAATTGCAGATGGTGGTATTGCTATGTGCCATGAACTGTACAGAGGCTGAATAGGTGCATGCAGTCTAGCTGTGCATGGAGGCATGCACATGTCCCATTTAGGCATCTTCCTTGGCCTGAGGACAGGCCACTGCAGATGAAGCTACACCAACAGCTGCATCTGGAGAAGCCTGATCCCTGTTTGGATGGGCATAGTCCATAGCCTGAGCATAGCCTGAAGCTGCATCAGCTGCAGCCTGTTACTGGACAAAACGGGCATCCTCCCTGGCCTGACCCTAGCCTAGAGCAGATGCAGCAGCAGCAGCCTGTTCCTGGGCCAGACAGGTATCCTCCTTGGCCTTTAGCTTAGCTGACTGTGACTCTGCTGCCTTGTTGGCTGCTGCCAACTCGCATTGCAACTACTCCAATGACTTGTCACCCGCATCCTCAAGTTGTCCCACCAAGGAACAGACATCAACTGCTAGCCCCCATTCTCCTCCACATATGCCTGTCCAGCCTCTCTGGCTGACACTCTCTAAACCAGTACAGTAAAGAAGGTGTCATCCACAGGAATTGTGGGAATATATAAGGGAGCAGGGAGAGTGATAGTTGATGCCTGTCTCCAGAGGATGTGCAGTGTGCCATGAATTTGGCAAAGGTGTTGTTGACCCCATGGGTGTAGTGGTGTCCTCGACCACCAACAGTATATTCCCAGCCCTAAGCTGCTTTGGTTTCGCAAGTGCCATGGTGACATTGGCATGTACAGATGTTACTTGCTGGTGGGTGTCATAACAGTGCGGCTTTGCAGCTGCTTCCATGTTCTATTTGTGGTCTATGGTGCCAAGCAGCTTCCCAATGAAGAACTTCTGTGCTATGGAGAATGTTGTGGCTCTGCAACATGCAATTCAGCATTACCTCCCTCCCTGTGTGTCCATCATTAACATCTACATCCTCTTCATCTCCCTCCTCAAGAGTGTCCCCATGCTCTCCTGCATGGACAAAGACCCAACTTGTGGTTGTGCATTATCAATGTTCATTGTATATGTAATCCAATATTGTCAACAGTGTGGAAAATGTCTTAATGAAATCTTCCAAGTGCAGATAGGGTAATTACAGGAGTAACATGTGTCCATGGACATTTATAGGTCATAGTGTAGGATGAGGGAGAGATTTAAGCACAGATGTTGCACTGTGTATGCGGGTCACAACCTGACGTCATGCCATCAATGCATCCATGCTGCTTACTGGCAGTGAGAAATCACTGAGAAGGGTCATGCATAGTTTAGTCTATGCACCCTTGCCAGAGTTTTTGGGATACATACCTGTGTCAAAGATTGGTCCTGTACTGAGACCTTCTTATAGGGCATGGGGAGGGGGGGTGTCCAGCATGTGGGAACCTTATTGTAACTTGTTCTTGGGTGCACTACTTGGCTGATGCATCCTTTGTGTGTTCAACTGTGGAAATGTATTTGATGCCATTGTGTGGGATGAGGCAATCCAAATTGTGGTTTGGTATGTTTTCAACATGGTCTCTCTCAGGGATAACTATTTGTTGGATGAATGCACTCTCAGTTGCATGGCTTATATAAGATTATGAGACGTCACCCTTGACATGTATGGGCATGCAAGTATAAGCATGTAGTTTCATTGCACATGATGAATACCTCTAATAGTCCAAAGCTGGCCTCTTGCATTATGTACCTGGCCTTGTCACTCATATTCATAGGAAAGAAAAGGGGAGGGGATCTCAAACTAGAGAGAGCACTCTCCCCTGCAAACGATATAACTGGGAAGAGCCAGCTATACGGCTCTACACAATTAAATGGTATGCAGGGTACAGTGCTCTCTCTAGTTTGAGATCTGCTCCTTTTGTCTTTCAGTTTTACAACTCTCTTGCCAGAGTTGTTTGGTTCCCCTGCACCCAAACACAAGTTAATTGATATCATCTATTCACATCCTTTACACTTGATGCATGAAGTTCTATATACTGTTTTACGCATTTTCACATGACTCTTTCTTTCATGTTTATTTTTTTGGGTGGGATTGGGGTGTGTTGTGCCATGGGGCTACTGAGCATTTCTAGGGAGGGGCTGATGTAAAATCCCAGTGAGGGGAGTGCATGGGATAAGGTGGCCTTGGTCGGCTGTGTTTACTAAAGTATGTTTGGGTAAGAGCGTGCCCTTGGCCTACTGCACCTTTCCGGGAGTGGGGAGGTGGCATAAGCCCTGGGATTGGTGGGTGTGGGGTGAGCTGGCCTTGGGAGGTTCTGGGCATTTCCTTTTATGAAAAATATTTTGGGATGGGTTTACTTGGGGTTAATGGGAAGCTTTGGTGCGACTAAGACTTTCTGGGGAGGATGGGTGGTGGTATGAACTGTGGGGTGAAATACAGCCACTGAATGCCAGAAACAAAGAGGCCAGAGGGATTTGTGAAATCCTATCAAAGTATAAGGCCAGCACAGAAATGGTGATGTCAGACAGGAGGCCTATTGAACCAAAAACAGGCCTAAATCTCAAAGGAAAGAAAGTGGGCTCAAATCTCAAAAATCAATAGATATGCACAATGCATTTCAGCAAGGAAAAGGAAGACATGTGGCTAACAATGCTGTTTTACTAAATCCATTGAGAGTTGCACTTTTACTTAAAGAGATAGACAGCAGCATGTGCAATATCATTATGCAGCATGAGAGTGTGATCCCACAATCTTAATTGAAACCAAGCTTATTGCAATTATAAAAAATAAAAGAACTTCCCTTTTCCCTCACCCAAATGAGACTATGCTAAGAGAAGTACTCACTAGACTTTCAGAGTTTGAACATGGTTTTCTCATATAATTGCCCTATACATATGGACAGTCCAGAAGAGATTCTCATTTATTTTGCAGCTGTGAGATTAAAGAAGTATTTTACATATGGATATAAGGCCCAGGTACCTTAAAAATGTCATATGAAGTGCATTGTGTGTGAGTTTAAAAGCCATTGCTTGCAGAATCTTACATGCAGCCGGTCATTTCTCCTAGAGATGAAACATAACCACCAAGAGCTTTCCTTTGCTGTCCTGGAGAGAGAGGTCTTGTTGTCAACCACCAATCAGGGCCATTGCTTAAAAATATAGAAAGAAATACACTGCTTAGATTTAAACCATGGTGGAAATAGATAAGGCCATGCCTGTTCTTTCAGCAGAAGTGAGATTGAGGTCACCATTCCCATAAAATGTCCATTAATGTTGCAGTCTGGGCCATTACAGGCCAAGAAGGGTTGGGCAAATATAAACATAAGGCAGCCTCTAGTTGATTGCATGCAATTTAAGAGAACAAAGGAAAAGGCTGGAGTTTAGTTAATAGAAGAATACATATTATTGCATAAAAAGGGCAGTGTATATATCACCATGGTCATTCCAGACTTTTATTAAACGTGACAGTAACCCCTATTGAACCATGCCAGAAAGATGTTGGTGTGATAAACATAACTAAAGTTATTAATACAAATTTGATTTGGCCTTACCTGATTCTGAGAGACTTGAAACTTGGTGTGAGGGTGAATGACAAAATTAACATGGAAACTATGACGTGCCATATTTTTAACTGATATGGCTCCTGAGTAAATGAAGAAATATTGTATCTCTGCAAAGGAAGGGTGTCCCGACTTCAAACTAGCATCATCTGATTTGCCTTAAAATGTAGTTCTTAAAAATATATCCATCCATGTAAGGATTAGAAAAGTTCTGGTGTTTGCCACATTGATAGATTTGTAGAGTTGAAAAAAGCCGAGCCTACATGTCAGTTTGAGATGTCAAAGCTTTCTCCTCCCACAGGTTTCCTAACTCACACCCCTCATCCCCTTGTTCTATTAGAGCACATGTTGGAGGTGGGTAGAGAAAACCAACCAATCTCTTTTGCAGGAATCAAGACTAGTTGGTGATGCCATTTGCCCTATAAGTATACCAGTTTGAATTATAACTGGGCTTTTCCACTTTTTCCAGGTGGTAACCTGCTGCTGAACTCTTGCGAGAACAATCCAAGAAGAGAGGCCCAAAATCTTGAATTGGAGACAGGGACCAGGAGACTTAGAAGATGACTGTGACCCCTTGGAGGATACTGAGGAGACTATCCTTGACTGACAATCTAGCTGTCCCCTGATGCTCATTACAAGGCCTTTCCTGTAAGTAAAACTATCCCAAAGTTCAAGTGGAAGTATTGTTTCAAGTATTGTTCTAGTTATTTCCCTATAGCAAAATTTCCTGTTTGTCTGTGTAGATCCCTAGCATATTTAATTAAAGTAAATCAATGAATTCCCCTATAGAAATTACGGGATGTGTGTGGTTGGCATTCAAAACTAAGCTCTTCCCAGTGTGTTTTGAGCCGATATAGACATAAAGATTTGCCAAAAGAATGACTCCCTTCATTTTAAGTCAGAAGTGTGAAGCCTTGTATTTCCTTTGCATGCGTGGAGGGGAAACAAACACAATTGCTCCTTTATTCCCATTGTGCTCTGACCAAAACCACAAAGCCCTGCCTTTTCTTTTATATTTGGCAAAACAAATGTTCCCATTGCTTTCCTTTCCCTCATATTGCCTGTGTGGTAATAAGTAAAGAAAAATGATTTCCCCCCAGTGAATCCCTTTTTCCAAATAGTGCATTTTATCAGAATCCCAAAACGATGTTCCCATTGTATTCCCACTCACTTCCATTGCCTTCAATTCAGAGGGGTCAAGTCTAAATGATAGTTGAAGCGTGGGGGTTGCTGGGAGAAAAAGGATTATAACCAAATCAGCAATCACTGTGTGTCTTGAATTGTTCATTTTCTGTATTGGTGGGTGATTTTAAAAGAAAGCTGTGGGAAATTGTGACTGCATATCTAAGTATTATCTCTGTGTTAGTGCCATTACAGAAGTCATTTTTGTTCTTATGTTGCCACAGCATTGGTGGCTGATGTTAGGCTGTTTGTCAAATTTGGTTTACATAAATTAATAAATATATATTCTGTTTCTAGTCCATCGTGGCACTGGATATTTGTTGAGGTTGGGTGTGAGATGGTTTGGAGACCTTACCAAATAGAACCTGAATCAAAATCCTAGTGATTTGTTGTGCTCCAAATTCATTGGGGGAAAGGAAATCCCTGAGTTTAATGTGACCGCATAATTATCCGCAACAGAACCCTTCAAGAGGTGGGGTGTGTTGAGCTGGCAAGGAGGGTTCTGACAAACCTTTTTTTTTTGCTTTTTGTTGCTTGTTTTTGATTTTGCTGGACAAAGAGGAGGAGAAGGAGTAGTGTGTGGGTGAACTAGGGATCATATGGAGGTCCCTGTAGAGGGGTCAATGTATATGAGGGATCTGTGATGCCTGGTGTGGTGCCTCTGTGTGGTGAGTACTGTCTCACCTCTGAATCCACTCTGTGATCAGCTGGCTTTCAAGCAGATACAAAAGCAGATGTGATGCTAGTTACACTGCTAAGATGCATAGTTACACTGTTGCTCAAAGCTGAACTAGCACTATGGTTTGTGCTACCCAGTGGGGCAAAAATGAATTAATATAAGGCATATGCACTGTACAACGACTCTGGCGTATAACAGAGGCGGTTTACAGGGTGTTTTTGCACCCTGCAAAATGGCCCTCATAGGTTACAGTGCAAGATCCAATTAAGGCAGCCTCCCCTTTCAACTTCACTTGTACACTGCCCGCAGGAAAGAACGGTGGAGGTGCAGACTCCTATTTCTTGCCCTCCTGTCACCTGGACAGGCACACAATGAGATGGGGCAACAAATCAAAGCAGAAAGGCATGCTTACGCTTTCATTCTCTGCACCACTCATTCTAAAATTACCCCCCTATGAGTTATTACATGTTGAATAAATGCTAAAAACAAAGGTACATTTTCATGCACAGTGACAGCATCTGACAGATATGTTTTGCCTTTGGATCTGGTGCCTTACAGAACAGCAATAAGTAGAGAATGAGAATGAAAGGAGAGCCGTTGAAGAAGAGAACAGCATAGGCATGAGACAGTGGCAGTTTGTTGAGGTGGTCGTCAAGGGTGGGATCTTGGGGACAGGAACCCTAAGTGAGGGAGGTGTTGAATAGAGGCTTACTCAGCCTATAGGGCAGCACAGATGGCCAGCCTCTTGCTACAACTCAGCCTGCTTTTGCCATTGCCATGGAATACTAGTCAAGCACATGATGGGCACGAGACAGAGGCGAGTTGTCTCCTAAAAGATGAGGATGAGTAGCTAAGAGGATGAGTACACAGTCTAAGTATATAAGAAGGAATAGCGGATCCTATATTGATATTGATAGTGATATTCATATTTTATTTGTATCACACTCATACACAAGTGTTTCAGAGCTCGATGGAAAATGGAGAAAATTCATTTAAGTGTTGCTGAATTGTAAAATGCAAAATTCTTATTTATTCTGAGCCCCAGAGATGTGTGTTTGATACCCAGAGATGATTGTTTGACCACAGTGACATTTCTGTGAACCCCAGAGATATGTATCTGCACCAAGCGGCATTGAACCAACGAGAAACCATGCTATGCAGCGTTGGGAAGGAATACACGGAAACATTCCGATGCACCAGGGAGGGAGATGTCATCCGAGAACTCGGGAGACATACATTTCCCCATAGGAATGTATTGCGACTAGAATTATCTTAGGTGGGAAAACGTGAAAAATAGAAATATTTTTCACTGAAATGTCAGGTGTCTCCCATCTAAATCGGGAGGGTTGGCATGTATGGGAAGGACACTCATAACCAGGGACGTCATTAACCCTGGTTAAACATTTTTTTTTAAAAAAGACAATTGTAAACAAACACAAAAATTTCAACAAAAAAAAAAAAAAATGAAGCACCTGGGTTGTGGGAAGTGGTGTAGCGTCCCTACCCTCCAACCTCCTGCCTTGCACATTGCTGCAGGTGAGCGTTCATATGGCCCTCCAGTCCAAGATGGCAGACTGTTCTCCAGTACATGTTGATACTATCCATCAGTAATGAAGAGTGCAGTCCCATCTCTTTTGTATGTCGCCTGAGCCGGTTGCTTTAACCTCTGCTTTGGTCACCTAACATGGTGCCATTCAGAACACTGTCCAAGGCGTGGGAGGTGGACAGGTTTTAGAGTCGATTGTACCATCGCATAGTTCCATTCTCTCTAGGTCTATTACACTATTGTCAAGTCTCTTCGTTAACCATTATGCCACAACATGTATAAAACACGTATCCCATAGGGAGCATTTTGTGTGGTGTAGCGCAAATAGTATTACACAGCCATGTTTTCATTGGAAAAAGTGAGAGCTTATTTCGCTGTACCGAACAGCAGCTTTAAGAAAGAATGATTTCTGTTCAAAGTTAAAATAATCAATCAAACGCGTGTCAAAGACACGAACGTGTTTAGGCTTTCAGGGTTCAGTCCCAAAAGTTCAGAGTCACAATGGACCCTCCACCCGAAAAACAACTGTTGCATGCTCCTGTTTTTATCTAGGCGATACCTGGGGCTATCAATTCAATGTCCTTGCTCATGACCTTTACCTTAAATCATCCTACAAACTTAGTCAACAATAACACGCAATTATGTGTGTATGAGTTTAGTGTTCAGAACTAATGTCGCAAAATCGTTGCAGCTACGGTGAAACTTACTGTCATTTGTTTGTCTTTAACTGCTTGCTTAACCTCTGTTTATGACGTTTCACTGGCAGGCTCGCATTCCCGGGGGATAAACATGTGTGCAGTTCCTGCCGCTGTACCTCTGAGGAGCCTGGGTGGCGAAGAGCACGGTCCCAACATGTAGCCTGTACCAGTAACATGTATTGAGCCTTATTTCTTTCTGGCCTTTCCGACATCATTACTTTACCAATAGAATGATGCAGACCAAATATTTTTGGGGTGGAAATAATAAGCCACAGTGCAGTCGTTATTTGCAATAAGGGCGGCACACGAACGGTCATCATACTTTTCACTGACTGCAGACAATGTCCAATTTAAATTCCAAAGCGAAGCCCCAGATTATTTATCCAGATCCAGCGTCTGTATCAGGATACAGATTATGTATCCAGCGTTTATCCAGACCCCAAACTTTCCGGTCCGAGGCATGGGAGGATGAGGCAGGAGGTGTTAAGTTTGAGCTCAGTTTGTTGGCATGAGGAAACGTGCCCTCAATTAATGCTTCATTTCATTACATATCAACGTGGACGCCGGCCGGACTCCCATACTCAAACTGTTTGGTTGAGTAGAAGACGAGCGGGAAATGAGTGGGAATTGCTTCCAGTGGTTATGGTAACGCTGCACCTGCAGAGGCTGCCGACCTCGCATCGCTTTCGGGTACGCATTGTCCTGCAGCGGGCATCTCAAATATACACGCGATCAATAGGGAGCCGAGCATTTTTGAGAGTATGTATTTGCATCTCCGACATAACCTGCTGCGCGCCCTCAAATGTCGACCTCGGGCATTGCTAATACATACCTGCGCAGCTGCGCTGCCACGAGAAACGCCGTCCAACACTCACTTGTCTACCTCTTGCAACAATAGTTCAATCCCCGTCCTGCTGTGATAACAAGATAAGGCCGTTGGTGAGTGGCACTACATCCCCGAACGCCAAGCCTGCTCTGCCCTCTTTATGCCACCAGGAAGGTTTTGGATTTGAGCCACTCCAAGCCACCTCCAAGCAAAATGCTAATTTAGCCTGGTTGGAGGTCTACTTGGCCAGCTGCAAATAGATTCTACTGGATTGAGTTGCTGGCACATGGATGTTTCTGGTCGACATTCGTTTTAGCCAGTGTGATAACTCGAAGAGTAAAGCGTTTTCTACTGAGATTTGCCTGTATCCTTTATCCCATTACCCTGCTAAGGTAGGTCAATAAAAAGAATATTATTAACATGGAAAATGATATCACTGTAACCGACGTGCTGAGAAACAGCAATAAAATCCCAGTGCAATATTAAAAATACAAGTTTGGCATTGAAAAAGTCAAATGTTTGAATGTAATGCTTGGAATGTCTGATGTGTGTCTGACTGTGTAGCTTCTGCACGAATTAGGGGGTGCGGTTGACTCTCTCAGACTGTAGGCGGTATCTGTGTGTTTTACGTTAGCAGAGTCTGTATGCATGACTGCGTGTGTCGGAGCGAATGCAAGCATGTGTAAATGAATGATGGGTTTTTATGGTGGAGTCTGGGAGGGCAGCCAGGGCATTCGTCCAGTGGGATTCGAAACGGGGGGAATTAAGGGGGACGTGAACTCTCTGGAAATGGTGCGTGGCTAAATTGTGCTTTGCGTGGCCTAAGGGAGGAGCAGGCAGGTGGGCGTGGGAAGGGTGCAAGAAGATAAAAAGGACAGGAAAGAGCCATTGCTTCTGTACAATTAAACTGGACTTTTTTGAAAACGGTAAAAGGAAGACCAGTGGTGAACAGGGCAACATCTCAGGCAGCAAAGGCAGAAGTAGGAAAGTCTAGGAGGCAAAAGAAACCACAACAAAAACCATGCTCTGTTATTCGGCCATCTGACTGAGGGCCTGACGTGTGTGTCTGCTTATGCAAAATGGGAGGGGGGCGGGGATGACTGTATATGACTGAAGGTTGTAGCTGTGCGTTGTATGTTAGCAGAGTTTCTTTGAGTGCCTGAGTGAATGCAATCATGCGTGCATGAAGGATTGGTGTTTATTGTTATGGGTGACCCTCCTACGTGCATTGCCCCTTTAAGGGGATGTGTCCCTCCCACGTGTATTGCCCTTTTAAGATGGGCCATGACAGTGTCATGGCCCAGGTTAATAAAAGGAGCTCCTGCAGGCACGTGAGACAGAGCGGCTGCAGACTCCCAAAGAGGAACGACCAAGTCCGTGTCTCATTTATGATGTAGGCTGCAGGCCTACACGTGGGAGGCACAGGCCTGCAGGTGGGACCCTCGTGCCAGGACAGCGGCAGAGGACCGCATGGTCAGGGGCCTGGCAGGCTGTGCCCCCACCCCCGATGGCGCTGGTGTCCCATAGCGCCAAGGGGCCTGACGGATGTCCAGGGCAGGCCCCAACCCCCACAGGCACTGGGCCTGTCGGGTGCTGGAGGTAACAGCACCTAGGGGCGCCTCCCAGATGTACATGGCAGGCGACCCCCAACAATGTTGACGAGGACCACGAGTCCACATGCCCCCCCCCCCAGTTGCCAGTATGTGGCAAAGGGGGGAAAAAGAGCATCCGACACCCCACCGCTGGTCTAGCGTGGCCTGCGCCTTACTGCCACGGCGTGGGCAATGTAGGCCCGGGCCACCCTGCTGTGAGGCACACACCTCGCGGTGTTCCGCCGTACAGAGAAGAACGTGAGTGTCAGCTGCCACGAAGAAAAGGAGGCTCCTGCGGGGAGAGGGTGATGCTCCCCTCCCCTCCGGCGGCATCCACCACAGAGCGCAGTAAGCTGCCCTGGTATTGTGGGGAGAAGAATGAAGGAGGGGGAGCCCCACCCGTGATTCTCCCCGGCTGTGGCCCTCTGAGGGGGGTGCTCGTGCGGCCGGGGTGAGTTTTCACCTGTGACCTTCGGAGCACTACCACCAATGGAGAAAAGAAAGAATTACCAGCATGCCCGCCCTGACAGGAGCCGAGTGGGCGCGCAGATATCCCCTGAAATAGCTGGTGGCCCCCCTTTTCCCAGTCGCGGCCCTCGGTGGAGAGGGTGCTCATGCGACCGGAGGGAGGGGCAGCCCCGTGGTGCTGCCGGCGAGCCGTGCATCATACGAATGATGAGAGACCTGCGGGTGTGCCCTTGGCCGCGGCCCTCTGGGTAGAGGGTGCTCGTGCAGCCAGAGAGGAACCAGCCTGCTTCCAGCGGCATCCTTGGTGGCGACAAAGGAGAAGGAGTAGCGGCCTCCGGGTCGGGTCCTGATGTGGTGTTTCCCCACGCTCCTGTCGGGGGGAAGGTGATTGTGTGCCCCCCTCCTGGGGAGAGCAATGAGCGGCATCTGCCGCGAGGGGAGAGGCCAGGCTGGCCCCGCCTCCCTCCCCGCGAAGAATCAAAACGCTGGCTGCCACGCGAGGTGAGGGGGGCGGCATGTGAACTCCTGCGGCATACACCCATCGGAGAGATGGGAGGTGGGTGTGCAGCAGGAGCAACATCATCCGGAGTGATGAACTGCTGCCACTCAAGCCCACTGTGAACATGGGCCCAGCGGCAGTGGAATGACGGCCCCGGGATCGTAGCTGTCAAAGGAATAAGATGAAACAGTGTGGATCGAGGTCCAGGGCCAACCGGGGGTGAGCTCTGAGCCCCTGTCATCGGAGCGGGTAAGAAGAAAAGAATGAAAACGCCAACTGGCGTTATTCTGGAGAGACCTTGTCTCCGGTAGCCAAGAAGAAAGTAATGCACGGGTCAGCCGGACTGCGTCCTTCGAATACCACATACATCACATGCAGCATGCTCGACCCGGCATCAACATACGGCTTTACAAACGGCTGGGTGGCCCTATACGGTCTTTGTTTCCAATACATTGCACCTGAGAAATATGCACGCTCAACTCTGGTGCTGCGGTGAATAAGGCAACGTGGGTTGTTGTGGCTATGCTTCCAGGACCAGCAATGAAGAACTTTAGCACATGCCTAACAGTTTTGAAGTGGTCGGGTGCCAAAACACTTCAGACACCAGTAGACGTCTGGACCTAGGGCGATGGACGAATGTCCCAGTAATGTCCAGAGCGGCATCAGGGAGAGCCTGTGCCTGAATCCGGGCCCTGTGGTGTTGGCATCAAGAAACGGCTCGATTCTGGAGCATTGCCGCAGTGCTCAGGTATGCGCAAACTGAACACCTACCGGAGCCCCCAGCATGATCTAGGGCCCGGCAGTGTAGAAAAGGCATGATCCAGCATGAGGAGGCACCTGTGGGTTCATGGCATGATCTGGGGCGAGCCCCAGCGGGATCCTGAAGACAGTGGTCCTGCCACCGGTGTATGCAGCAAGATGCTCCAGCAGCGAAGAAACAGCATTCCCCTGACCATACATTCCTGCAGTCGGGTAGTGGGCCCGGGACGATGTAGTTGGAGGTTGTCATGAGCCACCACATGAGGGCCAGCTGTCGGCTGGCCATTGGGGTGCGAAGGTGTGTGCGTTGACTCTGACCGTGCTCGGGTCTCCCTCGAACACCTGGTGAGAACGCAAACAAAATGGTGGAAATAAAGACATCAGAGAATAACTCAACGCCTCAGCCTCCCCAATGCGCAAAACAGTACTGACTAATGGATGGTAGGCACCACGTCCAGTATGCCCATTCAGTGCTCATTGCAGAAAAGTGAACAATCGCACAACACCAACATCAATAATCGAAATGTATGCACAATAGTGATGAAGGTAATCCCCTGGAGCAGTGCCATCAGGAAAGCAGGACACCCAGTCTCACACAGCACCTGGCTTGCCTTACTAGTGGCCTAGACTGCTTGCCACAGATGACACACTGGCCGCCTGACACTAACGTTTCCCCAGCATGCCATCCGGTCGAGAGTACAGGCCAACGTGGTTTATGGCTGGTACCTACCGGCCCCCCTGGTTTCAACAACAACCGAGGTCTGACTAACGAACACGGGTGGCCCTGGCACCCGCCGCTGGGAAGCGGTTCACTGGACAAGGGCATGGGTTGTAGCTCACCATGAGATCTTGTGGGCCCTCCTGTGCCCCTGGAGGAATGAGCATTCCTGACTGGGGAGCATCGTGAAGAGGGGGGTGAGCGATGTCCTGTCACCTCGTGCATGATCGATGGAACCCTCCCCATCTACAGTGCATGGAGCAGCCAGGACGCCCTGCGACCTGCGTCTTGCTACCCTGCCCTTGACCTCATGTCCCGTAGTCCATGCCTGGGAAGTGATACATGGAACAGCATGGATGCCTGCAGGGCTGCGTTTGTTGCACTGCCATTAACATCACGGGACTAGCCAATGTGGCCCCTGGCAATGACCAGGTGCGGGTTTGTCAACTGCGAACTGGACCAAGAGGGATTTGGATCTGGGGAAGTTACTCTTGCACGGACTACCCATAACATCAGGGGTTGAGGCTGATGTGGCCCCTGACACCGCCTATCAGGCGCGGCTTTGCCGGCCATGAACTGTGGCATCAATGGACCTGGGTTTGGGAAGTGACTCCAGAATGGATGCTGAAGGAAGACAAACTGGTTTCCCGCAGTCCTGCAATTGCTTAAAGAGGACGCAGTAATATTGTATATTTTGATGCAGTGAACCTGCATGGTAACTACATGCCTAAAGTGGTCTCCGTAAAGAAAACCAGCATGAAGCTGTGATCCCGCAGTTGCTAGGTGTGCGTGTAGTGCCAGCTAGCAACTGTGGTGTTGTTTCAGTGGTTGCATCTCCGAACCCCAGGTTAATAAAGGGTTTTGTAAACTGTAGGAGAACTGCCTACATTCCAGCGGCAGCTCATCCACCGCGACTGTCACCCGCGGAGCATGTTTAGAATTGGCTTGCATGTGTTATGTCTGTAACGATTTTGAGTTAGCTAGGTACGTGTTAGTGATATATTGTAGTATGTTGGTGTCCTGCAAGTCTGAAGTGAGAAGTAGTTTGTCGTTCGGTAACAGGTGGGACGCATGTATGTTTTAGTCATGTTTGTTGTTTGTTATGAAAAAGGAGGAGTGTTATGGTTGACCCTCCTACGTGCATTGCCCCTTTGAGGGCACTAATGAATGCCAAAATGACAAAGATGGAAATGGAATAGCGGAAAGAAGGCTGGTGACTCTAAATGAATCTGAGAAAAATGAGAACTCACTAAAAATGCTAAAAGATCTCCTTAATAATATTGGAGAAGACAAAAGACTTTTGGCTGAGGTCGCAAAAGAAGCACTGGAAATCTTGAAACAGGAGAAAATATGGAAGGAGAAACAAGATGGGGGCCGTGTGGATAGTGCTAAAGTAGGGAATATGAACAAGGCTGACAATCTGGCTCTTCAGAATAGTCCACAAAAAGCCTCAGACTTTATGGGCACCAGCCCTCAGAGGGAGGCAATGGAATCGCGAAATGGAGGGGCAGTCCAGTACAAGACTTGTGATAACAATGAAACAACTGAGGCACGCATAATGATACATAATCGTATCGATCAGGATGCCGGACCCCTAGCCCTACCATCAACCTCCAAGAATACAGAGGGCTTATGCATCAACCCCAACCAGAAAACCAATACAGAAGAGACAACAGGAGATAAACCCAGTGGCAAATTTGACATTTTCGAGAAACCAAAGAAGGAAGGTCCCAAAAAGGGGCCCTGAACCTGGTGAAACAAGGCAAGTGCAGAGAAAAATGGAAAAACATGTTGCGTGGTAAAAATTCTAATAATAAGAATTTGTGTACGTTCCTGAGAAACATTAAGGCATTTAATGAGACAATTCAAACTAAAAATAATAACAGCACAAGGGTTTGTCAACAATCAATACCACAATCAAACTTGGATTTGGGGGACTCGAATAAAAGCACCCGAGAAGAGAGTAAACAAAAGGAAATTGAGAAAGAAGGAGTGATTACTGAAGAGGATCTATTAAACCACTCAGTACATGATGAAGAAGAATATGACAAGTTACAAGAAAGTGTTGTTTCACTAGAAAATCGAAGGATATGGTGTTCAGATTCAGATGATGAAAAAGAATCATCTCCAAAGATAGGAGCACAACCAAACAAACAGACCTTAGTTGAAAAGCGCACATGTATAATTGAAACAACTTCCAAGAAACTCTGTAGCAAAAATCATGTGGTTGGAGGTGAAAAAATGGAGATTGTAAGATTCAAGACGATTGAGGATAAAAGAAAAAAGATGGTAGCTGCAACGAATAAACCATTAGAAAATCAAATGGGACGGATAAAAAGTAAAATTAATCAGTTACAGGAAAGTAAAGGAAAAGATTCAATGGAGTATAATTCTTGAAAGAGCGATAATAAAAGGAAATATCAAAACGAAAGGGAAAGCGATTGGAGGGTCGACAATCGAGTAAAGGTTCTAAAGGACAGCCAAGAAGCAGAAAAGATACAAAGGAATGGTAATGGTTTATTATTAGAAAGTAGAGTTCCTAAGAATGACGGTCTGGTGCTAAATAGATATAATGTTCTACAACTCCTTCACCACATCCCACACTTGAAAACTGTCTCATCAAGCGACATAAAAACTGTGGAATTTCTACAAAAGAACATCCTGGATCGAGTCCTTGTACACCAGTACTCTAAAACAATCAGCAAAATTTTGTTGGAAAGTACAAATGAGCTTAATGAGTTAGCATTTGATGTAAGAGAAATCAAAGACCTGGGACACTTCCCAGTGTGCCACCGAAAAGGTAAGTGGGTAGTGGCAGGCAGTTGCGAGGGAAGCAGGGCACTGTGATCTACATCATACTTTAGTTGTCAACATTATCGGTGGTGCAGTAATCACATAGATTCCTCTGCTATCTGGCCTTCTACTTACTCTCAGGCTTGTATTTGCTTTGAATGAACTACAAAGGTGTACATTGTTGTCTGTATGCCAGGGGTGTTGCCAGGTCTGGAAAAGATCTGGGGCAAATCATTGAAGACTGTGGATGCCATTGACTATAAAATCATAAGAACACTTGTTCTGTGGTGAAATATTCTGCCTCTCCCCTTCTATCCTGGATTTCCTTTATCCCAATACCCACCTCTCCACCCCTGTGCCCCCAGAATGTGATTTCTCTCAGTAGTCATGTTGAAATAACAGAGTGAATACACATAAAGAGGAGATTTGGGTTCATACACTTACCCTGGTAACATTAGCCTTGACACACTGATAATAATGCGACATATGATAATCAATTCCTGTATGAAATGTATGTCACATTAGAGTGAAATCATAATCATATTTTTCTTAGTGTACTGAGGGAGGATATTATGTAATGTAATGCATTATTTGTATAGCACCTTTAACCATTGGTATGCTCACAATGTGATATAGTTTGAACACCCTGTGGGGGGACCGAAGTCCAAGGTATGGGAAATTCAAAATTACAGCCAATGCGCAGATATGAAGCGTTGGCCATGTCACTGTTAGCCACCCATGTCTAGCTGCCATGTGGGTGGGTGGAAAGAGAAAGTGAAGAGGGGTATGTGGGAGGATGGTCCTCATGTGTGTAGCTACAATTCGACTTTTTGTCATGAACGGTAGCAGCGTTCTTATGGCAGAAGTGTTGGGCAAAGTTGAATTTTAGTTATGATATTTTATTTGTATCATGCTCGTACACAAGTGTTTCAGAGCACGACTAGGCAAGGGAGGAGAACAGGGGAGAACACAACACAACAACAACAACAACAACAACAATCTTACTAGGCCCAGTGACATTGAGAACGCACAAGTGCATGGGAAAGGGAAAAGGGAAAAAGTGCACGGAAGGGGGAGGGTGGAAAGTGCGGAGCAGAGGAGAGCAGATAAATAATAATAAATACAAATAAATAGAAAATGGAGGCAATAAACAGTGGTAGTGCAACCAGCAAGTGACAAGTGCTATGTTTATTGCAGCAGACTGGGTGAGTCTGATAAGTGCAGAAAAAGAAGAAAAATAGGGGGGGGCTGTATGGGTGCAGATACAGTCCCCAGTTCATGGAGTGGCCAGGAGGCAGTGCAGGAGGGTGGCAGGGTGAGCAGGTACCTGTGCCCAGGGGACAGAGGGTGGCCAGGTGCACAGTGCCAAGAGAGAGCAGATAAGCAGGGGAGAGGGGGGAGTGAAGGCAGAAGCAAAGAGGAAGGTCTTGAGGATCTTCCGGAACCAGAGTTGGTCCTCCTCAAGTTTCGGATTGGCAGGGTGGCTGTTCCAGAGTCAGGCCTAGCCCAAGATAGAGATGAACCCCTGGCTTGTTTCTTTGAAAAACAATTGACCCGGAGGGAGTTAGAGGTAGAGGAGCTAAGAGCTTGAGAGGGGAGGTATTTGCGGGAGGATAGCTGAAGGTATTTTGGACCCAGGCCCCAGAACGCCTTGTGGACAATGTAGAGGGTTTTGAATTTAATCCTTGCATCCACTGGGAGCCTATGGACAGATTTCAGGGCTGGAGAGAAACGATCCCAGGGCTTGAGGCCAAGGACAAGTCTTGCAGTCCTGTTCTGGATAAGTTGCAGAGGGTTGAGAGTAGAGGCAGGTAGATTTAGAAAGGGGCTGTTATAATAGTCCAACCTAGAGAGGACCAGAGCTTGGGAGACAATGAGCTTCTGAGGGAAGGAGAGGAAAGGCAGAGTACCTCTGAGGAGGTGCAGTAGGAAGTTTGACTTTTTAGAGACCTCAGAGAGATGGGTGGAGAAAGAAAGCGTGGAGTCAAAGATGACCTAGAGGTTCTTAGCCTCACAGGAAGGGGTAGGAGGAGGGCCAAGGGAGGCTGGCCAGCCAGAGGGTGAGGGAGAAGGATGGAGATGGTGTGCCGATGAGGAGTTATCTATGAAAGCATTTGATGCCATTTCCTGTGACGTCAAATGGTGAAAGCGCATGCACCACCACTTCCTGTGATGTCACTTGGGGTGGGGTCAAATGACACTTTCTGTGGTGTCACTTGGGATGGTGTCAAATGTCATCACTTACTGTGATGTCATCAGGGAGGTCAAAGGTTGTGTGATGTCACGTCGGCTATCCCTGGCCTTTGGATGAAATGACGTCCTTGCTCATAACCCTCTCACCATCCTCAAATTTTTAAATAAGGACTACAAATTACCTGGTAAAAGGAGAAACCCTGAAGCAAGATGTACCACCCCCGGGTCCTTTGCAGCAGTGCCATGAACAAGAAGCCAAAGCAGCCCTAGAAGTTGTGAATTTGAGTTGGTCACTTGCAACAAGGAGAAGTGGGTAACTGGCAATGACAAACCATTGACACATGAAATACTAAGAATGGAACTTAAAATAACCTTTTAGACTATTTCCCAGAATAATTCCCACTTTAAAGCTTGCATAAAAAACACAAAAGCTGTGTTCTTCTGCTGCATATGTCAATAGTTCCATTTGACAACTCACAGAAAAACAATTGTCGGACGGTGTCTGACTGTCAAATGCAAATGAGCTACTTTGAAGATGTTGCAAGCGCATTGTACATTGTGGGTGCACAATTTTTAGATAACCTCCACTTCCTAACTTGGACCCAAAATCCAACCAGTGCCCCAGTCTCAGAAATAAGAGTAAATCAGGGACAGATCTTGCTCAGGTTATCCTTACTAAAATGTACAAACTCAGCTGCACCCAGTGTTTAAATCAAGAAAACCATGGAGATTAGACTCAGGGTCTCGTCATGGCCTTGGCCGTATCCCGGCGGTAATTGCGCCAGGATATCGCCAACCAAATTAGAATTACTGCAACTCAGTCCAGTGCAATTTGCGCCATAATCCCAAATTGTGGTGGCACTGTAATGCCCCATTTATTTTTGAGTCCATAGGACCTCATGGGGATTTTCAGTGAAACTACTGCTGGTGGTAATCGCACCAGCAGTAATTGCGGCAACAATTGGCAGAAAGCTAGAGATTTACCTCCAGCTTTCCAGTCAAACTTGTGATTGGTTGGAATGGTAATGCAGTGGTAATAGTGTTACCGCCACATTTTTACCGCTCCACCCCAAAACATCAAGTTGACGCTGTAATGTATGCGCGTCTGGCTAGGGCAGAGATAGCATGTACTGCTCTGTTATGAACAACCTGCAATGCAACTAGTTAGGACTGGAAGGAGCCACTCAAAAGACTATTGGAATAGTCCGGGTGGGAATTCACAAGAGCAGAGGCCAGGATGGATGTATTTTTGTGTGACATGAACGGCCAAATTTTAGAAAGCAGTTTGTTTATCAGAACACATGAGGACCGAATCTGCTTGACATGTTGGTTCATTGTCAATTCTGGGTCGAGAATAACGTCACGAGTCTTCACTTTCTTTGACACTGGAATGATGCTGTTAGCAATGCTAAAATATGCAGAGGACAGAGTTTTTAGTGTAGGGCCAGAGGCCACAATTAACAGTTCTGTTTCATTGGTGTTCAGAGCAAGAGAATTGTCCGCCATCCGGGGCTGGATGGCAACGTAAATAGCATTAATATCCAAAGAGTTCTGTAAGTACTGTAAGTGCAACCCAAAGACATTCATGACGACCTGTGTGCCACCCGCATACTTAGTATAAAGGACATCCAGGTCATTTAGGAGTCTTAGAAGAGGGATGATATTTACCTTGAACAACATGAGCCCTGTGGAAATCCACATGTAGTAGGTTCAGAAATGGAACTAGCATCATCAGTGGAAACTCTGATGTTGCGAGGGCCAGGGAAAGAAGCAACCCATTTTGTGGCTAAATTCGAGCAGCCCAAAATAGATTCCAACCTGTCCACCAATAAGGTAAGATCCACCAGATGAAATGTGGCGGACAGGTCAAGCAGCACCAAGAGGGCGAACTGACCGCGTTCCACAATATTAGATATTAGACAGGCTTGATTTGAGATCCAGCATAGCGGTCTCTGTGCCATGTCAGGCTCTCAAACCAGACTGACATGCTACAAGAATGTTGTTTCTTTAAATGAAGCTCTGAAATTGAAGATAGGCAACCCTGTCTAAGATTTTAAGAAGAAATGGCACTTTAGTTATGGGGCGATCATTTTCTATGGACATCGGATCAAGGTTGTCCTTCTTCAGAAGTGGGGTAATTAAGCTTCCTTAAGAGTAATAGGTACATATCCCTCAGCAAAAGAAAGGTTTATGTCAACCAGGGACTCAACACATCAAAACAAACATTTTTCTAAGGGTAGGAATATGAACATTAATGTAAACTTTATAAACAAAAGCACGATTCAGGTCGAGTTCATCTGCGCATCTAGCGCTGGCCAATTGCACTTCTGTGCTGGCTGTCACAGGCCTTCTTCGCCCTCTTCTTCTGCCTCTTCCCCTTCGCCGACCATAGTTTGCTTGCTGGTGATATCGGCTCATGCTCTGACATCATCCACATCATTGTCATATTCAACTACTGCTACCACTCCGTCCTCATTGGTGCGTTCTCCTGCCTCCTCCTCTCGCCAGTTGTTGTCTTCCGCAATGAGTGCCCTGCTGATGGCCACTTCGGCCTGCCTGTTTTGCCATGGCTCAGGCTCGCTGGCCCCGATAATGAATGCCCAGGAGGCCTTGCAGAAGCTGGAGTAATGTCCTGCCTTGTGGCACCATCCACACTGTCACCCCACCATTGGTCATGGCCCTGCATGTGGACACACCCCTCCACAGAACTCACACAGTCTCTGGGCGCCTCATCCTTGCTCTTCCTTGGTGTGGCTCTGCTTTCGGCCCCTGTCACCAGAGCAGACTTCTTGCTCGGTGTCCTGACAGCATTCACCTCTTCCAGTTGCCCCCCTTTCATTGCTACCTCCATCTGGGTCGACAGTACCTCGGCCAGCTCTTGGGCTCTTGCTAGTATGAGGATTCTTGCCTGTGGTATACCTGGTTCCTTTGGTATCTGGGTGTGCATCTTGTTGGACCAACATTTTTGTATTATCTGACATCCCACAACTCTCCTTCGTCGACTGATGCGCACGTCACTGCCAACTGGTGCAGGTGTGGAATGCATCAATTGACTCTCTTGGCCCCTGAGCAGCCTGTTGGGCTGGAGTTGTTCATATTCAATGTTGACCATTGGGGAAACATATTTGGACAGTGCCCTCCCTGCCGCGCGGTGCGACCCATCACCTGGTGGCAGCATCCTATACAGCTTATGGACTTCGATCCCTGCGTAGAACAGCACGGGTGTCTTCCTTTTGCCATCATCATCTATTTCGGCCACATCGAAAAACATGTTTGCCTTCCTGTTGAACTAAGGGACCGGGTGGCTATGAAATGACATGGCTGCAGGCAGTGCAGTGCCCCTTGGGCTTGGGCATCAAGAACTTGGGGCATCCTGATGTAGTAAACCCTGCCCCTTCTGCATCTGCACCTCCTCCAGTGCTGTCAAACATGGAGACCCGCATTGTGGTGGGACCCAGCAGACCTCCATACAGTGCAGGCATACCCCCTTCGGACCATGTTACCTTGCCACACGATCACCCTCCTGTGGGCCGCATCAGAAAAGTTATCTTTGTCTGGGTGCTGTCCCACTCCGATGGGCAGCGGTGCCGGGCACCTTTTGCTGACAGCGATATCTGGAAGCCACTGATGCTGGGCTCCTCTCACCTTGCTCCTGAGGACTAGCTGGTGGGTAGTGGTGTGCCATAATGTCACTGTAGTTAATACTTCAAGGTCATTGTAATGCATGATGTAGCACCACAGCACCCACCCAGGACCACCACTGATCTGTAGCAGGCCTGTATATGGCCTGCTGAATGGTATGCTCGCCGCTGGTTTCCTCCTCTAGCTACCCACTTGCAATTTCTCTCCTCACCGTCACCCGAGCACTATGAAAACGAGAGCCACAGTGGGGGCAGGCAGCTGCATTGGAGCCAGCTGGCAGTCTGCTTCATGCCGGAGTTGTCCGGAAGGCTTCTATACTTTTTTTTCCATCTTCGTTTTTTGCTCTACTCTGCGCTCCACTGCCAAGATGTTTGCAGTGGTGGGAGTGCAGGGGATTGATCTCCTGATTGTCCGGGCGACCGCAGGTGTCCCAACTTCATGGCACGCGCCCGTGCACTACGGCCAAGGGGATCCTCCACATGGGAGTGCAGGCACGAAACTGGATGCGGGCGTCGGTCGGCGCTGGTCGGCAGCACACGGGCTGCCTGAACAGACAGGTGCCTTCTCACACGACAGGCTCCGTCTTTTCTTTTTTTCTTTCTTTAATGAATTAATCCCTCAGCGGCAGTGGCGTAACACAAAATGTGGGGCTCGGCAACAAATCACGGGTCATGCTACTCTCTGTGACGGCCTAGATTATCACGCTTGCACAGTACGCATGCACGTGCTGCTGAAGGGGTATTCCTCACACTGTACTAGGAGAAAGATATAAATATGTTTTTTAATGCAATATACAGCACACTTTCTGAGAAAAATTGGCTAAACAGCCAGAGTGTCAGCAATTGTGTCATAGGGTAACACCAATCCAATACAGGCAAGCCACCAACACTGCACAGGAACATAATGCTTTGCTATTAAAAATGCCATGCCACATTGAAAACATGCCCCACTGGCTGCACAATGTAGACCAGTGTAGACACGTAATAATATTACAGTAAAGCTTGCCAGGCCACATTTGGACATACCTAGACTGATAGCACAAAATTGCCAGTCGAAGTAATAACACTCATAAAGAAGAGAGCACACATTGAAGCCCGGGTCTCTGCGGCCTCTAACAACACAGCCAAACGCTTTAAAATCTGCATGGAACTGGTCAATCCTGTTGCGGTCTTCATCTCTCCTGTTCCCTCCCAGGACCTCTGCATGGCTATGGCTTCTCACTTCGCTGCTAAAACTCAGGACATCCAGTCCACTATCTCCTCTTCCTCTCTGTCTTCCTCTCTTGCCCTCCTTTGACTAGCTCTACCTCTCCTCCTCCGTTCTCCCCTTTCTCTCTGACAGCACCTGCCAAGGTTTCTAGACAAGTCCGATCCATGAAAGTTTCATCCAAACAGGTGCTCCCCTGCTCCTCCAGAACCATCAATGACTATATTGACACCCTTGCCGCAGCCTTGGCCAATTTCTATAATCACTCTTTCACCACTGGAACATTCCCCTCCCCCTTAAGCACTCTCTTGTGCACCAACTCTTCTGCCATCCTACCTGTACAGCAAACTATCGCTCAATCTCCATCACCCCTTTATTGGGCAAACTCTTGGAAAAAAGCTGGTCATCTCACAGCTTACTCTCCACATTCAATCAGTTGGTTGTCTCCATGACCATCAGTCTGGCTTTAGAGATGCCAGAGGCATGGAAACTGCAGTCCCGACCACCCGTGTAGATCTGCTCTCTAACCTTGATTCCAGCATTCCTTCTGTCCTAATCCTCCTTGATCTTTCCTCTACTTTCGACACAGTACACCACGCCATACTGATCAATCGACTACATGAGAACCTGGGCATCACGGAAACAGCCCTGGAGTGGCTCACCTCCTTCATCTTGGACTGCCCCTCCAGGTCCAACTTGGTCCCTTTCTCTCAGCAAACTCTCTCTCTCTACCTGTGGCATTACCCAGGGCTCTATCCTCTCATACTCTCACCCATTTTCTTTTTTTTTATTACCCATCACTTGGTTTTTATTAAACCTTAGGTGCAAACTTGTACGAATACATACATACATTTTATCCAGAAGAAAAGTAAACAGAAAAGAAAGTGAAAGAAAGAGAGAAACAAAAAAAAGAAAAACAAAAACAAAAAGAAGAAAAGGAAAGGAAACATTCAACAGTTATGTTTTTGTTGTCCTCCATGGTAGTGAAGATTGTCCTCACAAACTGGAGTATGGCTAACGACAGAGAAAGCCAACCACCCCATCTTATGCAAGCCCACCAGTCGTCCTGCGATTTTGTTATTGATTCCTCAAGGAATCTCCCCTGAAATTTGACTCTTGTAGGGTTTAGTGACTCGCACACTAGTGCTAGATGCTTCAAGGTCTCAGTACTTTTGCTGCAAATTCGGCAATTTAAAGTTCTCTCTTCGTGGGCCTTTGATCTCCTTTCTGAGACCTCCCGTGTTGCTTAGAGGTTTAAATGGAGTCTTAGAAAATGTTGCTGCTCGGCTGTGAGGGAAATCTGTCAAAGTAGGACAGAACTGTTCCTCTTCTGTAATGTTCCTCAGGTTCATCTACAAACAGTTTGTAGGATTTCACTTTCTGATCGATCCAAATCCAGTCCGAGTCCAGTAGTTTGTACTTCACCCTCATTGGATTTTCAATTAGTGTTTTTCCTGAGAGGGCAAGATTGGACAATATTGAGGAGCAAGACTCATGCCAGGCGTTTAGAATTTCAAACAGATCCCCTTCCATAGCCTCCTTAATAGTAGAGAACCCACTAATACCTGGAGGTTGAAGGCATTTACTCATGAAAGATAGAGATTTCCATTCCATCAGTGAATATAAGGAAGTCAAACCCAGTTCCCTCCGAACATGTTCAATAAGTATTGAGTTCGGCAATGACAGAACCCTTTTTCAAAAGAGACCTTCCAAACGGTTTCAATTTTTGGGATCCATAAAGAGATTGGCTTCTGCAGCGTAGGTGAGTATTGGTGCAACTTTCAGTTTACAGAAATCCAGAATTGGTACCATGGAAAATGTACAGTAATGCCTTTTGATGAGCAGGGCGTGGGATGCCAGGTTTTTGGCTTTGCTTCTCAAATGGGCGATACCGGGAGCATCATGTGAGCTGTTGTTTAAGGTTATGCCCAGGTACACCATTGATGCAACAACTGGTATTTGTTCTCCATTTAGTGTCCAGGTGAATTTATTCTGATTCATCGCCCTGCCATTGTCTCCCAGAATCAGAATTTTGGATTTTTTGGCGTTTATCTTTAGGGTGTTTTTGTAGATGTAGTCAGACAAATCCGTCAATTGTCTCTGCATCCCAATTTCCGTCTGGTCAAGAAATAACAAGTCATTTGCAAATAATAGGCGTCCCACAGAATGGGCGGCAATTTTTGGTGGAAAGCATCTAGATTTCATAAAGGCCTCGGCTATGTCTGATATAAATAAACAAAAGACTGCTGGGGCCAAACGACAGCCCTACTTTAGCCCATTTTCTGAAGGAATTTTATTGGACAGTAAGCCCTTTCAGTCCAGCCTGATTTTTATGGTGGTGTCCCTGTGTAGGGCTTCCATAGGTTCTCTCAGGACTTGGGGACAACCCCATTTCTTCAGTTTGTCCCACAGGATTCTGTGATCCACTGAATCGGAAGCCTGTTCCAGGTCGGTCAAGGCGATGTATATTGCCCGTATCCTTTTCTGGTCGACCAGGCACTTAAGTATGTTTATAATGAAGATGTTTAAATTAGTACCGATCCCCTTTCAGAAGCCCGACTGCCGCTGGTCCTGGTGGTGGGACATCAGGCTCCATTCGTTGAGATGCCTCAGAATGATTGCTGCAAATATCTTGCCCACCACATTGAGAAGCGTAATAGGCCTGTAGTTACGGGATTTGACCTTTCCACCTCTTGAAGATGGTAACCACAATGGAGCCAGTCCAGAATGATGGAATTTTCTTCTCCCTTACCACAGTGGTGAATAGTTTCAGCATGAATGTTGCCCATCTGACAGGGTCTTTCTTCAGAATTTCATTAGTCAGGCCATCCGGGCCGGCCACCCTAGACACATCTCAGTTTTGTATGAGATCGAATATTTCTTGGTTGTCAAATTTGAAGTCCCATGGGGCTTCTGAGTGTGTGAGTGACTCGATTTGCTCCACCCGTTGGGATGCGCATACACATTTAAAGTGCGCCTACCACACCTGTGCAGATACTGAATTTGTTATTTTTGATTCCTCTGAGGTGTTCAAGTCATTTATTAGCTTCCACACACCTGCTGTGTTTTTCTTGTTGGCAAACTGCAACATTCTTTTGCCTTCTTGCTGAATAATTTGTTGTTTATATTGGAATAACCAATTCTTAAAGTTGTTTTTGGCTTTTTTTTAACAGAATTAGGTTTCGAGTTGTTTTGTGTTTTTTCACTAGTCTTCTTACCACTCTCTTTCTTTCTGCAATTTGCTCATTGAAAGTGTGCTTGGATGCAAAAGTTGCCTCTTAAAAGCAGCCGGCTTTTCTCTAAAGGCCTGTAAACAGTCTGGGTATTGCAGGATGCCCCCTCTGGTGCAATGTGAGTCTGAGTTCAAGGCCAGCAAGGAAGTTGTTAAGAGCGACAAGTTTCTTTTGTTGATCCGAAGGCGGTTGCCTCCCGATGTAACCTTGAGATTTTGACTTTCTTGATGGTACCCCATTGGTGGGTTTCTGGTGGCCCAGTCAATGCATTTGAGCTCCAGAAGATTGTGATCACTTAACTCTATAAATATCACTTGCAGAGAGATCAGTTTTGCTAGTAGATCTTCTGTGGCAAAGATGTAGTGAATGGTAGTTGATTGAGGACCCCTCATTCATGTTGCGGCCGTGGGTTTGTCTGCCTGCAGGTTGCCATTGACCATAAAGATGTTTCTCTCTGTTAACTCCTTTTCGAAGTCCAGTCCCCTTCTTGTATTCTCTGCCGCTCCGATTGATAGCACTTCTATTTTAGTGCCTTTTTTTATCAAAGCACTCCATGTTAAAGGCTCCGCAAAGAAGTACCGTCAAGTTTGGCCAGGTTGACCTGGCCTCGTCAATTTCCCTTATCAAGGTTTCTTTGGTACTTTGCTTGTTCCCTAAACTACTTCTGCAATATATGTTGCAAATTAGCAGCATTTGTTTCTTTGGTTCCCAATGGGGAGAAGTCATTTGTGCTAAGGTAAATTGAATTCGGAATTTATGTTTATGGAGGTAGTTACTGTTAGGCGACTGGATCTTTTTATGGCAGTTAGAAGGCTCACCATTGCGCAACTTTTAGCCCCCTTTGTTGCAGGGTTTATGTGTACTTTATAACCATCCAGGAGAGGTGTATCCCTTTACCAGGTCTCCTGGAGGCAAATGAGATCGTATTTTATTAAGTTTATTTCTCTCTTGCCAAATAAGTGCGCAAAACCCCTAGTATTCCACCTAGCTATTTTCTTAGTCCTGGAGGGGTTTATGTCACTCTTGTTCTGGCGTTATAGTGAACCTTCCAGTGCTCCAGCTAGCCAACTCCAGTCTTCGTCACTGTCGACTTTCTGTCCTACTGTTTTCTTCACAGTGACCCACCTAGTACCCTTGTGGAGACCAAGGTCGTCAGTACACTCTTTGTAGCAATTGCCTGTATTGTTCTAGGCAACAGACTTTACTTGAGGGAGTCATCTTTCACCTGCACCCTGAGACTGGAGTAAGATTTCACTTGTACTTATTTCTTGGTTATCCAGTTCCTTCAAGGTGAACCCATGAGGATCAATTTTAACGCTTCTTTAATGAGTACGTTTTTGGTGTTTTGTGATACTGTATGAAGGATCACATTGTCAAAGCTTGATTCACTGGAAACTCAATTAAGTCAATATCCTTTGAATTAACTTGTTCAAGGGCCGGTACACATCGCAGTAACCTCATTACGTTATTTCTGTTCATGACGAGGTTGTCCGCAAATCCTAAGGTTCTTACCAGGGATAGCTTAAACACCTTATTTTGATAAGTGTTGTTAGGGTCTTGCATGGTTACTTGTTTTGCTTTTGTGACAGCTCCCGCTCTCTTGCTGGTTTCTCCCCATGAGACAGATCCTCTTGGGTCCCCCACTGAATCCCACCCAAAGTACTTGCTTGAGCGTTTCCTCTCCACCTCTGCTGGTTTCCTCTGTACTACCATGATTCTTCTCTGTTCCATTGTCAAAAAGTTTATTTCACGTTTTGTAGGATAATGTTCTTTGCCCGTATCAGACAATTAGTCAGAAGTTTCTGCATTAGAGTTTAGCTTCGACCTCCATTTGGGAGTTGTCTTGTCCTTTTTCTCAGTCGGAGCAAGAGGCCGTGGTTCCCTACACCTGTTGGGATCCTTCCCCACATTTTGGTCTTACACACTGTTAATTGCCTTTGGTGTACCACTTTGGATTCCAGGGTCAGTTTGGGGTAGTCTACTAATATCCTCCTGCCGGTGTTTGCCTCATATCCCCTTGAGCCTATGTTTTCCGAATAAGAGGACAAGTTCTTCAAGTCATTTTCTATGACACTGTTAGACGACTCATATTCAGAATCCTCTTTGCTGACTGTGTCTAGGTCTTTCCCAGTATGAGGTAATGGACCTTTTGTATTTGACAATAGCATTGAGGAAGCTGCCCCGGTTCCTGAGGTTTGTATATTTCTTGGTAAACCAGGTTTGCTTTGCTTGCACTTCCTATGGACACTCTTTTTAGATTTACTTTCCAAGACCTTTGTTCATGGGTTATAAGTTTCAGGAACAGGTGGTTGTTTCTTCAAGTAAGTATTAGAACCCTTTTTATTGAGAACCATCTCAGGACTTTGCGAAACCCTCAAACCTTTTTTTTGTACTTTGAACACGTAATAAGTTTTAATTTGAGGGATTTGCGGATCGATCACTGTTTTCCTTGGTCTATCTAGGAGTGCAAGCCTTTGCCCTGTTGATGACCGGAGCCGTAGTCTCCAGATTCAATGAGCTCACCAAGTGCTTGTCTGTAGTCGTCAATGCGTCTTTTGTTGGGACGACTGTAAAATCCTCCCTTGTAGGCATAGTTGGGGGAAGTGGGGCTGCTGAGATGGGGGTGGCAGGGTCCTCAGTGCGTGTGGGGTCTATTTGGACATGTGTTGACAGTGAGTTACAACTCAACCTGTCGGCTCTCCGTTTTGTTTTGTTGAAAAATGATTGGGTCCAGTATGCTCTTAAAAATGTGCGTAATTTGGTGGATGTTTTTGTCCAAGTTGGACTGAATAGCTGAAATAAACCCTTGCACAAAGATTAACTTTGAATGCATCATGGCAAGTACTGTAGTCTGGTCATGAATTTGCTCATTCTAGATCTCAATTAATTTCATAAATGGAGACATTGTGAGAGCAAATGCTGAGATAAATTTTGCATCAAAGTGCGCTGTCGCTCTTCTACCTGTTCCACCGCCAAATCCAACAAGAGATCTTCGTCAGACAGGACTTCTGGGCAGCGTTGTCTTTTGCTTGAAAATGGTGCCTGCTGTCGAACTTCTACTTGTGGAGGCCTACTAGTGGACCCCCCTTACCTGTGTGACACAAACCTTTGATGTGTTGACTTTTCCACAACGTTTAAGTGAGCCTCGGGACCCACTCCTGCTCCTTTCTGTAGATGGCCGGGTGGAGGATAAGCAGAAGTTAGATCTGCCCTGGCATTGCCTTGTGCAGACACCTTTACATTAGTAGAACTTCGACTAGTACTGAAAATATCTGGGTAGGAAACTAGGGTGGATGTGAGACCCAACGGATTCCAACTTTTGGCAGTTGTGTTGTGGAGTAGAGGTTGCTGTTTGGACTGTGTGCCCTTTCCCAAGGTACATAAATCCCTTGAAGTCAAAGCGGTAGCTAAACTTCCCCTTTCCCCAACCTCTGGGAGTGGTTTGACTAATGGCAACAAACCTCTGTATCCTGTTGGGTGTGTCTTTTTTTGGGCGATGGGTGAGGCAGGCAGTAAACAATCGGGTGAGTTCAGGGGGCCCCCACCCTTTTTTCCTGGCATAAGGTTGTCCTCCATGGCCTCGTCTTCTGGGGCTGTATTTTCCGGGGACAAATGCTTGTTGGAAGTGGGTGGCATTAGGTCAATCGTGTTATTTGTGTTTGACAACATAGTTGTTGGTGCTTGCGGTTCCGTATCATCCCCGTGGGGTTGGAGCAGATTTTCATAGTTTAAAGTTTCATTAGATAGTTCAATAGAAGGTGATAACACAACCCTTGACATTCTTTTCGTTATTGTCATAAGTGTTTGTGATTACAGGAAAAAGTTAATACAGATTTGCTTTTTACCTTGGCTGGGCGCCGCTGATTTTCCTCTCTTCTTGGGTCGTGGTCAGCCACTGGGATTCCTGGTACCGGTAGGGGCCCTCTTTGGATCTTTATGGGGCTGCACTCAGTGTTGCCGTTACCTGGCTTTGTGTAAATGAATTGGATTGTTCATAATCAGGTCACGGCACACGGCAAAACAGCAAACAGTGAAACAGTGGTCTTAGAAAGAAGACCGCCCTTGACTCGCACAGGCTTGCCGCAGCAAGGGTGCCGGTCCTGTGTATTTATGTTGTGCTTCCTGTGGGCGAAGCCTCATAATTCAAAAGTCCTTGAATCCTTAAAATAAAAGTGCCAGGGAGCCGGGATGCTGGTGATTGTGGGACTTTGAGTCCTCTGGGCTCTGATACAATCCTGTGTCTCTCGCTGGCATGTACGTGTTACTCCTCGTGTTGCTCCTTGTGCTGGCACAGTGCTGGCAGAGTGAAATGGAAGTGGTCAGCACACTCGTGGCACACAGCACAGTGAAACAGTGGTCTTAGAAAGAAGACCGCCCTAGACTTGCACCACAGGCTTTACCCTGGTTTTACAACCTCTACTTGGCCCATTTGGCCAACCTGTTATCTACCTTCTCCTCTAACTTTTAGTGTTATGCGAATGGCACTCAGCTTTCCTTCAGGCTCCTCTCATCTCTTGCTCATTCCTGACTCTTTATCCATGATTCAGGATTGGTGCGCCTCCATTGATCTCTGCCTTAATGCTATTAGGATGGAGATCCTTCCCATGGGACCCCTGCCCCTGCTTTCCCTCTCTCACTTTAGCTGCCCACCTTGGGCCCTCCTTTGCCTTCCTGTGAGACAAAAAACCTTTTGTGTCATCTTTGACTCCACTCTCGCTTTGCTTCCTCACATCTCAAATGTTGCCAAGAAGTCCCAATACCTACCAGCTCCTCCTCAAAGGGACTCTTCCCTTTCTCACTTTACCCCAGAGGCTCACTGTCTCCAGAGCCTTGTTTCTCGCTAGGCTGGACTACTGCAACAGCCTCTTTTGCAAGCTGCCTTCCTCTACTCTCTGCCATCTGCAACTAAGCCAGAGCAGGACTGTGAGACTTATCCTTGGCCACTAGCCCAAGTATCATATCTCTCCAGCCCTGAAATCTCGCCAATAGCTCCCGTGGTTGCAAGAATCAAGTTCAAGACCCTTTGCATTGTCCACAGGGCTTTCTGGGGTTGGGCCCACACTACATCCAATGCTCTCTTCCAAAATACCTTCTTTCTTGAGTCTTTCCCCCAGCTACCTCAAACTCTCTAAGGGTTAGACGCTTCACCAGGCAGAGAGTGAGGGTAGATCTCTCTCCTCTGCAGATGCCTCCCTCTGGAATGGCCTCTATTCCCCTATCAAACTTGAGCAGACACCTGATGTTCCGGAAGCAGCTCTAAACTTTCCTCTTCTCCTCTGCTTTTGCTCTCTCCCTCCCCTCTTGACCTACAACGGCTGACTTTCTGCTGTACCGACTGGTTGCTTGGCTACGCTCAGTGTCTCACTGAGTCCAGGCTCTTTCTTCATCAGGCACCCTTGAATTGTCTCCTGCCTACATGCACTTAGCTGCTGTAACTGTAACCCTACAGTCCCTTGTTCTCCTTGGATTAGCCAGAGCCGCTTTGCCCTGGCTGCACTTACTCAGAGCATTACTTGTCTGTTTTCCCATTCCTTCTTCCTTGCACATCCCACCTCCCTTTCACCTTGCATTTCTCGTTCTCGCACTGCAACAATCTGAATGACACAAGGCTTAGTGATATAATTTGTCTTATCCTCCTTCCATCTTCCCTCCCTTGCTTGTCACACCTAGAAACACTTGTGTACAGGCGTGTTATACTAGACTTCTATCATATCATTTTATCACAGGTGCCCACAAACATATACAATCCCAGAGTAAGAAATGGCTAGACTGGCAGCACCCAAATGTCAGGTAATTACACTTAGCAGGACTGCTTTATCAGAAATGCGCAGTTAAAAAAAAGTCATACCAAACTGAGGACTAACTAAACTGGCTGCACCAAAATGCCTCTCTCGCCACTAATACCACATATCATGCCTGCTTAGCATGGACATGGATAACCATTATGATTTATCTCACAATCCCGCCCCCACACATCCCCTCTCCCTCCCATGCCCTACGCCAACCTTCAGAGTCAGCTCCTTGGGCGAGAATTACCTTCACGTCCCTCTTCCTTGTCACAGAGCTTACGTTTGAGATTCCTTGCCTCATAGGTACGTACTGAGATGAAGAAGAATGGGATTAGGAGTAATGAAGATACAGGTAGCGAAGTCAGGCATTACCTGTATGTACCTCTACCTCATCCCAGTACTTGTGTATGAGGCATATTGCCTCATACACAAGTACTGACTCATACACAAGTAGGGGGACGAGCAAGAATAGCACTAGGAGTAATGATGATTACCAATAAGTAATAAAGGCATTAAACACAAGTAGGGGCTTAACAATATTGAGCTGACTCGGCTGCATCACCCACTCCCCAGAAATGTTGGGCTTTGTTGATTCAATCTGGCTGACCTTCAGAGCAGTTGCGGGACAGAACAGGACACAGATGTGAAACGGCACCTGGGCTTCGCTATTAACAAGGGCCCAGCAATTACTAACGTAAAGCATTTCACTGTTAGTACCTGCATTCAAATGCCAAATTATTTAGGCAATTTAAATTGTGATGTGGGTTTAGTACTTTCATGCCAGGGAAGTGATTGGAAGGATAGAAAGGGAACAGCAGACCATTCATTCTCACAGAAGGTCATAAGTGGGTGCTTTCACACTTAAGGAGTGAGTTAACTGCTTGTAACATTGAAGCTGCACTAGAATAGTCCCATTAAAATGCATAAAGAAGTTAGATGCCCCCACACAAATCATTTTGCCCCTCCCCCCACAGTCAGTGACGTTAGTGAGCCTCCCAAGATTTGAAGGATCAGCCCCTCGAAAATCTGGTTTTGTTGCACCCCTGATCTCAAGCACACACACCATTCGCCGTATACACGCACACCCAGCCATTCATACATTTAGGTGTGCACTCTTTCACCATACAGGCCCACCCAGGCAGCTATCCATGCATTTATGGGTGCACCCTTTCACCATACAGGCGCACACACCCAGGCACCCACCCATACATTTAAGTGTGCACCCTTTCACCATACACTCACACAGGCAGCCACCTACACATTTAAGTGTACACCCTTTCACATCACACTCACACATGTCATGGGGTTGATGGGATAGCATCCCATGTTAGACTTTTTAGAGTATAGGTTTATTAATATCATTTTTGTGAAGACCTTTCAGTTTCCTGTTTATTGCAATGTTTAAACTGCTAGATTTGGAACTAACGACTTCTTCCGCTGCCACTTTCAGGATTTAATCCATCTTTGAATTAATTTCAAAACCATCCTGACTATATTCGGTTGACTAGGATTTTTTCTACCCGAGGGATTCCCTTCTCTCGAGTAGATTTTATCCACCGACACTGACTTAGACTCATTTTGGGACGATGGTTATCATTACCCAGCTTGTAATTTGGCAGCAAGTTCCCAGCGGCCACATTGGGATATTAGCATTTTTCTTCACATTTTGCACTTTATTCGTGTTGTATAACTGTATGCCTTACATTTACACGTATTCTTATTCATGTATGAGCTCTGATCTATTTAATAATTATTTTAATGTTTCTAATTAAATAAAGGAAAATACATTTTTCACAAACGTCTTTATGTATTATGTGTAGTGATCTGAGGAGTTGATTGAGGGACCGCCCCCGGCTACTGATGGGATTGTGCTTCTTACAGTGGACTTGTTTATATCCGCTGGCTTGATTTTTGTGCTTTGTTCATGGGGTTGAGGGGAGCCCTATCACTTCCAAAAGAAATTGTTTCTTTTTGAAATCACTCTGAATTTATAAAGAAATTATTTCCGTTAAGGACCGAACCATAACGGAAATATTTTGTTTATGAAGGCAGAGCGACTTAAAAAATAAACTATTTCTTTTTGAAGTCATAGGGCTCCCCCACCCCATGACATGCAGAGCTCCAGCCTGGGGTCTTCAATGCCATGAGGTGGGGGAGCCCTTCAAAAAGAAATGTTCTTTTTGTAGTCACTCTGCCTTCATAAAGACCTTATTTCTGCTACAGAAATAATTTCTTTATGAAGGCAGTGTGATTTCAAAAAGAAATTAAAAAAAATAGATTTTGCAAAAATATTTGTGTTCATTTTTTTTTTAAATGGGGGCCACTTCCTGGACATGTGCTAGGGGGGCCCTCTGCACCACAGGGGCTATGGTGGACCCTGTTATGCCAGCGTAAGTAGCCCGTCCTAGGGGCGTACATTCCCAATTGTATTTAAGTATAGACTATACCTGCACTCATAGCAACACTGTTGGCTGAATAAAGGAAGATCTGAATCCCACATACATGTTCCGTGGATGTAATTCAAAGTGCGTAATATGGGTATTGATACCGAGAGGGCGTTGTGGGGTATCTACCGGACATGTTAAACGCATACACTGTCTCAAATTCTGGAAAGTGTTGGGGCATTTCCAAAATGGTTTTCCTCTTCTGGATGCAAGGCAAATCAATGGTGCCAAAAAAGAAAAGAAAATATACATTATCACATTGTTACCTCCAATTAATATTTTGTTTCATTACAGATCCTTCCTGTCTGTTTCATGCAACACAAACATGTACATGCACGTTCAAACACTTGACACAGCTCATACAACACACCTATTACGCTCAGGGTAATTTGTGTTTTCATGAAACTTTCCAATTTAAATGTGAACTTTGGTGAATGCTTGTAAAGCGGAACTTTGGAGAGTGTCTGCAATTTCACCATTAATGCACCAAATTGACACACGCAATCCACTCAGGCATGTCACTGGCAACACGCGCATCTGCTCTTCTACTATTCTTGTTTGTGAATCACAAGTTAATGTTAGAAGATTGTTAGAAACGTATTCAATTGACTGTTTCAGGACTCAGTCAAAATAGGTAAAAATGGTCTCCAAATTATACAAAGTGAATCCAAAATGTTGTGGAATCACCACTTTTCTGCACTGAATGGTAAGGAATTGGGAGAATGACCCGGACCAATGGCAAGATATGTTTTATTTCTGTAATGTAGTGTAATGTTAAATGGTCCAGTATGATCCATGTCTACACTGTTGGATGTTTCTCCTGTGGTTCTAAAAAAATGAAAGTCGTAGTCAATGGAGTAGATGGAGAGGCAGAAGCAAAATGTGTAGAATTGAAGAGTTTAGGCCAGAAGTATCAGGGCCTGATTCACTGAGCGTGTTCCAAAAGGATTGTGTCATTATAGAACCACTGCTGTGAATCCGACCCTTGGTCTTGGGGCCAGTATAATTTCCAGTGGTTTGTGGCATTGACACTTGGATAAGTGCTTTGTCTAGAGAGGAAACAATAAGTATATTATGTGCCAGTTCTGCACACTGGTAGAGATGATGGTCTGTAGGGGACATTTCATAGGAATACATGTATTGAGTGGATATGTCAATGTTAATGTGGTTGGCTAGTACTAGTAGGAAAAAGGTGAAATGTGTGTAGGGATCTTTGCTTGTAATATAAAGGTGCCAGGAGATTGAAAGGTGAATCTGTTAGCTGACACAGAGGTAGGAATAACTATTGTTGCAACTACGGCACGCTACCGTTGATCACATGCTGTGGTTTCAGTGATCACAGCAGGTTGCTTGTTAGGATGGCTGTGATCACATGCGTTGTGCTAATAAAAGGGCGAGCGGCTGCCCGCTCGCCAGTTGCATTTATTCCAAGCTGACTTTGTGTGTGTTCTTTTTGTGCATGTTGGACTAGGTCCTAGCCTCCCCGGAGCCCTAACAACTGGTGACGAGAGCTTCCCTGTGGCGCGGCCCTCCCACCTCAGTGAGCACTGGTATAACAGGGGCCCCCGCAGCCTCTGCGGTGCGGGGGGCTTCGCTAGCACATGACTGGAAGTGGCCACCATTTGAAAAAAAAAAATGAAAACAAATGTTTTCTAAATCTTTGTTTTTTTAATTTCTTTTTGAAATCACTCTGCCTTCATAAAGAAGTTATTTCTCTAGCAGAAATAATGTCTTTATGAAGGCAGAGTGACTACAAAAAGAACATTTCTTTTTGAAGGGCTCCCACCACCCCATAGAATTGAAGACCCCAGGCTGGAGGCCTGCATGTCATGGGGTTGGGGAGCCCTATGACTTCAAAATGAAATAGTTTATTCTTGAAGTCACTCTGCCTTCATAAAGAAAATATTTCCATTATGGTACGGTCCTTAACGGAAATAATTTCTTTATGAAGTCAGAGTTTTTAAAAAGAAACAATTTCTTTTTGAACTAATAGGGCTCCCCTCAACCCCATGACGTGTGTGAGTGTATTGTGAAAGGGTGTACACTTAAATGTGTAGGTGGCTGCCTATGTGAGTGTATCGTGAAAGGCGGCACACAAACGTATGGGTGGCTGGGTGTGCGTGTACAGTGAAAGGGTGCACACTTAAATGTATGGGTGGCTGCCTGGGTGTGCCTGCATGGTGAAAGGGTGCACCCTTAAATGTATAGATGGCTGCCTGGGTGGGCCTGTATGGTGAAAGAGTGCACACTTAAATGTATGTATGGATGGGTGTGCGTGTATACGGTGAATGGTGTGTGTGCTTGTGTTCAGGGGCGAAACAAAACCAACTTTTCGGGAGGCTGATCCTTCAAATCTTGGGAGGCGCGCTAACTTCACTGGCTGTGGGGAGGGGCAAACTTATTTGTGTGGGGGCATCTAACTTCTTTACATATTTTAATGAAACTATTCTTGTGCAGTTTCAATGTTACAAGCAGTTAACTCTCTCCTTTAAGTGTGAAAGCACCCACTTATGAACTGCTGTGAGAATGAACAGTCTGCTGTTCCCTTTCTATCCTTCCAATCACTTCCCTGGCTTGAAAGTACTAAACCCACATCACAATTTAAATTGCCTAAAGAATTTGGCATTTGAATGCAGGTGCTAACAGTGAAATGCTTTACGTTAGTAATTGCTGGGCCCTTGTTAATAGCGAACTACAGGTGCCGTTTAACATCTGTGTCCTGTTCTGTCCCGCAACTGCTCTGAAGGTCAGCCAGGTTGAATCAACATAGCCCAACATTTCTGGGGAGTTGGTGCTGCAGCGAGTCAGCTCAATATTGTTAAGCCCCTACTTGTGTTTAATGCCTTCATTACTGATTGGTAATCATCATTACTCCTAGCACTATTCTTCCTCGTCCCTGTTCTTGTGTATGAGTCAGTACTTGTGTATGAGGCAACATGCCTCATACACAAGTACTAGGATGAGGTAGAGGTACATGCAGGTAATGCCTGACTTAGATACCTGTATCTTCATTACTCCTAATCCCACTCTTCCTCATCCCAGTACTTACCTATGAGGCAAGGAATCCCAAACGTAAGCTCTGGGACAAGGAAGAGGGATGTGAAGGTAATTCTGGCCCAAGGAGCTGACTCTGAAGGTTGGGGTAGGGCATGGGAGGGAGAGGGGATGTGTGGGGGCGGGATTGTGAGATAAATCATAATGGTTATCCATGTCCATGCTAAGCAGGCATGATATGTTGTATTAATGGCGAGAGAGGCATTTTGGTGCAGCCAGTCTAATTAGTCCTCAGTTTGGTAAGACTTTTTTTTAACTGTGCATTTCTGATAATGCAGTCCTGCTAAATGTAATTACCTGGCTGGACTGACATTTGGGCGCTTCCAGTCTAGCTGTTTCTTACTGTGGCATTGTATATGTTTTTGGGTATTTGTGATAAAATGATATGATATAA
The DNA here is from genome assembly GCF_040938575.1 of Ambystoma mexicanum. Classification (NCBI taxonomy): domain Eukaryota; kingdom Metazoa; phylum Chordata; class Amphibia; order Caudata; family Ambystomatidae; genus Ambystoma; species Ambystoma mexicanum. The sequence continues at coordinate 627,538,554 of NC_090930.1, forward strand.
GTCTATTACAACACGCCTGTACACATGTGTTTCTAGGCACGACAGGCAAGGGAGGGAAGATGGAGGGAGGACAAGACAAATGATATTACTAGGCCTTGTGTCATTCAGATTGTTGCAGTGCGAGAATGAGAAATGCAAGGTGATAGGGAGGGGGGATGTGCAAGGAAGAAGGAATGGTATAACAGGGCAGTAATGCTCTGAGTAAGTGCAGCCAGGGCAATGTGGCTCTGGGTAATGCAAGGAGAACAAGGGACTGTAGGGTTACAGTTACAGCCGCTAAGTGCGTGGTAGGCCGGAGGCAATGCAAGAGTGACTGATCAAGAAAGAGCCTGGACTCAGTGTGATACAGGGGTTGCCAAGCAAACAGTAGGTACAGCAGAAAGATAGCCCAGATAGGTGAAGAGGGGAGGGAGAGAGCGAAAGCAGAGGAGAAGAGGAAGGTTTTGAGCTGCTTCCGGAACATCAGGTGGTCTGCTCAATTTTGAGAGGGGAAGAGAGGCCATTCCAGAGGGAGGCATCTGCAGAGGAAAGAGATCTACCCACCACTCTCTGCCTGGAGAAACATCTAGCCCTTAGAGAGTTTGATCTAGCTGGGGGAAGGACTCAAGAAAGAAGGTATTTTGAAAGGGAGCATTGGATGTAGTGTAGGCCCAAGCCCAGAAAGCCTTGTGGACAATGCAAAGGGTCTTGAACTTGATTCTTGCAACCACCAGGAGCTAGTGGTGAGATTTCAGGGCTGGCGAGATATGATACCTGGGCTTGTGGCCAAGAATAAGTCTCACAGTCCTGTTCTGGCTTAGTTGCAGAGGGCGGCGAGTAGAGGAAGGCAGCTTGAGTTGAGCTAGTCCAGCCTAGCGAGAAACAAGGCTCTGGAGACAGTGAGCCTCTGGGGGAAAGTGAGGAAGGGAAGAGTCCCTTTGAAGAGGAGCAGCTGGTAGGTATTGGGACTTCTTGACAACATTCAAGATGCGAGGAAACAAAGCGAGAGTAGAGTCAAAGATGACACAAAAGGTTTTTTGTCTCACAGGAAGGCAAAGGAGGGCCCAAGATGGGCAGCTAGAGTGAGAGAGGGAAAGCAGGGGCAGGGGTCCCATGAGAAGGATCTCCATTCTAATAGCATTAAGGCAGAGATCGATGGAGGCGCACCAATCCTGAATCACGGATAGAGAGTCAGGAATGAGCAAGAGATGAGAGGAGCTTGAAGGAAAGCTGAGTGCCATCCGCATAACATTGAAAGTTAGAGGAGAATGTAGAGATTAGGTTGGCCAAAGGGGCCAAGTAGAGGTTGAAAAACCAGGGAAAAGCTTGTGCAAGTCAAGGGTGGTCTTCTTTCTAATACCACTGTTTCTCTGTGCTGCGTGCCACAAGTGTGCTGACAACCTCCATTCCACTGTGCCAGCAATGTGCCAGCACGAGGAGCAATACAAGGAGCAACACGTACAAGCCAGCGAGAGACACGGGACTGTGTCAGAGGCCAGAGGACTCAAAGTCCCACAATCACCAGCATCCCGGCTTCCTGGCACTTTTACTTTAAGGATTCGAATTGCGAGGCTCCACCCACAGGAAGCACAACATAAATACACATAACCACTGTTTCACTGTTTGCTGCTTTGCCATTTGCCGTGACCTGATTATAAACCATCCAATTCATTTACACAAAGACAGGTGACGGTGACACTGAGTGCAGCCCCATAAAGATACAAAGAGGGCCCCTACCGGTAAGAGGAGCCCAGTGGCTGACTAGGACCCAAGAAGAGAGGAAAGTCAACGGCGTCCAGCCAAGGTAAAAAGCAACTCTATATTAACTTTTTCCTGTAATCACAAACACTTATGACAATAACAAAAAGAATGTCAAGGGTTGTGTTATCACCTTCTATTGAAATATCTAAAGAAATGTTAACCTACGAAAATCTGCTCCAACCCCACAGGGAGGATACGGAAGCGCAAGCACCAACAATGTTGTCAAACACAAATAACACGATTGACCTAATGCCACCCATTCCCAACAAGCATTTGTCCGTGGAAAACACAGCCTTCCAAGACAAGGCCATAGAGGCCAACCTTATGCCAGGCAAAAAGGGTGGGGGCCCACTGAACTCGACTGACCGTTTACTGCCTGCCTCACCCATCTCCCAAAAAAAACACACAACCAACGGGACACGGAGACTTGTTGCCATTAGCCAAACCACTCCTAGAGGTTGGGGACAGGGGAAGTTTGGCTATCGCTTCAACTTCAGGGTATGTATTTACCTTGGGAAAGGGCACACAGTCCAAACAGAAACCTCTACGCTACAACACAACTGCCAAAAGTTGGAATCTGTTGGGTCTTACATCCACCCTACGTTCCTACCCAGATATTTTCAGTACTAGTTGAAGTTCTACTAACATAAAGTTGTCTGCACCAGGCAATGCTGAGGCAGATCTAAATCCTGCTTCTCCACCACCCGGCCATCTACAGAAAGGACTAGGAGGGGGTTCCGAGGCTCACTTAAACATTGTGGAAAAGTCAACACATCAAAGTTTTGTGTCACACAGATACCAGTGGTCCACTAGTAGGCCTCCACAAGTAAAAGTTTGACAGCAGGCACCATTTTCAAGTAAAAGACAAGGCTGCCCAGCAGTCCTGTCTGACTAAAATCTCTTGTTGGATTTGGCAGCGGCACAGGTCTAAGAGCAGTCTCAAGGAACCACGCAAATTGATGCAAAATTGATCTCAGCATTTGCTATCACAATGTCTCCATTTATGAAATTAATTGAGACCCAGAATGAGCAACTCAATGACCAGACTACAGTACTTGCCATGATGCATTCAAAGTTAATCTTTGTGGAAGGGTTTATTTCAGCTCTTCAGTCCAACTTGGACAAAAACACTGACCAAATTACGCACATTTTAAGAGCATACTTGACCCAATCATTCTTCAAAAAGAAAAACGGAGAGCCGACAGGTTGAGTTTTAACTCACTGTCAACAAGTGCCCAAATAGACCCGCACACGCACTGAGGACCCTGCCACCCCCATCTCAGCAGCCCCACTTTCCCCAACTGTGCCTACAAGGGCGGATTTTACAGTCGTCCCAACAAAAGACGCATCTACGACTACAGACATGCACTTGGTGACTTCATTGAATCTGGAGACTACGTCTCCTGTCATCAACTTATGACTTCTTTAAAGTACAAAAAAAAGGTTTGAGGGTTTCTCAAATTCCTGAGATGGTTCTCAATAAAAATGGATCTAATATTTACTTGAAGAAAAAACTGCCTCTTCCTGAAATTTATATCCCAGAAACAAAGGTCTTGGAAAGTAATTTAGCCCTAGACTCGCCTAAAAAAGGGTGTCCATAGGAAGTGCAAGCAAAGCAAAAATGGTTTACCAAGAAATATACAAACCTCAGGAACCGGGCAAGCTTCATCAATGCTATTGTCAAGCACAAAAGGTCCATTACCTCATACTGGGACAGACCTAGACACAGTCAGCAAAGAGGATTCTGAATATGAGTCATCTAACAGTGTCATAGAAAATGACTTGATGAACTTGTCCATTTATCCGGAAGACATAGGCTCAAGGGGATATGAGGCAAACAAATACAAGCAGGAGGATATTAGTACACTACCCCAAACTGACCCTGGAATCCAAAGTGGTACACCAAACGGCAATCAACAGTGTGCAAGACCAAAATATGGGGAAGGATCCCAACAGGGGTAGGGAACCACGGCCTCTTGCCCAAACGAGAAGACAACTCCCAATCGGAGGTGGAAGCTAAACTACACTCCGGAAACTTCTGACAAATTGTCTGATTCGGGCAACAATCCTACAAAACGTGAAATACAATTTTTGACAATGGAACAGAGAAGAATCATGGTAGTGTAGAGGAAACCAGCAGAGGTGGAGGAGAATTGCTCAAGCAAATCCTTTGGGTGGGATTCATTGGGGGACCCAAGATGATTTGTCTCATGGGCAGAAACCAGCCAGCTGTCACAAAAGTAAAACAAGTAACCATGCAAGACCCTAACAACACTTCACAAAATAAGGTGTTTAAGCTATCCCTGGTAAGAACCTTAGAATTTGCTGACAACCTCTTCATGAACAGAAATAACGTAATGAGGTTACTGTGATGTGTACCGTCCCTGGACTAAGTTAATTCAAAGGATATTGACTTAATTGAGTTTCCCAGTGAATCAAGCTTTGACAATGTGATCCTTCATACAGTATCATGAAACACCAAAAACATTAAAGATGGGTCAAAATTGAACGCTCACGGGTTCACCTTGAAGGAACTGGATAACCAAGCAATAAGTACAAGTGAAATCTTACACCAGTCTCAGGGTGCAGGCGAAAGAGCACTCCCCCAAGAAAAGACAGTTGCCTCGAACAATACAGGAAATTGCTACAAAGAGGGCACTGACAATCTAAAAGTTGGTCTCCACAAGCAGGTAGTAGGCGGGTCACTCTGAAGAAAACGGTAGGACAGAAGGTCTACAGTGACGAAGACTGGAGTTGGATAGCTGGAGCGCTGGCAGGTTCACTATAACGTCAGAATAAGAGTGACATAAATCCATCCAGGACTAACAAAATAGGCAGCTGAAATACAAGGCGTTTTGCGCAACTATTTGGCAAAAGTGAAATAAACTTAACAAAATATGATCTCATTTGCCTGCAGGAGACCTGGTTAAGGGGTACACCTCTCCTGGATGGTTATGAAGTGCACATAAACCCTGCAACAAAGGGGGCTAAACGTCACCCAATTGCAGGCCTTCTAACTGCCTTCAAAAGATCGAGTGGCCTAACTGTAACTACCTCCACAAACATGAAACCCGAAATTCAATTTACCTTAGCAAAAATGACTTCTCCCCATTGGGAACCAAAGAAAAAGATGCTGCTAATTTGCAACATATATTGGCGAATTAGTTTAGGGGACGAGCAAAGTACCAAAAATACCTTGATAATGGAAATTGACGAGGCCAGGTCAATCTGGCCAAACTTGGCAGTACTTCTTTGTGGAGACTTTAACATGGCCTGCTTTGATAAAAAAAAGGCACTAAAATAGAAGTGCTATCAATCGGAGCGGCAGAGAATACAAGAAGGGGACTGTACTTTGAAAAGGAGTTAACAGAGAGAAACATCTTTATGGACAATGGCAACCTGCAGGGATACAAACCCGCGGCCGCAACATGGAAGAGGGGGCCTCAATCAAGTACCATTGACTACATCTTTGCCACAGAAGATCTACTAGCAAAACTGATCTCTCTGCAAGTGATATTTATAGAGTTAAGTGATCACAATCTTCTGGAGCTTGAATGCATTGACTGGGCTACCGGAAACCCACCAATGGGGTACCATCAAGAAAGTCAGAATCTCGAAGTTACATCGGGAGGCAACTGCCCTCGGATCAACAAAAGAAACTTGTCGCTCGTAACAACTTCCTTGCTGGCCTTGGACTCAGATTCACATTGCACCAGAGGGGGCTTACTGCAATACCCAGACGGTTTACAGGCCTTTAGAGAAAAGCCGGCTGCTTTTAAGAGGCCAGATTTTGCATCTAAGCACGCTTTCAATCAGCAAATTGCAGAAAGAAATAGAGTGGTAAGTAGACTGGGGAGACTAGTGAAAAAACACAAAACGACCCAAAACCTAATTCTGTTAAAAAAAAGCCAAAAACAACTTTAAGAATTGGTTATTCCAATATAAACAACAAATCATTCAGCAAGCGGGCAAAATAATGTTGCAGTTTGCCACCAAGAAAAACACAGCAGGCGTGTGGAAGCTAATAAACAACTTGAACAAGCTGGAGGAATCGAAAATAACAAATTCAGTATCTGTACAGGTGTGGGAGGCTCACTTAACTGCTTATACGCATCCAAGTGGGGAGAGCAAATCGAGTTACTCACACACTCAGAAGCCCATGGGACTTCAAATTTGCCAACCAAGAAATAATGAATATCATACAAAACTCAAATGTGTCTAGGGCGGCCGGACCGGACGGCCTGACTAACGAAATTCTAAAGAAAGGCCCTGTCAGATGGGCAACGTTCATGCTGAAACTATTCACCACTGTGGTAAGGGAGAAGAAAATTCCATCATGCTTGACTCGCTCCATAGTGGTTCCCATCTTCAAGAGGGGGGATAGGTCAGATTCCCGTAACTACAGGCCTATTACCCTTCTTGATGTGGTAGGCAAGATATTTGCAGCAATCATTCTGAGGCATCTCAACGAATGGAGCCTGATGTCCCACCACCAGGGCCAGTGGCAGTCAGGCTTCCGAAAGGGGATCAGTACTAATTTAAACATCATCATTATAAACTTACTTAAGTGCCTGGTCAACCAGAAAAGGATACAGGTAATATACATTGCCTCGATCGACCTGGTACACGCTTTCCATTCAGTGAATCGTAGAATTCTGTGGGACAAACTGTAGAAATGGAGATGTCCCCATACTCTGAGAGAACCTATGGAAACCCTTCACAGGGACACCACTCTAAAAATTAGGCTGGACTGAAAGGGCTTATTGTCCAACGAAATTCCTTCAGAAAATTGGCTAAAGCAGGGCTGTCATTTCGCCCTGTGGGATGTATTGACTCAGTTTTGCTCTGCTATGCTGCATCACTGTGTTATGAGGGTGCCAGAAATCGAAAAGATGGCTGCAAAACCCTTGTGCGCACCAAAACCTCTGAAAATCGTGCTTTGCAATGCACAGAAAGATGGCTGCCCAATCCGCCACGCATGTTGTCAGTGGTGGAACAGAGCTCTCACTCCTGAAATATGTCACTGGGCTCCACAACAAGTGAAAATGGAGTACAGAAGGAAAAAGCTCTGCTTTGCTAAATGAAACCCAGAATATTGCTTTAAATCTCTTTTCCTTTGTTGCTGAAGCTTCAGAATGCTGGTACAGAACACCCTCAAATATCCAAAATTCTTGCTGGGTGCTACAATTCACGTAGTTTAAGATATCATTGTGAACTTACAAGGTCCTGAAAAGCTGAAAGCATGAAGAGATTTCCACAGCAAAAGTGGCATGTCTCTGGATCTGCCAAAAATCTCTGGGTGCAGTACCCTGGGCCGCCTGAATGACAGCTGTCAGGAGTGTGCCTGACTAAACTTTAACATGTATAAACTGAAATCAAATGTTTGTCATCTATGAGGCTGGTTACCGAGAGTAACCCATGTTGTAAGTGTTTGTATCCCATGGTTTAAAATCTTGAATAAGTATTCTATCTGTGATTTGATACAACAAGTTTGTTTTAAGCTAAAGAAAAATTCAACAGAGTTAACAATTAAAATTAAACCTAGCTGAAGCTACCAAACTGGAATAACAGGTTTTCTCACAGAAGGAAGGACTCCCCCCCCCAGCAGGGAATCACAAAGCTCTAATTATGGGGTAGGAAAGAACCTGGTCTACAGAGGCATGAGGAACAATGACCAGCTGCAACTAAGGAAATGTGAGGTGTGAAGACAGTCGTAAATGGTCTCTGCCCGGAGCAAACAAGGAGGAGACTGCTCCTGGGCTGCAGGGAGACAAAAAGAGGCAGACCCAAACAACCATCTGTGGTTGAACATTGACAAAGAACACATTTTAAAAAGACAGATAACTTACGGTTATAAATTGTGAAAAATATAAAAGTAACAGATTTGTGAATCTAAATTTTGGCTGCACATTTCAAGAGGCAGCAAAATCGTTTGACATGTTCTGGAAAGAAACTGCAAGAAATGTGATTTTACGCAAAATGTATTTCCGCTAGTATTGTGAAACTTTATACACTTATGCCCATGTTAAATGCACACACTTGTAGAAATTTGCTTAAAAATTGGACATTGTGTTCCTGATAAAAAGGGCAACATTCTGTGAAAAGCTGAGACAAGATCCCACAGCTACGGGGTTTTGAGGAGTAGCTGCTATGTAAAATATGTAATCTCTATATGTTATTGTTATAGAGGTTGCACATGTGTAAATATGTATTGTGCCAAAAGTAGATTTTGTGTTCCAGGGGCTAGCGGTGGATTCTCAGCCTCATAAAATCACACCATAAAGGTGACACTCCTATTAAGGCAGAGAGTAGACTCTGACCCAATCACCTGTCAAAAGGGGCAAGCTTAGGCTAAACCAGCCCACACACCCCCTTTATGATGCCTGTTCATAGCATAAATTGACACAGCTCACCGCACAAAAGGACAGACAGATTCACTCACTATCCTGATGCTGGCGGAGCACCCTGCTGCTGAACTCTACATCTTCCTTGCTCCAGACACCAGAAACTTGGCAAAGCAAAAGGCCCATTTCATAGCTGAACCACTCTCAGCTATGCCTCAAATTCCAGAACAGAAGCCCCACAAGCCTAAGGGGAAGCATCCTAATTCAGCTGGGCTGTGCTGTTACAGCTTGCCTGCTGAAAATAAATATCATTAGAACCAAGAAGGGCAGATCCAGTCCTGTCCTGTGCCATGCTGTGACCAGAGTGCATTGCAGATCCAGTTCAGTCATGGGTCGTGCCGTGACCAGAGCGCCTTGCTGACGCCACCCAGTCCGATATGCCTAGCTGTCTGTCCTAAACCAGATCCTATCCCCTGACCAGAACTAACGGTTCAATTTAAAAACCTATCCAGTGAATATAAATAGGAAGAATTGTGTCACTAGCGTATGTACTTTGCATAGTCTTAGCCCTATATTAAACCCATCCTATCTTGTATTCAGAACCTGTAGTTTTAGGTTCAGGCAATGCAAAGATACTCCTATCTCCAAACCATCCCATCATTTCTTCATAGCCAGTATTGTTAAAACTATCGCTGCGCTGATCTTTTTCTCATCCGAAGAAGGCTAATTTCCTTAGCAGGCAGTGACCCTGATCACGTGCCTGTGTTCCTGTGTGGTATTCGATTTGTTCATAGTCATCCTCTAGTGTAAGAAACCCATTTGTCATTTTAAAAGCGTATTCCTGTTTTCCCTTCTCGCGCTTATCTCAAAAAAATTACCTCTACTAAAACGTCTGTAACTCCCTGTTTTTGTGCTAGAAACAAAATTTAATATCTTTCCATCGCGCCTAAAACCGCACTCCAAATCAACGCAATCCTCCCGTTAACGTGATTATCGCGCAGTGAAAAGTTTGATGCAAAATTTCGTTTTGGGAAAATTTTACATGCGTAAAACAGCTTTTAATTGCCTCCGACTTTAATTTTAAGATTTCAAATGTTTTCTTGGGATTAAATCATTGCTTGTGTTTGTGTGCAACTATCCAAAGCGGCTCCCATAAGAATTTATAACAATTTCAGCAAATGTGATTATATTTGGTGTTTTTGCCCAGTCCATTTTAAGGATAACTTTAAAAGCCATTCTGACAGCTTGACAGTCAATTCTGTTTTTCTCTTGTGTTTGCTGGGGGAAAGTGGGATTGATATTCTGTTTGAATTCTGCCATTCCAGAATACCTGCTCTCGTCTCCTATCTCTTTACATTGCTTATTGGTGGGTTGATGGATGTGCAGGGGGAACCTCTAACCACAGTGCTATCAGACCTGAACCAACACAAAAGTATTATTTTTTTGTGCTGTGCTGAATTATTTTGCTGTTGTGTACCTATTAAAACAAATTGTGATAACATTTTAAATACATAAATAAATATTTACCTTTGCAAACCAGCCTGATTCCTGCTTCAGTGTGACCATGGGGGGAGGGGGGTGGGTTTGGGGAGAAGGGTGTGCTATGAGTGATATATCGTTCAGAATAAATAACTTTTAGACAAAAATAAATAATGGTTTCAGTTGTGTACTACATGCTAGGCATTGACTTGGGTGTGTGCCAGATTGAAATCACTCACAGCCCTAACAGTCTTTTGTTTATTTATATCAGACATTGACGAGGCCTTTGTGAAAACTAGATGCTTTCCACCAAAAATTTCCGGCCATTCTGTGGGACGCCTAAAATTTGCAGATGACTTGTTATTGCTTGACCAGATGGAAATTGGGCTGCAGAGACAATTGACGGATTTGTCTCTCTACATCTACAGAAACGCCATAAAGATGAACGCCAAAAAATCAAAAATTCTGATTCTGGGAGACAATGGCAAGGCAAGGAAGCGGAATAAATTCACCTGGACACTAAATGGAGAACAAATACTAGTTGTTGCATCAATGGTGTACCTGGGGATAACCTTAAACAACAGCTCGAGTGATGCTCTTGGTATTGCCCATTTGAGAAGCAAAGCCAAAAACTTGGCATCCCAAGCCCTGCTCATCAAAAAGCATTACTGTAAATTGTCCATGGTACCAATCCTGGATTTCTATAAACTGAAAGTTGCACCAATACTCACCTACCCTGCAGAAGCCAATTTCTTTATGGATCCCAAAAAATTGGAACCATTTGGAAGGCCTCTTTTGGGAGAGGGTTCTGTCATTGCCGTACTCAATACCTATTGAACGGTTTTCAGAGGGAAATGGGTTTGACTTCCTTATATTCCCTGATTGAATGGAAATCTCTTTCATGAGGAAATGCCTTCAACCACCAGGTGTTAGTGGGTTCTCTACTATTAAGGAGGCTATGGAAGGGAATCAGGTTGACATTCTAAATGTCTGGCATGAGTCTTGCTCCTCAATATTGTCCAATCTCACCCTCTTGGGGAATAACACTAATTGAAAATCCAATGAGGGAGAAGTACAAACTGCTGGACTTGGACTGGATTCGGACCGATCAGAAAGTGAAATCTTACAAACTGTTCGTAGATGGACCTAAGGAACCTTCCAGAAGAGGAACAGTTCTGTCCTACTTTGACAGATTTCCCTCACAGCTGGAGCGGTAACATTTTTTAAGACTCTGTTTAAACCTCTACCCAATACAGAAGGTCTCAGAAAGGAGATAAAAGGCCCAGGAAGAGAGAACTTTAAATTGCCAGATTTGCAGCAAAAGTACTGAGACCTTGAAGTATCTAGTACTAGTGTTTGAGCCCGTAACCCCTACAAGAGTGAAATTCCAGGGGAGATTCCTTGAGGAATCGATAACAAAATCGCAGGATGACTGGTGGGCTTGCATGAAATGGGGTGGTCGGCCGTACTCCAGTTTGTGAGGACAATCTTCACTACCATGGAGGACAACAAAAATATAAATGTCAGATGAAATCAAACTTTTTAAGACTGGGCCTTTGAGGAGGAAAAGTTTATTTTTTTCCTTTCCTTTTCTTCTTTTTGTTTTTGTAATTTTTGGTTTTTTTGTTTCTCTCTTTTACTTTCTTTTCTGTTTTCTTCTGGATGAAATTTATGTATGCATTCATACAAGTTTGCATCTAAGGTTTAATAAAAACAAAGTGATGTGTAATAAAAAAAATAAATAAACAAAACAGGGTGAGATGATATAGCCCTGTGGAATGCCACAGGTGCCACAGGTAGACAGAGAGGTGGCAGAGGAAAGGGACCAAGTTGGACCTGGGAGGTCCAAGATGAAGGAGGTCAGCCACTCCAGGGCTGGATCCAGGATCTCCTCCTGGATGGCTCTGGTTTTGGCCAGCTGATCGGCTAGGTGATTTCCAGTTTTTTCGGGCCTCTCTATTTTTGAATGACCCTTGATCTTTCCAATATTTTGGATGAGCTTGCCATGTTTGAGCAGTTTATTATTAGCACATAGCATTCCTCTGGTTTTCCAATGAACCAGGTGCTCCACTAACCCATTCCGGACATAGGGCCTCATTCCGAGTAGGGCAGTAAGGGTTAACGGTCACCGGTAACGAGACTGGTGCCGTTAAATCCTCACCGCCCTATTACGAGTTCCCTTTGCGGGTCCTTCCTTAACGCCTGCTTTTAGCAGGGTCAATAATGGTACCGTAATTTATGGTACCGTTATTGCTGCCTTCCCCCTTCCCATTGAGCCCTATGGGGGCTCAAATGGGAATGGGGAATGGCCCTGGTGAATGGGGAATTACCGGAACCTCCAACCTCGGAATGGACCGGTAATTACTCCATTCACCAGGCCAGAGTTTGGACGAGTTCAGAGGCGGCATGGTTACCTCCGAGCTCGGAACGAGGCCCATAATCTGAAACAATGATTATGAACAGTTTGTGGAGTTTTTGTTGGACAGCAGTGAGGAGGGCTTGATGAACTGCCATCAACTCTGCTACCTGACTACTGCAGGGACAGATTTTGTACCCAGCGGAGGGTTGCGGGGCATCACTAACCCAAGCATTCCCAACGTTGGCCACCAGTTCCTTTTCCCCGTTGTTGTCAACATGGTAGGAGCACCCATCCACATAAACTGTGGGCATTCCCTCACACTTATCTTCTTCATAGCCTTTGTGCTGGGAGTTCAGGTACACCTCCATGTTGTCCTGGATTTTAAGACTTTCGTCCTTGAGACAGTCTTCTCTGGCAAAATCCTGCAAGTCAGCCAGACCTTGCGGGAGGGGACTCTTCTTGTCTTGACAGAATCGAGGAAGTAATTCTGGAATTACTCACATTTCCATGCCCGATTCTGTCACTTTGGAGATTTTGCAAAGGCTGATGTGGAGTCTCCACTATGATGTGTTCCCCCGGGATGAACGGGCTGTCATTTTTCAATGCCCACAGCATTGCCAGGAGTGCCTTCTCACAATTGCTGAATTTTTCCTCCACAGAGAATAACGTCTTGCTTGCATAGGAGATGACTTTATTGAACTTGTCATGTTTTTGATATAATACTGCTGTCAAGCATGTATTCGAGAACTCTGTATCCAAGAAGAACTCCTTGTTTTTTACAGGGTAAGCTAGACAAGGCTATTGTGAGAGGCTTCTTTTGAGTTGCTTTACTGCTTTGGCTAGTTCTGGATCCCACTCCCACTGGACCCCCCCTTCAACAGACTGAGCAGGGGTCTACTCTCTGCGTAGTCCTCAATGAACTTCTTACTGTAATTAATCAGTCCAAGGAGGCTTCTTAGATCACACAGACTTGTGGGGTCTTTGAGTTTCAGAAGTGCTTCCACTTTCTTTTCTTGGGGACAGAGACCCACAGGAGTTATCTCATGCCCCAAGAAGTTGACACAGGTCCTGCACCACTGTGTCTTTTGAAAGAAGAGTTTTGCTCTGGCAACCCTCAACTGTATCAGAACATAACGGATTTCCGCTATATGTTCCTCCACAGTTGAGCTTTTTATCAAGAATCATCCACATAGGGCAGGTTACCCCTTTCACCCAAGTCAGGCATGGCCTTATGTAGGAAGATATTGAATTTGTTGCCGGAGTTGATGTATCCGAAGGGAGTCTGGGTCCATGTGTACTGCTGCCCCCCAAAGGTAAATGCCAGCTTGTATTGGTCCTCCCTACTGACAGGCACGGTCCAGTACCCATTTGTCAGGTCAATGGCAGTATATACCCTTGACCTCTGGATCTGGGCCAGCCCCTGGTCAATGTAGGGAGGAGGCCATCAGGACACATGGACCCATTTGTCCAGCTCCCTAAGGTCGGCAAAGAGTCTCCACTGGCCATTTGTTTTAATACAGGTCCACGGCAGTGACCTGTTGGGTTATGTCTTGTAGCCAGACTTTCTCATCCTGTTCTGGCCACTCGCCTCTGACAAATAGCTTTTGCAGAAGGTGCTCCCTAACCAGATTGATCTCTACTGGAACAGCCATATTGGAAATGTTCTTTCTTTATTAGTTATTTTGGGGTTGATTTAATTTTACTTTTATAGACCGGCCTGGTGCTTAGAGTATTTGTTTTGGGGGGCTCTTGTACAGTGTAACACAGTATTTCCACTACACAAAGTATTACTACCTTGCAGGTTAGTCTGCTGTGTTAGACTGTCACAGGTGGTAACCAAATCAATCCCGGGCACAAGCCCCCAAATGTGTTCAAGATTTCAATCAGGCGACACACACCTTGGTCTCGGCCCACAATGCAGCGTGCAATTGAAATGCTTATGGTATAGATTAGATTCAATATTGAGATGATATACCACTCATATCACAACCCCTTTTCAAAAACCCCGGGTCACAATGGACCATGAACCAGGCTGGTTGATAAAATATAATATTTATTTATTTATTTATTTGAAAATCAAAAGAATCATGCAATTTTTAATATGGGACAACAATCACCAATGGGGTGATACGAACAATAGGAATGGAGGCAATGCACCTAATTCAACCCTTTAGCAACACAGATAGAAAACACCAGGGAATAGAAACACTTTTTGATTTTAGGAAAGATAGTACTCAAGTTAGGATTTCCCCTGCAAAATTCCCCCAACGTACAAACAATCGCTTCTGAATGGATATAAGGAAGCAGCAGGCAGTTTGGACTATGAATCTGGAAACAGAATTGAAATCTAACTTTCCCTCCTCAAATGAGAGTGAAAGACGGATTTGAAACCCTTGCAGTGTTAAAATGACACTTGGGAATGGTTGAATAAAACAATGAATGTGTATAAAAATCTTGCAACAAAAACAATTCTTTACTGGAGCAACACTGGAAAGATACTAGCAATCACAAGCAATGGATTGAGCAAAAGGATACAATTCGAAATTATATGGAAGATTGAAAACAGTTTATAATCAAAATGACACGTTGTGAAATTCGAAAAACTTTTGCCATTCCCGCCTAAATTTACCAAAACAGTTTTTAATAAAAATGGGTGAAATATTGTACATTGTTTTTTGAGTTGGGGTGTAGCTATGGATCCTAGGTACAATAAGGAAGTGAAATGAGTTCTCTAGCTGATAAATTGAGTGTGTTATGCAAGATCTAGTGAGGTGTGTTTTTGAGAAAATAAAGGCGTGAAAAATGGCAAAGAAATCAGTTTTGACAAGGAGCAGTTTTACTCTACATTAGAGCATTCAGACTTGACTACCAGATTGAGACACAATAAGCTCTGGGGTTGACTCGCAAGTTCAACCCTAGCACCTCTGCGCCCGCCCTGGCTGAACCAGTCTGATCACTCGAAGGGGATTAAGGGCTTATGATTTCACAAGACAAAATTATTAAAGAAGTTGGCACTAGCTCAAGGAATCAAAGACAGGGTGGCAAGAATGATTTTGATAATATTACAAGTTATCATGATAAGGATAGGATGACTTAGAGAGGGAACGAGCAAGGCAAGGTATACTATGGTTTTCTATGGTTCCTATTGATACTCACAGTCCACTTTTTGGTTTGGATTTTGGACAGTCAGCGGTTCTGGTCACCACACGGATCTGGTCTAACAAAGGATAGCTAGACAAAATCAGTGGGACAGGATCAGCTAGGCAGGAACTGGACACCAAAGGATAGTTCTTCTGGACTGGCAATTCTGGTTACTGGATACTATAGGTCATCAAGGTAGCAGGATGGCAGGATTGCAGTGAGTGGCGGCATGCCAAGCTGGTTTAGGATGGCAAAAGTACCACAGTTTCTTTTGGTTACTGGGAGATTAGTGGGTTTTAATATTGTAGGGTAGGCTTTGCAGGAGCAGAATCAGCAATGATTGGGTTTTGCAATGGCCCCTGAAATAGGATCAGCAATGCTTGGCCTTGTAGTTGGAGTCTGGAGTCTGAAAGGACTTTTATCTAAAGTACAGATACATTTATCCGTGACCTGGCTCAGAGAGTAAAAAGTCTATTTGAACTGCTGCGCCTGGATACATTTTGGGAAGAAATAAACACATGTTCCTGTGCGAGTGAAAAGGAAGTTGCTTGTTGATTTCTTTCAAATCTACTTTGATAGGACCTGTCATTCAGGAATTATGCCCGTTTTTTCTGAGGCACAATGAAGTATCCTAGGCCTGGCAGGACCGTTTTCATCACAGTGGTCTCAGAATGCACAGATAGAAATAGCATAACACAGCATTTTGAAGGGGTGAAAAAGTTTTTCATTTTGAAGGGGAATTTTTGGCTTTTGCAGCAATGCAGTGCGGTCTGCTGTTCACTTGATTCCATATATGTTTCAGAATGCACCGGCATACTTTTTCAGTGTGTCCCGTTGTTCCATTTTGCCTAAAATATGCTAGGCAGGCTGGTACACCCATTTTTTTTTGTGTGGCCAAAATGCAGTTTTGAAGTCCTGGTGCACACAGGAGCCAGTGCCGCCAGGTTTCTGTTTCTTGCACAAACGCAGATTGCTCATGTGGTGCAATGCTGTTGAGTGGGTCAATATATCCCACAATGCTTCTGCGGTTAGTAGCATCTGTTTGAACACTGTCTTAACATTAGACAATACATTTTCTCAATGTGTTTCATTTCACAGTATCTGCAACACTCTATTCCTAAATACTCTCCATCTATCGTCCTCCGCTCATCCTCCTCCAACTCTTTGCTGGGGGTAGATCTTTATCCTCTGCATGTGCCTTTCTCTGGAACAGCATCACTGCCTCTCTCCGTCTTGAGCTGGAGCACCACGTAAGTTTTGAAAACTCATCAAGACCTTGCTCTTCTCCTCCTCCTTCTCTCTCCCTCCCCCTTGCTAACCTGCGTTCTTTATCTCTCCACCCTCCTTCCTACTTCTCCTCCCTAACTCTGTTTCATTTTCTTGCTGAATGGTTGCCTGGTTCACCTCCAGAGCCTTACAGGTCCCAGTGCCCCCATGCCCCCGCCAGTCTTTGCTCTTGCCTCCGTGCCAGTGCACTATGTTCAGCATTAACGCACTAGCTTATGCTCCATGAGTTAGGCAACCTCTCTTCACTTAACCCAGGGCCTTGTAGGACTGGGTGCATTTGCTCCCCTCACACCCCTCCTCCCTGCACCTACATCTGTATGCTTGCATGACCTAAATGTTTGTCTTCCTGTCCCTCCCCCAACCCCATTTTCTGTCCCCATCCCTAGCTTGTTCACAACTGTGGATAACTCCATGCACTTGTACCAGAAGAAATGCTGGCAGGCCTAGTATGCTAGTTTTTCTGTTTTAGATGATTCGGAAACTTCAAGGCCTAAGAATGATTACTGCATACCCTTTTCCTGTTCCTGCCTTCAAGTACTTTTTAGCACTCCACCTGTGTATAAGCACTGTATAAGTATATAATTACATACTGAGTCATCGTGCAGTGCAGGCCTTTCACACGGTGCAGGGGGGCAACCGTACCATATGGAAATGCCATAGCAATTTCAGTACCACGGTGGTGTGTGGCACATGTAATGTGTTTTGCAAGTACACAATCATGAGCTTCCTCAAGTGCACTTAAGAGGTCAATGCTCACGGGAGCACACACCTATTTAGATGTGCAGAGGGGACTGACAGGTAATTTTGTGTAGAAGACACCAGAGGACAGTATGTGACATCCTAAACAGTGTATAACTCCTTTACTAACATATTCAGCGTCAATAAATGCCTAATTACATGGACAGAAGAATTATGTGTACAACAGGAATGTGACATACTGAGTGTTTGAGCAGCCATATAATTGTGCCATTGATTCAGATATTACATAATGACCAGTTACAATATCTGATGCAAGTGTAGCAGGTTACACTTTTGTCTGCAGGCATTTGAATTGGAAAATGCATGGCCAGCTGGCTAGGCACTCCGGTGTGCATCTCTACTCTTGTATACCTCTGTAAAGTGCTCTGTTGCTTCTCAAAGTGATGCCTGCCCTCAATAAATATAATAATAATAATAATAATAATAATAATAATAATAATAATAATAATAATAATAACAGTGGGAGGGTGTAGACCGCCAGTCAAAGACATTGCACTCACTGTGATGAGAGAAGAGAGGACATGCCACACCTGAGTCAGGCTATTCACGAGGAGTGCGCCACCTTGAGTCAATCCCTGCATAATGAGCTGTTGGCCTCAAGGGACATCCAAGGGACATCCAGTGGCAAGAGATTGCCTCTGTTAGGAAATCCTTACATGAAAAGATTTTGGCCTCAATGGAAATCTGCTGTCAAGACACAATACCTTTAGACAGGCTCTCAATGGACATCCAATACAAAGAGATGTCTCCAACTGAATTTTGAGGGAAAGTCTCAAAATTCAGTTGGAGACATCAAGGGTCAGCATGCATGCTGGCATGTTGGCCACTGTTAGGGAGAATTCTCCAGAATGGCTAATTTCCCTTACCTAGCCTCACCTACTCCATAGGCATCATCTTTTTACTGTGTGTCATACAGCACCATTAGTGCAGTGACACAGGGTTGTCTTTTTCAGACTTCCCACTTTAAACTCCATTTTCTGGGAATGACTATTGTCTCCCAGAAAATGTAAAGTTGCCATTGACTTTATTAGTAAAGTAAATTCACAGACCCAGTATAAACTATCTTCCATAGAGTAATGGAAAGGGTTACTAGTCATCCCTTTTTGTCTGTCTCTCATGAAACATTAAGTTCCCCTTTTGTTAAGATTTGGTTGGTGGCAGTGGTATCTACCATATTTTTCCTACGACGGTCAATGAAAATAGCCTTGGTATTGTTTTAGGCTATGTTAGTAGCCTCAAACTTTAATCCGATGGATCCCATTTACTTTTATTTGGTTCCGGCTTGGTTTATTCACCATTTCTTTTTGTAAAGGTCTTTCTCGTGTTTTACTCTGCGCGCCAAACCAGGTTTGGTTCCTTTGTTCCCCGTCCTGTGGCGGGCTTCTGCACAGAAGCCCTCCTTAGGCGCCTGAGAGTCTAGGTAGACATGATGTGAGGGAGGGGTTTTAGGCCCCCTGCACAGAGTCTCCTTGGAGACCCAAGTCACACTCTTGTTTGATTGGCTAGGTGATTGTCCTGCCAGGACAGCCACCCTGCTGTGTGATTGAGAGCCAGGCTCTGTGAATGGGGGAAAACTGCATAAAAAGCAGGTCTCTGGGAATTGGAAGGCAGAGTCGCCACTGGATTGAGAGAACCGAAGAGAAGCTGAAGGAAGAGGACTGCTGCAACTACTGAACCTCCCGTTGAAGCCCTGCTGTGGGTCCGAATCTCCTCAACTTTGACAACAGAGAAGATCTGCAAGGAATCTTCTTCCC
Source organism: Ambystoma mexicanum (assembly GCF_040938575.1). Taxonomy (NCBI): domain Eukaryota; kingdom Metazoa; phylum Chordata; class Amphibia; order Caudata; family Ambystomatidae; genus Ambystoma; species Ambystoma mexicanum. The sequence continues at coordinate 627,557,417 of NC_090930.1, forward strand.
TTGAGCTGGTGGGACCAACCAGTTTGCCAAACTCCAAGCAAGCCCGCCCTACCCTGGTCGAATATGCTGTGCACCGCTGCAGTGAACCGGATAGCCAGGAGGACCAGACCCTGTTTGGGTTTTAAGGAGCGCACCTTTTATTTGTTGCTTTGCTCTGCTGCTTGTTTCTTCCCTGGGCAGTGCAGGACCCTCCAGTCTTTCTCCTTCATGTCAGTCTGACAGACGCTTCAGGAATCGTGAGCCTGTAAGATCTGACAGGAACTTCTGCCTTAGCTACAACATTCTTCTTCTAATGTACTGTTCAAACCCGGTTGTTCATTTCTTCCGACCACGGTGAAAGTGTTTTAAATCTTTCGCCAATCCAAGGGCCTGTCCTTCTCTACTCTTTTAAGCAACCTTTCTTCCGACCAACCTCATTTTGAACTCTTGGCAATGATTTAACCGCAAACTACTCTGAACTGTGTGATCCTCTGCAAAGACTCAGAACCATTAACATTGGCCCAGGCCTATTGATTTGAATCCTTGTTGTAGTAAGCCTTTTCTAGATTGTCCTGTCTACTTACTTGTTGGTGCTGCTCGATTTTGAATAACCTTGTCTTCCCCCTCGCCTTTTTAAATTGCTGGAGTGCCATTTTGCTCCCACTTCATTTTGAGCTTAACTTGTCCAGAATTGATTGGGTGTTGTTTAGTATATTAAGATCGTGATTTTCTGCTGCTTTCCATTCATGAATTGTTTTACAACTGATGGTGTACATACATGAATATTCTTTTACTCAGAAACCTTGAATCAGTGTTTATTTGAACCATAGCAATTGTTGTCTTTTGTGTAAATTTTGATACTGATCAATTTAGTGTTAAGATAAATCTGGCTGCTCAGCCATCACTACCACTTTACTGTGTAGTACAGGTTTGTACCAAAGGTGAATTTGTACTTACACTTGTAGTCTTAATTGTGTGTGGTGTTCCCAAAGGGTACTGCATATGATTCTGCCTAACAGCTGCTTGTGATAAATATCGGCAAAGGCATCCCTCTCATGAGTGGCCCTAGCCAATGTGAAGCAGGCTTTGGCTATGCATGGTCAGAGTGCCCCATCCCTGGATCCACCACAGGATGGGGGTTACAACTGAACCATGCATGTGATGCCATTGGCCATGTCCCCACACACCCCTACCCTGTTCCTTGCACCAGCCCTTCATGCAGCCTGGTCTCCATAAGCCTGGAGTGTGGTTTTTTCATATTTTATTTTTGTTCCTGTCCAATAGTGACTTTATTGTTTCTCCTGACAGAGTCATTGTGCTGTAGACTGCAGTGTTTTAACTGCCAACACTACTATGCATATTACTGAGAATGGGCACTGCACATGCAGATATGCTCAGTGAAGCCAACTGGCGAGGTCATCTAGATTGCAACAGACTCACACATATACATGAACATTCCATTGAACAATCATGTGTATAATAAGTGTAATCTGTCAGGCAGACTTCTTTAGCTTTTCATAACAAATGTCAAGTGTAATTTCAGATCTCTTAGCTCATTAGGCCCCACACTCCCTGAGGAGACACCCCAAGCACTCTATTCCCATCCAAGTCTCCATTCACTCTGTTCAAGTATTAGGTGGAGGGGGACACCAGCAGTACCCCCAGGTAAGGTTGTGCACTGTCATGCATTAGCATGGCTGTTGATCTAAGCATCCCAATAGTGGTATGATGTGGCACACGTAGGGTTGAGCATGAATACATGTATCTAGTGACATATGCCTGCGGTCACTGTCACTTAAGATGGGAGCTGTCCTTCATCATTAATTGTGGACATGACTCTTTGATCACCTATGAATGTGCTTTGTTTTATTGGTTACACCTCCATGACTTGATGCTTGGAGTCAGCCTCCTCAGGATGTTTATGAACACATATTTCTGGTGAAAGGTACCATTACATTTATTCTCCTGTCATGTCAGCCTTCTATGCCATCTCCTGATATATGTCATGTCAAGTAGACACTCCATTATGAATGAGCATGCAACACACCTGACTTTCAGTTTTCATGTGAGAGGATGATCCAGATGACAAGTATGCATGTAGATGAAAGGCAAAGTTTGCTGTGCATGGTGGCCCTGCATGCAGTGCACTTTGTCACTTGGGTATATTTGAACACTGCACTGGGGCAGAGGACGGCACGATGGGGTGTGGCCAATCAACCCTTGGACATGTCAGCTGGGCGGCCACCATTTTGGGAACAATGCATAAAATGTTGAACATAGCTTTGCATGGCTTTGCAAGCACACGCTTGACATGATGGCATGTGGATGGTCCTGTGCAGATGCAGGACTCAGCTTTGGTGGGAGGAGATTCAGCAACCTACTACAATGCAGGTCAAGCCACAGCAAGAGGGTTAGGTGAAGGAGGCAAGCATTGACTGGTCCATTGGAAGGGGTGTGGGACCTTGCCTCCATGTTTCCTTTACCCAGGAAGCATGACAAAGGTATGCACCATAAATCTGTGTTTGTCAGGGAGAGCCAGCAGTATGACTGGAGGTACGGGGTGAGACAAGAGCAAGTGCCATAGGTGGTTAATAACCAGTGGTGAAAAGGTTGTGTTCATTCTTGGGATTTAACAAGAGGACCTTTGCCTCCGCAAACCTCTGACAGCTATTTTTTGGCCCAGTGAACAGTGGTGGATATAGATGGATCCCGAGATCCGCTGAGTGTGGGCCTTTGTCCCATTGGTATGGATTGTGAGTGGCTGCTAGCTCAGTAGTGGAAGTCACGAGAGGTCAGGTGGAAGGGGCATCCCCAGAGATGTGTGCACTGACACAGGGGATGCCAAAATGGTAGAATGTCAACCCAGAGTAGGAGGGTGCAGATACATGGTAAGAGCATACGCTAACGGGTGTGGGTAGAGTAGGGTTGATTTGACATGGAATTAGGTGTTGCTGAGTGCATTGATACGGTGCTGGGGTGTTGACAGAGTTTGTGGGTCCTGTTACGATGTAGGATGGGGCCATGAGGGCAGGTGGACACACAGGGAGCAGAAGGGGTTGAGGTTGGCAGGGGTACGGCTGGGTTTGGGGTTATGGAAAGGGGTTGTAGGCACATGTGTAACAATGTTCATGTGCAGGGGTGCACAACTGCTTTTCGCGGAGGGCCGAATATACCTTTGAAGCTGTGTAGAGTGGGCCAGACTACTAATGTGTGGCATGGAGTGGCAGGGGTGGAATTGCACGGCATAAGCAAGGGGGTGAAGCAAGGAAAAGGAAATCCTAAAAGTATCCTAGTCATGAAGACAGGGGTCTCAACAAGTAAATACTGTGACGAGGAAAAACTTGAATCCATGCCTCTCTCTGTGTCTTTCTCTCTCTGTCGCACTCTCTTACTGTCTTTCTTTCGTGAACCCATCTTCCTCTCTTTTGCTCTCTGTTAATATTTCTGTGTCTCTTTTTCCTATCTTTATCTCTTCCCTTCTTCCGCTCTCCATCTCTATCCCCCTCTATGTTACTATTTCTGTCGCTCTTTTTCTGTCTTTCTTCCTCTCCCCTCTTTCTTTCTCGTAGTGTTACTATTTCTGTTGTTCTCTCTCGGTCTTTCTTTCTCTTCCATATTCCTCTCTCTCCTTATGTTATTTTTTCTTTCTCTTTCTGTCTTTCATTCTCTCTTCCATTCTCCTTTCTCTCTCTACCCCTCCCTATGTTACTATTGCTGTCCCTCTTTCTCACTTGTTCTATTTCTTCCCATCTTCCTTTATTTCTTTGTCTCTCTCCCTCCCTGCTATTTTTTATGTCTCTCTCTCTCTCTCTCTCTCTCTGCCTTTCTTTCCCTTCCCTCTTCCTCTCTACCATTGTTATTACTTCAGTCATGTTTTTCTTTCTCTCCCTTCTCTCTCTCTCTCCCGTTAATATTTCTCTCTCTCTGTCTTTCTTTCTCTCTTCCTTTTCTTTCTCTTTCCCTCCGTTCCTATGTTACTATTTCTGTCTCTCTTTTTCTGTCTTTCTATGTCTTCCCTTCTTCCTCTCCCTCTCTCCATTCCTGTTACCATTTATGTTGCACTCTCTCTCTTTCATTCTCTTTCCTCCTCCTCTCAACCAATGTTCTCATTTCTGCCTTTCTTTCTCTCTCCCTGCTCTTCTCTCTAACATCTGCTCACCCTCTTGTATGTCTTTGTCTTTCTTCATCTCTATTGTCCCTCTCTCACCCGCTTCTTCTTAACTCCATATCATATCATATGGACTACTGTAACAGCCTCTATCTTAATCTGCCTGCCTCCACTCTCCACCCTCTGCAACTCATCCAGAACAGAACTGCGAGACTTGTCCTTGGCCTCAAGCCCAGGGACCGTATATCTCCAGGACTGAAGTCTCTACACTGGCTCCCAGTGGCTGCGAGGATAAAGTTCAAACCCCTCTGCATTGTTCACAAGGCCTTCCTGGGCCTGGGGCCTAAATACCTTCAACTCTCTCTTCCTAAATATCTTCCTTCCCGAGCCCTTCGCTCATCCGTCTCCAACTCCCTCAGGGTCAGCCGCTTCTCGAAGCAACGAGCTGGGGGTAGATCTCTCTCCGCGGCAGGGGCCTCCCTCTGGAACAGCCTTCCTGCCTCCCTGAAACTTGAGGAGAACCATCTACGGTTCCGGAAGCACCTCAAAACCTTCCTCTTTGCTTCTACTTTCTCTCTCCCTCTCCCCTGCTAATTCTTCGCTGAATCTGCACCGAATCTGCAACTGGGCCACTCTCGCCGACCTCGGTCCTGGGCCCAGCCACACTCCACTTGCACTGCCTCCCTGGCAACCCCTGCACTGCGGGACTGTCTCTGTATCCCTACAGCCCCCGTTCCCAGCACTTAACTTGCACTTGCCACCAGCTGCCCCTTATTTATTTTATTCTACTTACCTTGTACTGCACTTCCCCCCTCCCCTTGCACTTTCTCCCTTCCCCCTACCCCTGCACTTGCGCGATCTGAATGACACCTGGCCTAGTAGGATCATTGTCTGTCCCATATAGACGATCCCCTTTGGGTTACATGCCCTCCTGTGTGCCTGGGATTGCCATGCCCAAACATGCCCCTTCATGGCGAGGCCAGTGACTGTGTGAAAAGGGCACGTACTGGGACGATAGGGCAGGCCTGAGATGTATATGCAAATCCAATCTCGTTTCACAAGCTGGCTGGCAGCAATGGGCCCAGCGTTTGAACCCTGGGAGCAAGAATATCCCTATGAAACACGAAATCAATCTCTCTCTCACTCACACACAAACCTTCCATCTTTGCACCACCCCCGCAGCAAAGCCCCCCACACAAACAACCTCGCACCACCTACCCATAGCCCCTCCCACTACCTACCCCGTGTAAAATGTGAAGGATTGAACTTCATTCAGGGCATGCAGACATATGTCCATTTGGAAGGTCGTTTCTAGGCTTGGCTAACAGTGTGAATTGTGGGGAGCAGGAGCAGAGTGGGTGTATGGGCAGGGCTCCATCAACCAACGTGGCCACAAATGACAGGAAAACTGGTCCAACCCTGCTTGGGCCTGTGGCAGAGAAGAAGTGGAGCATCTCCCTGGAAGAAGACTGAGGTAGGGCCTTCAGGTTGTATGCCAACACACACCATAATCAACAGGATAGAGGGTAGGGCAGTCCCCACACAAGTAGGAGCAGAGATGTGTGGAGGAGCTCCCTAGTAAGATGTGGAGGAGGAAGTCAGTAAGGGTATGGCGGTATGAAGTGGTAAAGGGTGCTACAGGATTCATGAGGGGGCATTGATGGATTTTGAATACGGGCATGATGATGACTGGGGGAGGAACATAGCATTGATTAGGGTTACATATCAGAGATGGTATAAGTAGATGTAAGTGGCAGGTGTATTGATGGGATTGGGGAGAAGTGGGGAGAGGGAAAGGAAGGTAAACTGGTAGAGTGGCAGGGCATTTTATTTTTTTCCCATTGCAGGAGCACGTACCTGGAGGAGATGAGTGGGGGTGCAGGTGAGCAGGACCAGCAGCAATGTTGCAGAGGGATCCAGCATCAAGATGGCACTCAGGTAAGCATGAAACTGAGTGGTCGATGCCATGGCTGACAGGGCTGAGTTGGGTGCAACTCGGATGTGCGAAGGAGGTTGTGGGCCACTGGGGATCTGAAAGGCTGAGGGAGGTGAGTGGTGCATCAGTATGTTCATCTTGTGTTAAGGTGTTGGATGTGGGAGTGCATTGTAAGAAAGAAGAGCAAGGGGTGTATGGTGTATGAAAAAAGCAATAAGGAGGGTCTGAAGGACAGGGGTATACATGGAGGGACACGTTAAAGGTGGTGTATCAAGGGTGAAGGCAAGGGAATGGGAATTGGGACAGTATGCCATCAGTGACCAAGTACTGGTTCAGTGTACGTAGTTGAGCTACATGGCCCTCATTAAGCCATTTTGGTTGGTTGCACTTCATACATGTGACTGAGGAGGAACACATGGAATTGAGACATTATCCCAGGGGATGGATTTGCAATATTTGGATAATTGGGCCTGTGACATGTAAACGTTATTTCTACTTGACATGAGTGTGGATTTGGTTTGTGCACTTTTTGGCAAGGATGTAAATGATGTTGCAGTGTACTTTTAACGTTTTGGGGCACACACAGTTTTCCAATCCAAGACACACATTCTCAGAGTATTTTAATGGAAGAGCTGGCATTGCCAGATTTCACATTTGAAGGCCACAGAGGTTATTTTTGTAAAGTAGATCTGGACTACCTGGTTTCCTTTAGCCTGTCCCTGTGCCCTGTAGCCTGGAAGGGAATGGGTGCTGCCTGTGGAAGAGGATGGCAAGCCCCCTGCTCCTCTACTGATATGCCACGACATGGGCAATATTATGTGGGACACAACATGTCACAATGATTGTGCATTCTACAGGTGGTGCATATAGAAATATGACACCTGAGTGTTCACGGGAGAGGTAGCGTGACTTAAGCACTCTGAATGTGCACTCCACTTTTCCCCTAGAGGTGTTGTTTGCTGCACTGAAGCACACCACAGCTGTGGTGGCTGCATTATTGACCGGTGTCGACAGGAATAGTGACAGAGTGTAGGCACTGTTCCCTGCAAAAGAGTAAATGATTATGGATCACATGTGGTGCAATTTCTTGTTTTTCTTGGTGGCACGTGACTGCTTGTGTGTGTGTGTGTGTGTGTGTGTGTGTGTGAGATGGCTGATACTCACCTATTAGCCACATGTTGTCAAAGTTCCCATATTCTAGGGCCTGGTGTAAAGGGAAATGACACAAGGGGCCTCATTATGAGCCAGCCTGTCCGGAAATAATGGTGGCCTTAAACCCGCCGCCACTGTTGTTCCTGGCTGGCTGATCTCGAGTTCTGCAGGCGGGAGGTGTGACCTGGCGGGTTTAACAAGACCCGCCTGCAGGCGGACGTGGAAACACCGGCCCCATTACAGCATGGTGCCGGTGTTTCCACTTCCCCATTCCCATGGCGTCCTATGGGACTCCATGGGAATGGGGATTTACCGAATTCCGCATCTGGAATTCCCGGGTCACCGGGGTCGTAATGCCCCGGTGATTCCGGGAATCACGGAGGCGGCATGGTAATACGAGTCTGGCCGTAACCTGCTGTTTTTTTCGGCACGGTTACTAGCGGACTCGTAATGAGGCCCAAGATGTTACTATCATGCGTGCATACTGTACAATTCGCATTTTCTTACATGATGTGTCCCTTGCCATCACAGATCACCTGCACATTTATGGAATGCCAATGTTTCCTAATGCAATATATTTGCTCAATGTCTCGGGAGGGAGGGGTTGCACCACCACATGGAGGCCTTTGATGGCTCCCAAACCCTGGGGAAAGTGGTCAACTGCTTACAATTCCTTGAACATTCTTTGCTTTGCCTGCAGACTGGGTGGCATATCATTGTGCCAATGCACACATGCTAGGATGCACTTCAAGACCTGATGGAGGAACCTTGATTGCATGAGCTGTGATGTACCCCGAACAATGATTGTGGTACGCTGGAATGATCCAGTGGGCTGGAAATGTAAGGCTAATAGCACTCTAACCAGAGGTGTTTCAACCTGTGAGAACATGATGGGTGATGCCAGGCGTTTCTCCCACTCCCTGACGAGGTCTACATGGGGGGAATCGGAATATTCCATACACCTCCTCATCTGACAATGCCAAATGTCGTTGTTTGCGCATGGAACTTTCTGGCCCTCCTCCTCCTTCCATGTATTAATATCAATAGCAATGTAGGAACCGACATTGTGGCAAATGACTGTTCGCTGGAATTACATTTTTATACATGGGTTGTCATTGCGCATTTGTTTTTTGTGATGGTTGATGGGTGGCGGTATGATTGTAACCGTCAGGTATGTGGCACAGTCTAGATACAAGGTCCTAAGATTCGGACTGAGACAGGCATATGACAAATCGACATCACTATCTTGATTTTATTTCATTTTATTTGTGTATTTTAGAAATAGAAACAGTACGGTCCCAGATTTCATTACAATGCTGGACCCAGAACGTGTTCACATTTTTACCAGTCCTGAGAAAAGCATGAGAGATGTAACATATGTGTAACCCCTGCAATAGCCTCGCAGACATCCCCCATGCTGGAAACACTAATTGTGTCGACTTACAGGAGTGTATTGAAATAATACAACACACTAAGTCACTTTATACTAACCGTACGAAAATGATGCTCTGTATCAACCTTTAAGTGTTCTATAATAGTTGAATGCATTGACATTGTTGGTAGACTTGTTTCTACTTGTTTTTAATTGTATGCTCCGCAATATGATGAATAAACTTTTGTTTTAGCAGCTTGAGATATTGACCTGCTATATGAAGACAGACTAAGTAGCATGTCTGTTCCCCTGCAGTGTACCACATATAACTAACAGTGTCAAAGGGAGGGGTAGCATGTATCTCACCTTTCTTTTCACTCTAATAGATTTGCGTCTCACGAGACAGGACTCCGCAAACAAAAAAGAAGGCTTCTAACCCCTTTCTTTACTCATCAGCATTGTGATGGCAATCTTGGTGAGCAGGAACGGTTTTTAAAATAAACACGTATTAGCTTTAATGTCAAAGTGAAGAGCTTTAATGTCAAAGTGAAGGTTTTCTCAATATCTGTAGGAAACTTGAAGTATTTGTTCACGTTTTATTTGTCTCCACTTTTAGTGGTTAAATAGGATGTTTGTCTGCTATTTTGAACGCGCAGGAAAAATGAGATCCTCAAATAGTGTGAGCCTTTTTTTTCAGGGAGATCATTTAAACAAAGGCAAACACTTTTTTTACTGAAGCCTGCACTCCAAGCTCTTTTGCACAGTTCTAAGGTGTTGTTTACAGGTATTTCTTGTGTGTCTGCATGTTTGGAGTTCAGGCAAGTGATAGGTTTGATGTCTTGATACTTGTATTGCTGTTTAATTGGCTGGGTGCGAGAAATACTTTCTGGGCTTTTCTTGTCTGCTTCTGACATTTGTATGCTTGGAATGTAGTCAATACCACTAGCTGTGACTGCATTAAAATATTTTGAGTGGCTGAAAGGAGGTCATTAATTACCTACCTATGCTAATTAATATTAAACAAAATGCTTATTTTGCAAATATGTTATCAATCGACAGATGATATTTATGATGCCCTTGAGAGGGTCCCATTTATCAAGCAAATCAAATGTCAACCCACCCTGACAAATTAGGCATATTCGGCATGATTTTCATAAACGTTCACTCGTGCAAACCAGAAGATGCCCGTGAGTATATCAGATTTGTATCAACAGCCTTATACCTAGTTCTAACAAAAAAACCTGAGCACAGCTTGTTATTTGTGGAACATTTTTGAGATTCTCATATGCAAATGCAATGCACACATATTTGCACAAGTGCATCTCAGAGATGTTCCAGACATGCATATGTGCTAAACATGTTGGCTTTGAGAATAAGGTGCAAACTCTGCGATTCACAGCAGCCTCTCAGGTTTGCTCTTGCGCAAACATTTCAGAATCAGACTAAGGCTATTCAACATATGCAAGTTCCTTTCTACCTTCAAGCAAAGGCCAATCAAGCATTTAGGGCTTTGGTGACTCTAATATGTCTTAAGCATTGTGACCAGAATGCTCTCTGTGCAATATTTCTTTCCAAACTCCAATCTTTCCTGATCATACCTCCTTTAAAACAAACAGGGGAAATCCCTTCTTACCTGCCATGGTAATCACACTGAATATTGCTGTGTAACAGAGACTTCTAAATAGGCATATATAATGCATACTCCAGTGTGCCTACAAAGCAAATTATGTTTTCAGGTTGAACGCATGACCTGACTTGTATCTCCGTGAATTATTCAGCTAGCTTTGAGGTCATGTGATCGTTTTACTGTGTAGTATATCGTGCACAATCTGTTCCACTTTGGTCAAAAAGGACCTCACATAGGAAAAGCAATTGCACCCTCTAATCCGACATTATTTGTCTTACCAAAATAAAGGGTTGCCTACTGTAAGGCAAATGCTTCAAATAGTGCCATCTTATGAAATTGTGGGGCCCACGGCACATACACCATCAGGGTCCCTCGAATTAAAGAAGGAACAAGTTACTTACTTGTAACTGTTGTTCTCCAGCATGGGTCTGGCATGGATTCACATGCTCATGAATATTCGCCGTCGTCAGACTGGGAATCCTCGGTAAAGAAAAAATCAGTTTCAGTTTCATTTCTTTTTTTTAGCTTTGTTTTTATTAAGCATTTCCACGTACAAAAGAACAGCCAAGAGACCCTGGCGCAAACCATGTGGAAAAACAGAAGAAAAATGCTAGACTTTATCTCCCCTCCACCATCCCCTCACCCCCGCACATATCCTTACCAAGCCCCGTCGGGTGACGGGCTGAAGAAGCAATGGGGTTGAACACAAAACGGAGCAGGACAACCTGAAGTGACTGACATAGTGGGGTCTAGAATTATATCAATGACATAGGACTAAAATACTGGTGGTAAACAGTACAAATTAAAGTGCAAAGGCTTTATCAGCACATCAAAGTTTACAGTCTCATGGCACCACATTCATCATTCAAGAGGACAGCAGTCCAGTCCTGCACAAAAGAAGACATTGGGCCTCATTACAACCCAGGCGGTGGACCATGGTGCTATTAGCACCATGGTCCATGCCGGAATCCGCCATGGTGAATGGCGGAATTACCGCCCCATTCCAAGTTTGGCGGGGCGGTAATTCCCCATTCACCATGGCCCCTTCCTCATTCCCATTTTTGGCCCATAGGGCTCAATGGGAATAGGGAAGGCGCTAACTACGGCACGGTAAATTACGGTGCCATAATTAGCTCCTAGGTCCCTTTGCGGGTTGGTCTTTTAACGCCTCCTAAAAGCAGGCGTTAAAGTGCAACCTGCAAAGGGACCTCGTAATCAGGCGTTAAGGGTTTAACGGCACCGACACCTTTTACGGCGCCGTTAACCCCTTAACGCCTGGGTTGTAATGAGGCCCATTGTATTATTGGTTATAGCAGGCAATTTTTCATACATAAAAATGGCCCATAGCTTATTAAGCCATTCGGTCTTGGAGGGGGCGGAGGAGCTCTTCCATTTTTGAGCAAGGGCAAGTCTCCCTACTCTCAACATCGCCATGAACACTTTTGGAAAGGTGTCCGTCTCAGAATCAGGCATGGGTGTACTCAGGAGAATCTCCAGGGGGAGTAGGGATGAAACCGTGCCCACAATGTCCTTGATCCAGCTTAGTAGCTCAGACCAGTACACTCGGATAACCGAACACTCCCACCACATATGGTACCAGGTACCGCGTTGTGAGCACATCCTGGGGCATAGCGGGTAAACACCCTCAAACATCTTAGACAGGGTGACAGGGGGCTGGTGCCAAGAGTGAAGCATCTTGAAGCTGTCCTCCATGGCCGAAGTATACAGTGTCCCCGAAAAGATTGACCTAAAAATCGCCTGCCAAGTAGGCTGCTCAAGAGTCATCCCCAACCTTTCCTCACATATCCTTTTAAATGGCTGTCTGCTCTCCAGGTTAGCTATGACAAGAGATTTTTAAATTCTGGAGAGGGAGCTCCTTCCTAATTGTGGATTCCACCAAAATTTTCTCGAAGGAGGTCAGGGGGCGAGTCAAGTCAGCCAACCATCTGGACTGGGTGAGTATCCCCTTCAGGCGCAAATATTCAAAGGCATGGAGAGGGCTGTCCCCCAGTGCCTCGGACAATTGGTCATATTCGATGAAAACACCCTGACGGAAGAGCTGAGCTGCTCTCTCCAACCCATGTCTGACCACAACTGAGTGTTTCAAAAACACCTGGAACCAGGATCAAAATGAGGGCCCCAGAGAGATGTAATGGGGGACGGCCAAGAGAAAAGACGCTTATTGTCCTTATCTGGCCTCCAGGACGCCCAAGGGCAGCCAGGGTTGGGTGCGATTTGAGATGCAGAGGGAGGGTTTTAGGAGAAGCCCACAAGAGATCCCTAACTTTTTTTTCTGTTGGAAATGGGTATCCTCAACATAAGTCCAGTAAGTCCCCATATCATCCCTCATATGCTCCAACATCACTCGCAACTAAGCTGCCTTATGTTATATCCTAAAGTCGGTCGGGGAGACCAAAACCTCCACATGCCTTTGGCAAAGTTAAAGTTGAAAATGTAATTCTTGCCCTCTTGCCATTCCAAATAAAATGGTGGACCCGTGCCAGTAGTGACTCAAAGAAGGCTTCTGGGATTGCAATGGGAAGGGCTGAGAAGAGGTAGAGGAGCCGGGGAGGACGTTCATTTTGACCGTAACCATGTGCCCAAACCATGAGAGGGTGAGGGGTGCCCAGCATATAAGATCATTACCAATCTTTGCCATAATCGGGGGAAAGTTGTATTCAAATAGTTTATCCAGGTCCCTAGGGGTAAAGGTGCCTAAGTACGAAGTGGCCTTCCACTCTACTCTCATTCCCTGCACCTCAGATTTCCCACTGATTGCATGGTCCCTAGTGCCCATTGGCATTATGCAAGATTTAGATACATTGAACTTAAGCCCTGAAAAGGAGTCAAAGACTCTATTGAGGTCAAGCAGATGAGGCAGAGTGTCTAGGAGGTTGGTCAAGTAGGCCCGAATATCATCCACAAACAGGGATAGTTAAAATTCGCAGTCACCACACTGAACCCCAGAGATCCCATGGTCCGTTCTAATCGCAGTGACAAGGGGTTCCATTTCCAAAACATATAAAAGGGGGGGACAAAGGGCACCCCTGCCGGGTGCCTCAGGAGAGGTGTAGAGGTGCCGAGGTGGAGCCATTAACCAGAACCCTTGCCTGGGAGCCATTGTACAGAGTCGAGACCCATCCATAGAATCTCCAAAGCCCATTTTTTGCAGCACCTTATTCATATAAGGCCATTCGACACACTCGAAAGCCTTTTCTGAGTCCAATGAAAGAAGGTAGGCCTCCGAATCCCGCTTCGAAACCTTGTGCATGAGGTCCAGAGTTTCCTAACATTATCTGACCCCTACCGGCTAGGAATAAAGCCGACCTGGTCCCCATGCACCAAGGATAGAAGGAGTCTTGCTAGCCTATTGGCTAGGAGCTTGGCGAACCTTTTAACATCTGTATTAAGAAGAGAGATGGGCCGATAGGACTGGCACTGGGAGGGATCTTTCCCCTCCTTGGGAATAACCACAATAAGGGCAGACATCATTGAATGCAGAAGGGCTCCTGTTTCAAGGGCCGAGTTAAACATTTTGGCCATGAAAGGGGCTAGAATAGAGCAGAATAGTTTGTAAAAACGAACCATAAAACCATCATCCCCAGCGTGGTGCCGCATTTCAGAGAGGAGATGGTATCTATTATTTCATGGGGCATAATAGGAAGTTCCAGGGGATCAGCTCTTTCGGGGGGTAGGTGGGGGATGGGCAAAGAGTCCAAGAAATGATCAACATCAGTGCCGTCTCCCGTGTATCCTGAGGAATAGAGGCGCTCGTAATATTGCCGGAATAATTCTGCTATTGAGCCATCAGGGGAGCAGAGATAATCCACTCTCCTACTGTTCCTAAGTTCCTGTAGCCTCAAGGCTAATATCCTATCCACCTTTTCCCCTTTCTCCATATATTTTTGTTTTAAGAAAGCTCATTTCCTTTCTGTCTGGGCTGCAAGAAGGGCTGCAAGTTTCGATCTAAGTTGTTGCAGTTCTGCCCACTTGCCTGGGAACATCTGTGTCTTTAACTTCCCCCCTGGTTGAATAGCGGCAATCTTCTCGCTAAGCTTTTTCTCCTCATAGTCCCTTTCCCTCTTCCTCTTCAAGCCCATCCCTATGAGGGTGCCTCTCATAGTGGCCTTAAACGCATCCCAAACCCCCATGACCCCCACTTCTCTATTGTCGTTAATAGCAAAGTACTCAGTTATGGTAGCCAAGGGAGACTGGCACAGCTCTTTATCTTGCAGCAAAAAATCGTTACACATCCATCAGGACCATGAAGGGGGGGGCACCCAAGCAGATCCTCACCAAGTCATGGTCGGACCATGGGACAGCCTCCACACCAAACTCAGAGACATGTTCCCGAAGCGAGGAATCTATCAGAATATAATCTATGCTGGAGAACGTTGATTGAGCAGACCTTCCAGGATTTTGCGGCATGAAACGGCAAATTTTGCGGCATGAAATGGCAAATTTTGCGGCACAAACCTTTATTTATTGTGGCATTTTTGCAGGACATTTTGTATTAACTGGAGGGTATAAGATTGCCACATTGCAGGAAATAGGCAGAGTGAAAGGTTACAAGAGAGCCAGGGTATCATTATTATGTATCTTTTGTATTAATTTAATAGGAAGAGTCCTAGATGTCTCTGGCTTGGCAGAACAGTGTTTGATTTGGCTACATTTCTGGATTAACATTCATGCCTATTTAATAGTATTAACTAAATTGATTGTTATCAATTGTAATGCTGAAAATATTCCCCTTCTTTGTTCTCCAATCCCCCAAACACCCACACACCTCTCTCACCTACACACATCTCACCAACTCTCCATCACAACTTACATTCCTTAACCTCTCTCTCTATCATACAAATACTCACATGCTATGTCACACTGTCAAGTCACAATTTGCACTGCCCAGCCCCTGCCACACTCCAAATCATACTTCCAACTCACACCTTACACTTTACAAGTCCTTCATTCTTTTGTGCTGCTTCTGCATCTTGCATCCTTTCTCCCATTCTATTGCACTCTTCCCTCATTCTTTTTCCCAATCTGCAGCTCACTGCCTCTTTCTGGCCAACCGCTTCCTCTCTGCTTTCTGGCTCACGGACCACACGCTCCCTCTACTTTCTGTACCTCTGCTCGCTCTCAGATTTCTGGCCCACCGCATCACTGCTTTCTCTGCTCTCTTGTGCAGCGCTTCTTCCTCTGACCCACTGCTCTACCTCTGCTTTCTTGCCTATCCCTTCACATCTCACCCATCACTCTCCTTCTCTCTCATAGTGTAACCCTTTTTTTATTTTTTTTAAATATAGGTTTTGTCCCAGATCCTCAAATAATGGGGCATTTAAAAAAAGAACGGAGGATATGCTATTTTTAGACAACCCATTTTTGGAAATGGACAGGTCACCTTATTCTCAAATGTGACCGGCACATTTCCACAGGCTTGAGCTGTAGCGCAAATTGTGCGCTGGCCAGCTGCCTTGAATGGTGTTCTGGGTTGTTTGACCGAAGTGTAATTATTTGCTGCGGAATTGACCGTAGTCAATTTCGCTGCAAATTGATTTGCACTTCAGCCAAACAACCCAAAATGTACCTTTCACCACCACCCCACCCCCTCCCCTACTTAACTGCTTGGTCGCTGCCGCTTCCCCTGAAAACCTGCGGTGCCAGATCCGTCCCTCTAACGTGGGTCGGATCTGACTCCCCAGGGTCCATTTTTCGTTATTTTCTTTTTTTTCTGTCCCCGCCTCCAATTTTGAGGAAAAAAGGGAAAACACTTCTGCAGCCACCCTAGACCAAAAATACTGAACATGAGGAGCGGGTGACACCCCCGCAACACATGTTCAGTATTTATAAAAATTGATCGAATAGTACTGGATGAAATAGGTCAAATGGTAACATTCGATAGATTTTGTCATCAAAATGGGCAGTACGTTGAATAGAATCGCTCTCCCGACATTGTTCTGCAAACTCCCAGCGCCTTTCACAGGGACAGGCCCTCCAGGTGCCTGCCGCTGTAAAATGCGACCCCAAAAAATGCATTTTTATCCTGTTTGAGGAACAGAAATGCAAGCGACACAGCAGCGGTTCATACCTTAAAAGAAATGCATGACAGGGTCAGGAAAGACCCTATCATGCAGTGGCAGCCCCACATCCTGTGCGCCTAGGGTTGCCTACAATGTCTGCACATTTAAAAGTGCATCTTGCTTGGAAATGAGGGATGCGCTTTTAAATTGACAAATGGCACTTTATTTGATCAAGGAGGTGAAAAAGGCCATCTAAATGGGCGTGCATATGAAATGTGCCCATTCATGTGTCCCTTGTAGATTGGGCTGCACTTTTCTGGGGCGCAAGTGATGAGATGTGTTAGCGCATTTCATTTCTTGTGTAAAAAAAACATTTGAAAACCTGGCACCCTGAGTATTTTTTTTTAAAACAGTATATATATTTTTTTTTAACGTTGCTGTTTTTGCACAAAACGGCCGTTTTTGCGGCATTTTGCACAAAACAGCCGTTTTTGCAGCATTTTGTGGGATCGCAAAATCGCTATAAGCTGGAGGGTCTGATTGAGGCTTTGAGAAAAAGGTGAAATATGGATCTTGTCCCTGTTTTGGAGAGTGTGAATCCAGTAAACCCAGTTCCCCATTAACCCTTTGGAATATAGCCGCCAGATTCCTCTGAATACGCAAATCAGGACATAAATAGGATGACTTCCTGTCCCTGTCCGGACAGAGTACCATATTAATATCCCCTCCCACCAACAGGGTCCCTTCCGTGAAAGCCATAATTTTCTCTTTCATCGCCTCCCAGAAGAAATCTTGTGCCTCATTCGGGGCATAAATGCACACCAGGGTAAACAACCTATCTCTCACCTCCCCCTTGACCATAATATATCGTCCCTCGGGGTCAGACCTTTGAGGTTTGGGAGAAAAGTGAGCTTTGGGAGAGACCAGGAGGGCGACCCCATGTTTCTTTGCCATATAGGGGGACCAGAAGACATGCTTTTATGGCCCTTGCGCTGAGTTTCGGTTCTTTCCCTTTAACCCAGTGGGTCACCTGTAGAAAAAGAAAGTGTAGCAGGAGCCTAGTGAATTCTCTCACCAAAATCGACCTTTTAGTGGGTGAGTTGAGTCCTCGCACATTTAAAGACCCCACAGTCAGCGAGCGCAGCAAATCATCCATCAAAAAAGTGGAAGTATCCCACAGCTCCAACTAGGGAGCCCTTTGTGTCCCTCCCCCCACTTTTCTTCTGTGCACCGTATTTACCCATGAAGAATCCTGTAGAGCCATAAATCCTAGAAGGCATGGCAAGCATAAGAAGCAACTCCAAAAATCTATCCCAAAACAACTTCCACACCCCTGAACACCTGGACTCCGAGCGACGCCATCATTTTCACCTGGCCAGACCACCAGTGTCTTCCCCATTCGGACTCTTAAACTCAACAACCACAATAACAAGAACCCCCCCCACCCTGAAACCCAAAGTGAACAGTGAGCAAACTTTCTCATATTGCATCAGACGCAAGCAAACATGAGCCTATCACAAGGGCCTCGCAGAAGCCATCAAATTCAGTTCCGTTAGACCAGAACTCCTCCCAGCGTGCAAGCCAACTCTGACTGCGGTCAGAGGATCCTCATGCATTAGATGAACTTGGTGATGCTGGGGCGACCCTTCTAAACTTTATGTTCTCTCAAACCTTGTGCTATTCAGTGGAGACAGTGGGATTAGGGGGCCCAGATGGCCTACTCCTCTGTCCAGTCTCAGCGGGCGCCACACCCGGATCGCACAGAAGTTCCTGGGACACCCTGTGAATGTCATCTTCCGTGACCAATGCGTACTTATAGCCCTCCAGTTCAAAGGAAAGTGAGAAGGCGTATCTCCATAGATAACGCACTCCCTTAAATTGGAGCATTTTCGTCAGAGGGGAGCAAAGGCGACCCCTTGCTAAGGTGAAGACAGACAGGTCTTGATAGATCGAGATTTGTGCATTTTCCCAACTATCTGGGACTCTTTATCGTGCTAATTCCAGAATTTTACTTTTCTCCGAGAAGTAATGGAATCTCACAAGGACCGACCTGGGGCATCTGCCAGAAGCACCAGCTCTGTGTTCCCTATCAATGGTTGGTTTGTTGGTGTTGGCGTCATTGAAGAGAGACCTGACAACAGCGCTGACAGCTTTGATAATGATTGCGTTTCACCTTCTCGCTCTGGAAAGCCCAGAAACCGCAGATTACAGCGACACTTCCTATTTTCTAAACCGTCCAGCTTCAAAGAACACTTTTCCTCTCTTTTCCCCAGCTCCGCAAAGCGCATATCAAATTGGGTTTCCAGGATATCGATGGCTGTATTTGCCTCCAGAGCCTGGACCCGGTCATCAATGGTGTCAACGTTCTTGTCTAAAGTGTCCCACATCACAGCAATATCCGCTCTAAAGCCCCGTATTTCTTCCAAGAGGGCGTCCATGCCCTTAGCGACAGAGTTGGCATCGACTGGTTCTGGTTGCGCAAGAGCCGCCATGTTAAGACGAGGGGGTGAGCAAGGCGGAGATCGGCAAAATCGTTGCAGAGATTCAGTCCAACTCATGAAAGCACTAGGTGAGAAGAGGAACAGGCCAAGTCTCTTAGTAGTTACTGCCAAGGGAGGGCCATTTCCCCCCTTATTGATGTTTTTGTTTTATTTTATTATTTATTTATGTATTTTTATACACAATTTTTTTTTTATTTATTCCCCCTAGGAGTGGTGTAGATTGGGGGGAGGCCCCAATGCACTCATCTTGCACACACTGAGAGGAGATCCTCTGAGTCTGTCGAGGGGGAGGGTGTCCAGGGCTCTCCCCTTTCGGTCCAACTGAAGGACTGTGCGTTGGGCCCAAGGATGGCTTAATGCGGAGGTGGCAGCCGGGCTGCTCAGGGACTTGCTGGTGGAGAGCGCAAGTGAGGGCTGGCGTCCCTGGAGCCCCCGAATAAGGAATGGGTTCACGGGGGTGGGGGGAGAAGCACACAATCTCTTGGTGCAAGGAGCTCCAGTGTGCCTCTTCTTACTGTCTCCCCCGGCTCCCTCAGCACAACACCGCGCCCACACCAGTATGAGTGGTGTGAGCTGCCAGGCACGGAACGCAGCCCCCAGGCATCTCAAAGCTCCAGTCGACCCTGGCGTATGCTGCTGGCTCCAGTGGAGGTCGAGAGGGAGCGCCACACTGCCCGGTCAGGTCCCTCTCAGACCGTGGCTCCTAGTTGCTTTCAGTGGAGCCGCGGGGCGGGGGAAGGAGCAACCTATCTCCCTCCGGGCTCCACTCGCGCCGATCACAGTGAAGGACACCACCCACGAAGACCGGAGATGGACGCTCCTGGTTCCCCATGTCCTCAAGAAGCCGCGATGGGGGTCCGCACTTCACTCCTGGGGGTGCAGGGGGGGCTCAGGTCCCTATACTCACACCCTTTTGGAGGAGATGAGGTGAGATGCGTTAGAACATCTCTGCTCCCCCTGGTGGTCTCCCTTCGGTTTCACTTCTGAACTGTCTTTCTCCTAACAACCAATCACTGGTCTTTGGGTCCTACTGCCCTCTACCTAAGCCCCTCCTCTGGCAGCCATCTTCATATTTGGTAGCACGTGAAGTGGCAGTAGGACCAACAGAAGCGCCGCAGAGGGGTAGACAAGAGGGTTCGCATTTGAATCCATGCCAGACCCATGTTGGATAACAACAGTTACAGGTAAGTAACTTTTTCCTTCTCCAGCATGGAGTCTGGCATGGATTCACACGCTCATGAATAAAGAATACATAGCAGTACACACATGCACAAACACGGCAGGTGGCAAAGGCTCAACATAAGCATCTCTTGCCTCCTTACCAGGCTCACATTCAAGCGAACAGGTTGCGCAGCACTGCTTGGCCGGCTCTGGACTAATCCCTGGTATCATGGTTGACACAGTAGAATCTCATGAAGGTGTGCATCGAACTCCATGTAGACACCCTGCAGATATCCAGCAGGGGCCCACCAGACAGGAACCCTGTAGTTGCAGCGATCGCTCTGGTCGAATGGGCTTTCGGACAGCCAGGCAATGGGCGGTTTGCCAACCGGTGACAATGCGTGATGCAGCTGGAGAGCCATCTGGAAATGGAAGCCTTGGAGAGTGCCTTCCCATGGTTCACAAGACCAAAGTTCACGTAAAGTTGGGACGTCTTCTGGAAACTCTTTGTGCAGTTCACATAGAACTTCAGCGCTCTAGTCATATCTAGCGAGTGCAAAGTCCTCCCAACCAGCAACGAAGGTGTCTGGAAGAATACAGGTAACACCAAGGGCTCGTTTAGATGAAAATCTGACGGCACCTTGGGCATGGAAGAGGGTTGCATCTGTAGCACTACGTTTGTCTCGTGGAATGTCAAGTAAGTTTGTTTACATGGAAGGACCTGGATCTCTTCCACTCATTGTGCGGAGGTGATGGCCAGAAGAAAAACTGTTTTCCATGACAAAAATGTCAGTGGCGCCGAATGCATAGGCTCGAACGGAGGACCCATGAGCCTAGTCAGCACCACATTGAGTTCCCATGCCGGGGCTGGAGACTTCACCGGCGGGAACGAATGACACAGTCCTTTAAAGAACTCCTAAACCAGACAGTGTGACCATAACGACAACCATCCCATCTTGGCCAACGACAGCAGATACAGCAGCACCTGCGGAGCCGTAACTCGTAGAGGATCGATCTTCTGGGTACGGCACCAAAGGGAGAACCCCTTCCATTTCTGTCCATAGCATTTAAGAATAGACAATGCTCTGGCCTTGGCAAGCACCTCCTTGCAGTCCACTGGGAAATCGTAGCCCCGAACTCTAACGCTGCAGGAGCCAGGCCTTCAGGTTCAGCGATCCTGGTCATAGTGTAGAATTGCGCCACCTTCCCTGGCGAGAAGATCTGCGACCTCTGGACGCTTGACTGGGGGGGACGGTGACATGCTGAGAAGGCCTGGGTACCATATCTGCCTTGTCCACGCCGGTGCAACAAGGATCATCCTGCACCGTGACCGCTTGAGTTGATTGATGAGTCGAAGAAACAACAGCAGTGGAGCGAACACATGAAGAGACAGGCTGTCCCAGGGGAATGAGAATGCATCCCCCATGGTCTCTGGCTGGGGAAACCTGCTGGTGAATCTCCGGCAATTGGTGTTTGTCGTCGTCACAAAGAGTGCAGCTCCCTGCTGAGAGAGTCTGTGACGGTGTTCTTCACTCCTGCCACATGAAACGGGATGAGGAACATCCCCTGGGATACAGCCCAGTGCCATAGGTCCTGTGCCTCTTTGGAGAGCGCTGGGGTTCTGGTGCCATGCTTCCTGATGTAGAATATCGTGGTGGTGTTGTCAGTGAAGACCCGTACCACCTTGCCCTTGAGGGATGGAAGGAAAGACTTGAGGGTCCAAAACACTGCCTGCAGCTCCAACACATTGATGTGCAATGTCTTCTCCTCTGGTAGCCACAGGCCTCTTGTGTGAAGACTTCTGGTGTGCACTAGCCATCCTTCCAGCGAGGCGTCCGTCGTGACCATCTCCTGGTGAGGTGGGGTCTGGAAATCCACGCTTGTGGACAGATGTGCAAACACTCGTCACCACTGTATCGCTCAACGGAAACTCTAGTTGAGTGTGATCTTGTCCTTGAAGCTTCCCGTCACTTGTATGCAATGGGCATTGAGGAACTCCTATAGTGGATGCATCCATAGCCTGCACAGCCGAATGAGGTATATGCATGACAACAATCAGCCGAGCAGAGACTTGATGGACCTCACCCTTGCGATCTTCAGTGCCAACAGATGTTGTACCTTGCCCAAGATGGCTGCCATCCTCTCCTCCAATGGAGACGCCAGGAACAACACTGTGTTGAGTTGTGTGTTGAGTCAGGATCCTAGAAACAGTGCGTCCTGGAATGGAATCAAGCAGGACTTTGCATAGTTTACCGAGAACCCCAGCTCTGTCAGCATGCGCACGGTCTTCGCCATGTAGTCGATGGCAATCTCCTTCAAGCTGGCCCGAATGAGCCAGTCGCCCAGATAAGGGTAGACGTGAATCCACCATAGTCGCAGCTGCGCCACCACTGGTGCCAGGCACTTGGTGAAGACCATTGGTGCCGACTTAAATCCAAAGGGAAGGGCCTTGTGAATGGTGATGTGGAAGTATGCATCCTCTAAGTCCAATGATGACAGGAAGTCCCCCTCTTCCAGCGTCCAAGCACGTGCTGAAGAGTAACCATCGAGAATTTTTGGGATGTATTTGTTCAGTCGACAAAGGTCGAGAATGGACCTCCAGCCCCCTTCTTCTTTATGAGGAAGTATTGAGAATACAATCTAGAGCCCCGAAGCCTCTTTTGGACATGCTATATCGCACCTTTTCTTAGCATGGCCCGGACCTCCAGCAGCAGCTGAGGGACATGGTTTTCCTGCCGGGTCACAGGTGGAATTCAAGAACACTTTTGTTGAAATTCCAGGGTGTGTCCGTGAGCATCCAGTACCCATCGGTCGGTGGAGATGGTCTTCCACATGCTGACGAAGTTCGCCAACTGGCCTCCCACTGGGGTGCATGGGTGGGGGCTGGACGTCACGGCTAGGTGAATCCTGCTTGGATGTTGAAGAGCTGCCTTGGGGACCCTGGCGATGGTGATGTTCTCCTACGAAGGCCTTGGAACGGCCCCTGTTCTCCTGGGCCAATGAGCAGGAGGGTTGATGGTAAAACGAGGCACCTCCACTAAAACCCTTGGATGATCCATGGGATTTGCCTCCTGAGGTCCGAAAGGACGGCCATCACTGCTGAAGTGTGCCCAAGGCACAAACCATCTCTGTGCCTGCCTTGATGGCCTGAAAAGACTCATCCACGGCCTTATTATAGGTTATTTATAAGGTGCTTAATACCCAGAGGTTTCTAAGCACGGACCCTGGGATCAAACCCATGTTGCTCTGTGGCTTCTTGCTTCCAAGACGAGCATGTTGCCGCTGAGCTATCCTCCCGACACCTTACTGAAGAAATTGGCCCTGTTGAAGGGCATGTCCAACACCCTTGACTGAACATCCTGACGGAAATTGGTGGCTTTCAGTCAGCCCCGTCCACGAAGGCAAACACCATTGCCCATTTGGGGTAACCCCATGTAGGTGATGTCTGTTGCCACTATGATGGCTTGGACTGACGCCACCTCACCTTCCTACAGGATCTCCAAAGCTTCCAACCTCTTTTCATCAGTAAGGAAGTCCAGGAAGAGAGCGATCTTGAACCACAGCACCCGGCTGTATCGGACTATAATGGCTAGAGCGTTGGCGGCCTTGATGGTCATCGCCGCCAATGAAATAACTCGTCGCCCCATGGCATCCAACTTCTTCCCCTCACTGTCTGGGGGGTAGAGGCCGCCGAACAGGAGGAGCCTGAAGACTTCTTCTTGGCTGCTGCCGAAACCACCGAGTTCAGCGACAGTTGGGTCCGCAAGCAATTGGGCGCAGAGTCCGGCACCCTGTACTTCTTCTTGTAATGGTCCCTTTCGCCGTGGAAGGATTCTTCATGAGGGCCTATCCCTCGTCCCAAATGTCATCCAGGAGTGGGACCGACAGGACGGTCTTCCTCTTGGCCTTGCGGCACTGGTATAGGAAACCTTCTTTCTTCTTCTCCTCTGGGACGAGCTGGAAGAGCTCTGAAGCCCTGGAGATCATGCCATGAAAGGAGCCTATCTCGTCGGGAGGCGAAGATATAGGAGGTGGCGATTAGAGGTCCCCCAACCCGCCGTCGTCATCTGTGCCCTTGCCCGTCGTAGCCATGTCAGGCTCTGTCTCATACCTCGGGGTGAGAGGGGGCCGAAGGGGGGCAAGGAGGTGGAGGGAGAACTTTCCCATTCTTGGTAGATGGTTCCCCAGTCATTCTCGGTGCTGCAGAAGGGGCCGCGGGTGCAACAGGCATCCTTGTCTGGATCTCTGAGACCAGAGTATGCAAAATGGAATGAATGTCCACCAAGTTATCGCCAGATGGCCGCTGAGGCGGCTGTGGTGACGGAGGTGATCGCGAAGCAGGTGACAGTGGCGTAGCCTGGTCACCCAGGCCCCCAACACCCTGCTGTTCCTCGTTGGTCTCCTCGTCATCGCCCTCATCGTCACCCTCGATGGAATCCTCGCCGTAGGCTGGTAATCTCCTCCTATTGGGAGATATTCGTGCCCTGGAGGACTACCTGGCCTTCCCCCCTTTCTCTGTGACCAGGGGGGGGACGGTTTTGGGGAAATGACTGGCATCATCTGTTAGGGAGAATTCTCATTTCATGGCTAATTTCCCTTACCTATAGAGTCCCCCAGCAGCTTTGCTGTATTTGAAGGTTTTGTTTCTTTTTACCTGCTAAGAGTGAGACTCTTTTTCCCACTCTTAGGCATTTTCTGCTATGTGTGTTCTAGGCTATTTTTTTGTGTGTAATGCCTAGGGGGTTTTCTCTCACCCATAGGAACCATCTTTATGCACATGTGTTACACAGCACCCTCTGTGCAGTGACACAGCGGTATCATAGCGACCCTCAAACATAGACTCCATACCCTGGGACTGACTACTGTCTCCCAGAGCATGTAAAGTCTCCATTGACTTTACTAGTCAAATCTTACGAATTTAAACAGTACAGCCCATCTTACTATGGAGGTACTGGAAAGGGTTAATAGTTTTTCCCTTAGGTTCATTTTCGAGGGGGTACATTAAAGTCCCGCTCTCTAAAGTTTCTGGCTGGTGGCAGTGGTTACTACCAAAAATATTCAGCTGCAAATATTTTCCTATGAGATTTTCCCATTGTTCAAGGCTAATACTTTTACTAACAGCATCTAACATACCGCTGGTTTATTTGATTATTAACTTTACCCCGGTAGGCTTTATTTGCCAGAACTTTAATATAACTTCTTTCTTGAGTCTTACTCCATTCTCCTAACCCAGGTCAGTGATCCTTTGTTCGCTCTTTTGGTGGGCTTCTGCCCAGAAGCCCTCCTTTCGGCACCTCTGAGTCTGGGGTGGGTCTGTTGTTTGGGAGGGGGAGTAGAACCCCTAGACAGAGTTGCCACAGCAACTCAGGTCGCCCTATAACCTGATAGGCTGGAGGGTCTCCCGTCAAGAAGACCATTCCACTGTGTGAGTGACAGCTAGGCTGTATGAATGGGTCTCTTTCTGCATAAAAGCAGGGTCCTGAGGACTGGAAGAGCAAGATGTCGCCACTGGAACTACGGAACCGAAGGGGAGAGAAGCCACAGACATCTTCAGCATCTACACCACCGGGGAAGCCCTGCCGGATCGTCTCACCACTTTTCGTCCACACGACGAGAGGAGATCTTCAGTGAAAGAGCCTCCTTCCCTTGAGCTGGCGGGGGCCACCAGTTCACCTATCGCTTCCTCGGACCTGCCTTTGTCAAATCGACAGTGCCCAGCACTTAGAGACTGGATAGCCAGGCAGCTATCGACCCGGACCGCGATTAAAAGGAGCGTACCTTTTAAACTTCGTTTGGCAGCACCGCGACTGGCTTCATCCCTGGGTAGTGCAGCGCCTCGAACCTTGCTCCATGACAAGAGCCTCTCTTCCTCTGTTGGACCCCTTGACCTGCAGGAACTACCAGGAACAACTGCCACTGCAGGAGCCACTTCTACACATTTAAGGTACATTGTTCCGCCAGGCCACCCTTTCTCCGTAGTAGCCCTAAAGGTGTTTTAAATCATTTAACTACTTGTGGGGTTGGCCGCCCTCTCTTTTAACATTGTCTTTCACCTTGGATTTACCTCTTCAATATTTTTCTACTAAAGACTTGACTGCAGCTACAAGAACATTTTTACTCCTAAGCTCTTGGTCATGTACCACTGACTCTGGCTCAGGCCTATTGACTCTGGCTGATTTGTTAGATCTGCTCTCACTAGATTGGTTTTCAATGAGTAATGTGTTGATGCACCTAAATCTTCTAAACCCCTCTTCCTTCCTACTGTTTAAACTATTGCAGTGCCATTTTGTTCAGTTTTCATTCACTTATCTTTTGGCTAAAGTGTGACTGTGCATTACTTGTTATATTTATATTGCGGTTTAACTTGTGCTTTCCCTCCCTTTCGTTGAATTGCTAGAGTGCCATTTGTAGTTGGTTTTCACTGTGCAGTTTTGCTCAGTTTTCACTTTACCGCAAACTTGTCTACCATTGAATCGGGAGTTGTATATGGTTTTTTTCTTGACCAAACTTAACTTACTTTATCAACTGTGATTCATGTGTTGAACTAGATGTGTATAGAATAAATATATTCTCCTTTTGATACAAAACTTTGGTCAGTGTTTCCTTGTTCCATAGTACTGTGATACCTTTTGTGTAAACCCTGAATACTGCTCATCTCCCTCTTGAGATAAGTCTGGCTGCTCAGCCACAGCTACCAACTAAATCTTTGTGGTACAGACTGATACCAAAGGGGATTTATTGCTTTCGCCTGTAGTCCTAATCTAGTGTAGTGCTCCCTAAGGGAACTGCACTGGATTCTGCCTCACATCATCTTCTCCGGTGTCTTCTCTATGGGCTGAAAAGAGGAATCCCTCCTGGAAGGCAGGGAGACTCTAGCCTTCTGGGGTGCATCCTGCGGGTTCGCCACGGCAGCCTACCCAAGGGACGCCACCACCCTCTTGATGGACGGTTGGGTCGTCGTCGTATGCACCTGGCCTTCATGGCCTTGGTCGGACCCGCAGCCTTCTCCTTGGGGGGAGGGTCAGTGCCCCGCTCCTCCTTGGCCTTCTCCGGTGGCCCAGTACTGGGCTTCTCCTTGAGCTTGCCCTTGATGGTCCGACTTCCTCTTTGATGAAGATCCCGAGAGTTGGCTGGTGACCAAAGCCTCTGGAGACACTGTATTCGCCCCGGCCGCCGAGATGCTTGTCACAACAGCGCTCCCGGTGACAGTGAACTTGCAGTGCTTGGCCTTTTATTTGGCCCCCGTGGGATGCCCTCAAAGGTCTTAGAAGACCACTCCGTTTTTTGGTAGCAAGGGAGGCATGCTGCTGGGACCCACCCAGAGCAGGGGCCTTGGCCTGTAGCCACTCCTTGAGCCATTGATGCCGATCCTTCAGTGTGCGGGTCACCATCTCCTGACAAAATGCACAGTCCTCTTCCACGTGTGTTGGGTCCGGGTAGAGGCAGTAGCGACGCTTGGAATGCTTGTTGTCCAAGAAGACATTCCACAAGCCGCAGTCAGAACAAATCTTGAAAAGGGGAGACAAATCCTTCCTCTCCTCCGACATGTCCACGCTGCGTAGGCCTTGAAGAAACTTCTGGAATCCTCCACAAAGAAACTCACAAAAATGTGCCTTTGAGGGGCACTGAAGAATTTGAAAAAAGGGTCCCCGTTAATCGGAACGTAGATCGATGGAGCACGAAGCTCGATTGACTGAAGAAAACTCCTTCAAAAAGCACAAAATCGAGTAAAAGCTCGAGAGCTAAACAGGAGGACTCCCAACACTTGAACGTGCAGTAAAAATCTGAAGATGGCTGCCAGAGGAGGGTCTTAGGTAGAGGGCAGTCATTGGCTGGGGGCAGTATGACCCAGAGACCAGTGATTGGTTGTTAGGAGAAAGACAGTTCAGAAATGAAACTGAAACTGATTTTTTCTTTACCAAGGATTCCCAGCCTGATGAAAGGGAATATTCAAGAGCATATGAATCCATGCCAGACCAAGGAAGGTATCCATATGTATTAATGCAAAGGTACTCCCTTAAAATCCCCTTGTTCTCTTCAACCTTATTGGAAACAGCACAATAAACAAGCAGCATTCCCAGTTTTAAAAAATATTAACCACAGTGAATGTATACCAAACATAGTATAAATGGTAGACACAGAAAGTAGTTATTTGAAAAAGTATCACCTACCCAAGCATAGGCATAGAACTCAGATTAGCAGACTCACAGAATATATAAGTGATCAAGCATGGATACATGAGAGGATCAGAACCAATGAAAAAGAATACGTATACCACAGCATAAATTGCAGGCACAGATTAGAAGGTAACAGGTAGGTGTACATATTGTAAGGAACGCATGGTGGCAATAGTAAGGGACAGCCATGATAGACCTCCAGACAAAAATGGTGAGCATCATGGACAGGGGGAAAGCTGGACTTCTTATTTTACTGGACCTCAGCGCTGCATTCGATCTACTAGACTACAATCTACTCGAAACTGTGCTTGGCAAAACAACTAACTGCTCATCAGCAGCAACAGGGTGGATTACGTCATTCCTAAAAAACAGGATGTCACAGGTTCACCGTGGAGATACATTTTCCATAGAAAAAGAAATCCTCTGTGGTGTACTACAAGGAGCCAGTATGTCCCCATTATTATTCAACCTGTACCTTAGATTCCTTTGTCACATATTAGACCACATAAACATCTTTTTTACAAACTACGCTGACAATACTCAGCTGGTGATCAAACTCTGTGGGGATCAGAAGAAAGACAATGAACAATTACTCATGGTCTACTCCATTATCGAACAGTGGATGGACACAAATTGGATGTGCCTAAACAGCAAGAGGACCAAGTTAATGATGATGGAAGCATCTCTTGGGGCCGAGGGTCAGACCCAAGATATATATAAAAAAATGCAACTACTATCTTAGACTACTCAAAGCTATTAGGCCGTACCTATCAGAGGGTAACTGTGCTACCATAGCAAGACTACTCAAAGCTATTAGGCCGTACTCCAAATCTGATCACATCAACATCTTCAGAAAGGAGCTTTATTGGCTCAAAGTGGAAAACAGAATTCAGTTCAAGGCACTCACCCTAGCTCACAGATGCATCAATGGGAAAGCACCGGAGTACCCAAAATCTAACATAGCCCGATACGCACCTAGCCATATGTTAAGATCATCTGATCAAAGTATGATTACAGTAGCCACTCACAAATGCAAACTAGGCCTGGGAAAATCCTTCCCTATTATTACAACAGGGCTATGGAACAACCTCCCCACCAGTATAAGAAAAGAAGCCAATTATCTGCGCTTCCGCAAATTAGTGAAGACACACATCTTTAACTAACTTCCTTTTCAGCCACCATCCAGTAAACACTGTTCTTGTCCTGTCTCATTGTTCTTTGTTTGTCTCCTTTGTCCATGTCTCTGCGCCCCGAGATTTGCGAGTTACCGGCGCAATAGAAATAAATAAATAAATACATAAATAAGACAAAAGTGACCACAGTTCAAGGATTTTTATTGAACTTTTGCAAGGGTGTGATAAACATCTATCTAATGCAGTCCTAGTGGAGTCTCATCAAAATAAAAGGGCCTATACGAAAAAATAATATTGCCAGTCCTTACCACTAATTTACAAATAATGAAATAATGTGGGGTAATGTTCATGAAAAAGAAAGAACTGTTCACAAAATGATATGTCACGATGCTGGACCGTTGGCCTCCCTTCTACACGTTTTCAGCATGGGGCAAGGCGGGATACTCGAGAAAAGCACACACTTTGGCTTCTGCGGCACGAGGATACAGTTCAATTTCCACACTTCAGTACCTTCTGTGTCCAGTTCTCTTTAATTCTTGCAAGTCTCTTGACTCAGGGGGCCTGCTGTACAAAAACATAAGATAAACGTTATTTTCCTTTCACCTGAATTCAAGCTGGGTGTTCACCCTGGATCCCCCTCAGCCGGGTACAGATCCTTTTCAAATCAAATGTTCCAAGTTGGATCCTCCTCTTCCGAGCCTCATAGATCATCCACAGGAAAAGAGGAAATGGGGGAAGAGCAGGATCTCCAATACAGTGCTGGTGGGCAGCAGACACTCATAAACAATAGGGAACAGCAGATGGTGGGGTTTTATCAGAAATATAGCGCTGGAGGAGGCAAAATAAATGGAAAGGCGGCTGGATAAAAAGGATCTGTGGCATCCGACTCACGAGGTAGCAGAGAGATGAGAGGTAAGGGCATCAGCCTGCAATTTAGTTGACAGGGATATTAAAGGGTGCGATGCGCATCACTGGTTGTGCACGAGAAGATATGAAGACGCAGGATCAACTGTTGCTGATACTCATTTGGGTGGTGATTTGCAAGCAGTTGTCTTCACGTAACACGTACCACATTTTTCTTTTTGGGGTGTGAGAAACTTGAGGGTATTCTCCCAAGCGAGCCTCGAGAACTTATTCAGTTGGCCAAGGAGGGGCTGATACACTGCTATCCAACCCTGGGACCGAAAGAGCAAGTGTAGGACACCTGGGTAGGGGAGACCGGCGTTATGCTCGGGAGAATAGCCCAAGGGAGACACAGTATCGAATCAGTACCTCCCTTCCTCCCATTAGACCTCTTCTGTACCAATCCAACGTCCCTTACATATCCAGTAAATACCCTAGGAGCACAAACCCTGTTGCATTTCATAACCACACTTTGCAGAATCCTTGTTTTTCTGTTCCCTACCTGCATACACCCGGTCATTCTTTTCCACGCCTTTCTAGTTACTATTTCCTGCACTCCCCATCTGCTCAGACAAAACACTACCAATCCCACAATCCCACCTCTTCAGGTCACGATAAAAAGATCAATCATTTTTGTTCACTCCACAACCCCTTGCAGTTTCACTCTTCTGAATTTACCAAAACTCCAAGGACGAAGGCTATAATTACATATAACACCTCTTCCCCGTCCCATCACGCAGAATAATCAATATCTCTACCTCTCCCCTTTGCTGACTGAAGAACATTTTCCTGACGTGAAAACCAAAGGACTAACCCTAGAACTGTTTACCTAACATATCCCAACCCCAGTGTCAGGCAAAGTCAGGCACACCTGACGGCCCTTTCATATCCTCAAAGGGATAGAAGTTGGTGCAAGAGAGCACAGTATGAGCAAGGCAGACCGAATGATGAGACAGCTATCCAGACCCGGCAGTTCAAGAGTAGGAGTAAGGTGGCAAATATTGTGAGGCTGACGAGGAGAGACGTGGCCTTGACCTTTTTTAGAAAACCCTGCAAACCCTCTGCTGAAAGAAATGTAAGACCGAGGACAATAGCACAATTGCACTGAAGCTGATGTGAACGGTACACGAGGCGTATCAATGCTGATAAGCCACATCAAGGGAGACTCCTGCTTCCGTGGTACCAGCCTTGACTCAAGTAAAAAGGAACGCCAAGCGGTTCATCACAGCCGGTGAGTCGAGGGGAGAGCCGATAAGAAACAGGCTGTGGTGAAGTAAAGTTGCAAAGTGGCAAAATGCGAGAAGTTTAAAAGAACTGTAATGTTGTGAAGGGGAGACTGTTAGGGAGAATTCTCAAGAATGTGCTAATTCCCCTTATCTTTTGAGAGCCCCAGCAAATTTGCTGGATTTCTAGGATTTTATTTTTTTACCTTTTTTTCCCACTCTTCCATGTATTTTTATGTTTGTTTTACTTTTGTGTTCTTTGGTTATGGAGTTTTAACACAACTTCACAGGCATCATCTTTTTCTGTGTGTCACACAGCACCTTCAGTGCAGTGGCACAGGGATGTCTTTCAGACTTCCCAAGGTTTAAATACATTCTCCGGGACTGACTACTGTCTCCCAGAGCATGTAAACTTACATTGGCTTTACTAGTCTCTTTAAATTTACAGACCCAGCACACACTATCTACCTATAGAGTGCTGGAGGGGTTGCCTAGCATCCCCTGAGTCAAAACACTCATGTAACAGTCAAATGTTATCCGTTCCTACTTTAAGTGGCTGGTGGCAGTGGTTTAGATGAAACTGGCAAGATTTTTCCTGACCGCAAACAACGGTAGCTAAAAATCGGGTCAGCCATGTGTTTCAATATGCGCCCAAAACCTATCTATAAAAACCGACTCCGGTCAATTTCTTTGCCATTCCTTTAGGAAAGGTCCTTCTTGTGTTTGTCTCTGCGTGCCAAACCAGGTTTGGTCCCTTTGTTTGTTGGCCTTTGCGGGCTTCAGTGCTGAAGCCCCCCTCTGGCACCTGAGTGTCTGGGGTGGACAGGATGTGAGGGAGGTGCCTGAAACTCCCTGTTCTTAGTCTCCTAGGAGACCTGAATGCACTCTGGCATGCTTGGCCGGCTGGCTGTCTGGCAAGGACAGCCACCCTGATGTGTGATTGACAGCCAGGCTGGAATGAATGGGGGAAAACTGTTTAAAAGCAGGTCTTTGGGACTTGGAAAGCAGAGTCGACCACTGGAATGAAAGAACGAAGACGAGCTGAAGGAGGAGGACTGCTGCAACTCCTGGATGACCAGTGAAGCCCTGCTGCAGGTCCGAATTGCCTGAAACTCCATCGACAAAGAAGCCCTTCAAGGTTAACTTCTTCCCTTGAGTTTGGTGGGAACAACCAACTCGTAAGCCGCCTGGACACCGTCCCCTCCTGGTCGAAATTTCTGCAGAGTGCGGTGGAAAACCAGATAGACAGTAGGAAGGATATCAGTTTGTGGTCTTTAGGGCACACACACCTTAAACTGACATTTTGCCAAGCTTGTGGCCTCTTCCCTGGGCAGTGCAGGAATCTCCTGACATCCTCCTTGTCCCCACGAGTGAAGCTCAGGAACAGCTCGAACTGCCAGTAACAACTGCCTCAGCTTCAGCTCTTCTTCACTTTAAAGACACTGTCCAAATGCGGTCTGGAAATCTTTTCAGCCACGGTGAAAGTTTGTGAAAGTTTCCCAACTTCGAAGGCTTGTCCGTCCCTAAACATTCGTCTAACATTTCGTCTGACCAAATTCTTCTAAGATGCGTGGCAAAGACTTAACCGTTTACTACCAAAACTGTGCTATCCTACACAAAGACTCTGAACCATTGACTTTCGCCCATGCCTATGAACTGAATTGCTGGTTGTAGTTTACTGAAACCCTTTGCCCTGCCTATGAAAGTATTTGTGCTGCTGATTCTTATAACCTTGTCTTTTTACTCCTTTTTGCTCCTTTTTAAAGTATTTGAAGTGCCATTTTGCTCCCACTTCAGGGGAGCTGTACTTGTTCAGTAACTTGTTGGTTGTGTATTTGTAGTATATTAGCATATGATATTGAGCTGCTCTTGCCAGTGTGATGTTTTTCAAACTGACTGTGTGAATGTCTATTCTTTTACCAAGAAACCTAGAGTTTTTGTTGACCTGTATTTGGTGGTCCTTTGTGTAATTTGTTCTACTGCTCACTAAACTCTTGAGATAAGTCTGGCTGCTCAGCCACTGTACTACCACATATCTGTGTAGTACAGGCTTGTACCAAAGGTGAAATTGTACTGACACTTGTAGTCTTAATTGCATGTAGTGTTCCCAAAGGGTACTGCATGTGATTCTGCCTAACAGAGACCAGCTGCAAAAGGGGACCGGTACCACATGGATGTTGCTCCAAGAAACCCTGGTCAATCCCTGTCTGAGAAAAACTACAGATACCAGAAGTCCATAGGAGAGCCACTGAGATAGGTCAAAGTGGTCATTCAAGAGGTCAAGCAAAATCCCCTTACAGTCGAAAGCCTTCCACCTAAGGACTATAATAAAAGTAAGGGAAGTGAATCCCATGAACATTAGAAGTAAAATTGAATGTGAAGTTGGCAAGAGTGAACCTGGAAGAGGGATGCTAATGAGAAGGGGGCATGTCTAAAGTCCCAAGAAACAGTGTGTTGACAAGAGTGAACCCGGCCGAGGGATGTTCACTGGAACTGCTGAGATTTTTGAAGGAAGGAAAAGCCATAGTGAACCCGGTGGGGAGAGGCTCAACGCAGAGAGGGAGTCTGTGCCCTGAAGAGGGGGACGCAGGAGTAAACCAGGGAAATATGTGAAACAGAATTTTGTGTTTGTTAGTTATTTTCTTGGTAAACCTATCAGGCCCTCAGGACCTGGAAATCACAACCACTGAATGTCTTGATATCGAAAGGAACTGTTTTATGATCCAAGCCCAGAAGAGGGAGATCCAAGGGGTGGAGTACCTTCACCCTAAGTAAAACCATTAAACAAACTTTTATCTTTTTGAAGGAACTTTAGTTTTGGTATTTGAACATGTCAGGCCCTTGAAGGCAAGAGACTTTCAAGGGAAACGAGACTTGGCCATCAAGGCTCCCGTTAAACTAGAAAAGAACTGATGACGCGTGCTGAGGAAGTTCAAGTGTTTGCTGTGCTCAAAGATTCTGCCTTGCCCCCTGCTCAAAACTTGGTGAGGGGAGACCCAAACTGCAGCATCCTGACATATTTTGTGTGAACACTTCTTTCTTTTCTTAACAACTTTCACACCCCCTTTATGTAGTAGGTGTAAGGTTTGGCAATAGGTTTCTTAGTATAGGCCCTTTTTATGTAACACAACACCACTGGGACTGCCTTATTTGCATTTGATGATCAGCACTTGTTCCCATCTTAGATTTAGGTTTAGATTAGGCATTTTCCCAATCTGCATACAGTGTAGTAAACACCATTGAACTGTGATCATGTGTGTCTTTCTTTATTTTTGCCACCACGACTTGCGTACATGTGTCTCTGCGCATTAACATATGTTTTTATTTTAATTGTGAGACTTTCTGAGTATCGCGTACCACATTTGTGGGATGTGGATTGGTAGTATGGTATTGCGTTTGCTTTTTTGTTATTCTGGAGGCCCTATATGCATCGCATACTGCATTTTTGGGTTTGGTGTGCTCCTACGGTACTGTGTATGATTTATTTATTTTGGAGGCACTCAAGCATTGCCTACCCCATTTCTGGGGTGCTTTAGAGCCTTTCAGGACCACTCATCTACGTTGTACATCACGTAGTCTGTACTTTTATTTGTGGTGTGCTCTATTTTTGGGGGTGCCTATCATTCTGCCAGAATCAAGCGTAGTAAATCTCTGAAAGGGAGAGGACAGAAATGTGGTGATACTCATCCCACAGGTGACCTGGCACCTGGATGTGGACATGGTGGGAAGCCTACAGGTGGCCCAGCACCATCAAGGGACACTGGGGCCAAGAAGGGATGACCGGCAGAGCAGGAAGAGGCTCCACCCCAAGATGAGGCACAGGCAAAGGATAAGGGGCTGCTGAGGAAGAAGTGCTTCACTGATGAGGAGCTTGGAATCCTCACAACATAAGTGATGGAACAACGTTTCGAGCTCTAATCTTCGGCTGGCAGCACCCATACTCTCACCCAGTGAATGGGGATGTGGCAGGAATTCAAAGACCTTATTAACACCTTTGGTGTGGAGAGGCACACTGCTAAAGAGGTCCAGAAGTGGATGGCCAACCTCCTTCAAAGGATTAAGCAGAACCTGAGTGGCAACCTGGCCTCTGCCCAGGCCACTGGTGGCGGACCAACAGAGGAGGATGAGCTGAATCCATTCAATGAGGCACCAATGAGCAGGTGCAAGGTGTGGGAGGCATGGATGCCTGTGTGGACATATCTGGTGAGTGGCATTTGTGTGTATCACATGTGAATACAATTATGGATGATATGCTCATATATGTTTTGTAGTGCAGTTTGATGCAGTTGACAGCTATCCATGGTGAATGCATGTTTGCTACTGTAAACACTTCTCTCATGTGACCTGTGTTCAAGAAGGTGGTTGTGTGGTTCCTGTGCATGGTACATGTTGGCGTCACAGTTCACATCACTGTCTGCTGGCCTTCTCAGCTGTGCCAGTACTTATATGCTGGGACTTTGTTAGCCAACTTGGTGCCCAGTGGTAAACTCTGCATGTGCCCACCGACTGGCACACATCACTCCCAAGCCACATCTATGTGTCAAGCAAAAAAGCATCCTCAATATCAATGAATCATTGCTAAACAAATAGAGCCAGTCTCATACCATTGTACATCAAGTACTTCACAAATTAAATCTAATGTGGAAATATAGTTGTTGCTGCTCAAGTACATGGTTCTTCTGTCACCTGCCCTTAGGGAAGGCCTTGAATGAATGCATTTCCATGCTGCCCATGCTGACACACTGTGGTGTGGCCAGCCTGCAGGGGTCCGAGTACTTACGGACCACTGCTCTTTGTTGCAGGCATTATGTTCAAACAACCTAACTTGAATATCACATGTGGGGACCAACCATAGGAATACATTGTTTATAGAATGTCATCATTCCAAGGTGAACAGTCTGGTACACTCCGAGTGTACTTTCTCAAGATAGACCTGTGAGAGAGGATAGGGGGATGGATACCACCAATGAATATTCCTCTCTACTTTGGATTGAATCAGCATGTATTTGGGAATTGAAACAATGATCAGAGAGCTCTGTGTTTCATTCATAAGTCTGTGATGAAAATGTCATATGCGTGAATCAGTGAATACATGACAGACACATGGCATGGTGCTCACATCACTGTATACTAACAATGAAATGT
Organism: Ambystoma mexicanum; assembly: GCF_040938575.1. NCBI lineage: Eukaryota > Metazoa > Chordata > Amphibia > Caudata > Ambystomatidae > Ambystoma > Ambystoma mexicanum. The sequence goes on from NC_090930.1 coordinate 627,593,854, forward strand.
TTGCAACCATGAAACATGTATGCTTATTCAGACATCTACATTATTTCGAAAATGGGATACAATGGCAGCAACATAAGCTACTCAGATGGGGAATAAGGGCTCTGTTGCTCCTTGTTTCATGGGAAATGCAGATGATGATGGGCTGGGTCTCAGTCTGAGCTTGTCCAGTGACCAATACAGAAACCTCTTCACTGAATCTATACACAGAAACAGATGCCCTACAAGAGACACCCAAAGAGGAGGGAAAAATGTACAGAAGGAATGTACTTCTTTCAGACTTTACCTGAGCATTTATTAGCTGATCAAGTGTTTTTAAACAAAACCAGTTTCTGATACATTGTATAGGGTTCACATTTCCTCAGCCACTGCCTCCTCACCACTGCACAACCCTCAGGAGTTATCCCTGCACAAAAGAACAGGACCATGATTTATCTGACAGGGCTGCCATTTGCATCTCTTATTATTGCTGGCCTGCAGCCATTGAATATTATGGTGTGGGGGTGTAGTAAGGGTGTTCAGCGCAGTGGAGGTTCAATTTGTGGGAACCACTGTGATTGATTAATGTGTTTAACTGTGGGAACAGTCTGGCACACTCATTCTAACTGCATATTTCAACATTTCCAGTGCTCTATTGAATGGAGATGTGACACAGAGCTGCCTGAAGGGACGAACGAGTGGTGTGGTCACACATGCCACCACAATTATAGGGCGCAGCCAGCTCACACAATGTAAAGTGTCACTTTATATTGTGTGAGCTGGCATTTCTCTTCACTTGACACTGTCATGCAAAGCGTCAGTCAATGATTGTCAGTCACTCACTAGGGGCAGTCATTGACTGACACTTTACATGATACTGTCATGTAAAGGGTGCTGCCAGTTCACACAATGTAAAGTGACAGCGCCTATTCATGATTCATGAATCGTGCCGGGTGAACAGACAGGGGGCTCACGCCCCCACAAAATCTTGCACAGGGTGCTGGCAGACCTGGGGCTAGCACTGATGTGACACATCAGACAAAAACAGTAACATGTGCTGTTACATAGAGGAGCAGCACATGGATGCATTGACAGACGGGGTGATGACTTGGGCAGCGCACTAATTATTACTGCACACATATCACAGCATTGATTGTACATGGACTACAGTTGGAACAGTAACACAATGGAACCTGGTATCCTAATCAAGGTGCAACACTATATTGAGGAGCCTTCTGATTGTGGTTGGCACGTTGAGAAAATGGAGAGTAAATTGATGGCGAGGGGATGAATTTAGTCCATGCCTCAAAGTGGCCATTAGAGCACTTTGTCATGGATATCACAATTAACCTTGTCAGGCATGTGCCATACATACCTATTAAGAGAAATTTATGAAAAGAGTGTGTGCATGAAATAACAAGACAAGGACATTAAGTACATAGTTTTGAACTTTTTCTGTGTGGCATTTTAATTATCTTGTCTGAATGTGTAGATTTGGTCAGCTAATTGAAGGTTTGTGCTAGACTTCAAAATGAAAATGCCCCATGTTCAGTTATTATGCCTGTGTTTTAAAAGCAAAAGCTTGTTGAATGAGCCATCAGTCATGAATTGCCCCAACTTAGAAGGCTTGTCAACACTAAGAGCATGAGTCAGAAAATGAGGGGGCAGGGGAGCGCGGACTGGAGGGCAGATGTCTCAGGAGCATCTTAGTTGCTGTGTTCTCAACATGCCCTCCTTTATTTGATACTTGGGAATGCATAATTTTTTTTACCAGTGGCTGTCTGAGTCTGAACCTTCCTTTGGCTACGCCTGTGCACCTTGAAATCTACTCCCTGGGAAGTCACCACCTCCACCTGTACCTGGAAATGGTTGTGCTCTTATGTGTGACAATGGCATGCAACACACTGTGATTCTACACATTCACACCGTCTTGCATGTGTATTGTCCATTGGGTGTGACAATCATGACTCACGCAGAATCGCAGCATTGTGTGCATGTTTTCACAATCACCCATTACCTGGCCCTGGTGGTCGGTGGACATGAATGAGCAACAATGTCTGTGCATAGAGGCACAATCCCAACGGGATGAGATGTGGACGGCCAATAGTTTTCTCTGGGTAGTAACTTCCATATATGGAGTGTCAATGGAGCAGTGGCCATGCAAGTGTGCCTTTGTCTGTTCCTTGTTGCAGTCTCCTCATACATGTTTGCAAGGCATGTGACTATGACCAGCCATGTATATATAGGGGGCAATGTTACAATGGTGGTTGGGGATATCATGGCAACACATATGCCTGCATGAAAAAAAATGGCATCATCAGATGTGCAGGTCACACTTCCACATGTTGCAACAAGAACACGTCAAAGTTTTGTATGGGATCACTGATGATCCACAGACCTCCATAATTCCACTGATGGTTATCACTGTCACTCATGTCAGTGTTTATGTATGCACCCTTAATCCTGCAGACCATGCCATGTTGCACAGGCTGATATACCCAGCCATGACTGCACATGTCAGTGAATGCCATTCATCTGTGACATACAGCTCACAGTGTGCCCAGTCACAATGTGTGTTCTATGCCTGTCCAGCCATTTTGTGTCTGTATGCATTGTTATGCACATATGCATGTTCTGCCAGGCACTCATGCCTCGAAATGTTGTTGTCTGTCTCTGTGCAGATGATGATGCAGTGGATGCAGATGAGGAGGAAGAGGCTGCAGTCTTACAACTGACCACCAGTGGTGGTCAGGTGTTGTGCTCATGATAATTAATAGGTGCTGCAGACACTCCTCAGTCCGGTTCCTGCCTCTTCTGGCTTTCCAAACTCTTCAATTGGCGATTCTGAATTTGATGTGGAGGATACAGTGAGGGACATGGTGGGTACTCCAATGGGCAGTGTGGATGGGGCTGTTGGATCTGAGGAGGTGAGCCAGAAGTCATGGGTCCAGTCAGTGGTAAGCCCCACGCCCATGTTGGTTATGGCTGCAAGATCACCTTCACCTGTGTTGGGATCAGGTTCAGGGACTGATATCCAATGGAGAGTTGTAGACCTGTAACCAAGGACAGGGATTCCACTGTGATGGGCCTGGTCCCCGGCATCCCACCGCAATCAGCCCCACACATGTGGAGGATGTCTCTATGCTAGAGATTCTGAGTGGGCAGAGCAGATATTCAGTGAGAGCATCTGAAATGGAGAGATCATGCAGGAGATGGCTGGGGACCTCCATCGCCTAGCTGAGGACAGCCCTCACCAGCTGCCTGGGATGCACAGCATCTGGCTTCTCAGAAACATCAGCAGCCACTGATGGCCAGCCTGCCAAAAGCACTGCGTGCTAAGAGGCGGTCCTCAAGGCTCTCTCACAAACTGGACATGGAGGCCATCCTCAAGACCCGATGGGCTGATCTAGGTGTCTTTTCAGAACTCCCTGCATCAAGAGAATCCCTGAATCTCGAGATATTGGCATCAAGAGACTCCTATCGACATGTGATGGAGAGCTTAAGCATTTCATTGCATAAGGAACTTTCGAATATACGGTCCCAGCTCCATGAGGAGATTGACGCCTTAAAGAAGATGCTATCACAGCAAATTTATGCATCATGGCTGAGCGCACAAGCAGACTCTAGGCCACTCGGGAGAAAGTTTATCGAGACCTCACTGCCATTGGTATGCTAGTGCATGCATCTGTATCATGGGTGGCCCTAGCCAAGGATTTGGCACTGCATGAACAGGATGCACCGGCACCCCCAGCACCTCCTCAGGATACACCACAGGAGGACAGTCCCAGTCCACCCACTCCACCTCTACCACCTGTGGCCTGGTGTCCATGAGGCCATGGATTTTTTTTTTTGGTAATTGGTTATGACTCTTTTTTATGCACTCATGTGGACATTTTCTTTTCCCTGTTTCCCCCCCTTTTCTGGGGTGGACACAATTTATGTTTTTCTTTTTTACACTGCTGTCTGGGATGGACACATTTTTTTCAACCCTTTCTGGTTTGGGCACACTTTTGTTTTTTCCACCCCTGTTTGGGATGGACACATTTTATTTTTTTCACCCCTGTCCGGGATGGACACATTTAACTTTTTTTTCGTTGAACCCTGACAAATTTGTCGTGGCCCTCTCAATTGCCTTTATGAGTGAAGGACTGGACATGCATTCACGTACACTGGTGTCAACTGGCATGGTTCACTTGACTGCAACAAGATCACACATACAAGTGCAGATCACACTGAACATTGATGTTCACTTCTGCAGTCTGTATGAATCACTTCTATAGATGGTGAAATCCAATGTTGCATGTTGTGGCAGGGATACTGCCTCATCTAGTAACTGCACTCCATGAGATGCCCACCCAGCACCCTTTCACCTCCCTAGTCCACATGCCTTCTGCTAGACACTGGCCTCCATTCCCCAATGTGGAGACACGGTCTTAGGTGGAGGAGATGAGGGAAACAAATCAGGACAGCTCTGATTTGTGCACTGTCAATCATGATAATGTCGGGTTAAATAGGGTTTGCTTGGATCAATTGATTCTGGGATGGCAACTGTCAGCGCAGATGTGAGTTTGTCCAAGTAGCTGTGTGTGCTTGTCCCGTTGATCATCCATGCATGTGCTTTGGGTTTGTGGTTGTACTTCCGTAAAGGACAACAGACTCAGGAGGCTGTGCTGTAATTATCCCCCTTGAGCCTTTGGCAGTATGTGGCACATTCAATGACATCATCTATATCTAAAGACTCCACTCGCTGGGCATCATGGACTCTGCATTCTGATTGGTCACCTATTTCCTTGTTGACTGTTCACAAGTCTTCTTCCTACTACCCTTATCCTTTCCCCCATGTCTCCTACAGGTTCCATCAGGTGTACTCCCTATCCACCCTACTGTTCAACCTGTTCCTGAGCCCACTCTACACACTTATCCACTCACATGACCTGTCCTGCTACAACTACACATATTTCACACACATTCATTCACGGATCACCAAGACCTCAGCTGCCCCCCATTGTGACCTCGCCTCAGGACACGCACATTTCCAAACACTTCCTGGCAGCTAGACACCTACTCATAAATACTGTTGGCAGCGTAATCATGTTTGCAGTGGCACTGCACCATTTGACCAAGCCAGCCCCTGTCTGTGCACCCTAGTCCACACTCCCATGGCATCCAGCACAGTGAAGTAACTGTGATGCACCATGGACTATGACTGAACACTCTGTCACCACATGGACACTGCGCGTAGATCCTGTCATCTCCACATCCACATCCTTAAATGATCCTTCCCTTGGTTATCCTCCCCTCACAGAGTCACATACATGTTGGCAATTATCTGATCCTGCCCAGATTGCTCTTAGTCCATTTATAGGTACAGCCCTGCCTATCATCTCAGTAAGCTACAACACATCCTGAACAACACAGTCTGCCACATACTTGCACACACCCCCAGGGCACACATTACTCATGCACTCTGTGTGCTCCACTGGCTTCCAACATCCCAACACACCACCTTCATTGCCATTTGCATCACCAACTGGGTCCTCCTCGAGATTTGTCTTGACTTCGTCCAACACTGGCTCACAGTCTTACAACACTACTGATGCCTCACATCAAGCTCTACACTACTCATTGTGATCCCTTCCCTCAATTGAATTTGAATTTGACATGCTGCTTTGTTCATCAAGGCTCCCATACTCTGACACTCCCTCCTATTCAGCATTGGCCAAGTGCCGGGCCACCTTTGACTCCGTTAGGCACAAGGAACCTGGCTCTTTCCTTCCCCAAATAAGACATAGGCCACACCCAATGCAATGTCCCAGCCAAGATCGCCCTGTTGGGGGCACCCTGCCGGCCCATGGGAGTGTTGCACTTCATGTCATGGCTGTTGTTGGGTTCCAAGAGTCTGGCGTGTTTAAGCCATCAGCATGCCTGGTCAAATGGTGTACATCAACTCACTTGCACAGAAATGGAATGGTGTTCTGGTCATATGTCTCCCTGCACTCAACAGGACTGTTTTAGCACACTTGGACCATGTAGGTTTGTAAATGGTTTATACTGGTTTGCACATCTGTTCCCCTGGCAGCCTTTACGTGTGTTCCCCATATAAGTCAAGTGTTGTTTAGTGTTGTTTTTCTATATGTTCTCTCATCTTCAATGTATTACATTACTTTTCTTTCCATAACTTGTTTTTCAAACCCAGCACTGTGAGTGACTGCAATGTATGTGTCTGTACATTGTGTGCACATGCATGTGGAACATCATCTCCTCCCCACAGCTACTATTCATCGGTCATCTTTGCAAGTGTTTGCACAACATCCTATGATCCCGCCCCCTTCCTGGGAATGGCTCATCCAGGGTGGGTTATCTTTTTGTAGGGGGAAGCAGCAGCTGCGCAGTCATGACCTGTCCATGAACGGTGATGTCCATCAGGGAGGTAGGTGGGTGGTGCAGAGTCTGGAGTGTGCGTGACACAGCCTTATTTGCGTGGATTTTAAGGGCATGGGTCTCTTTCTGATTTGCATGCCATGGTGTGTTAACCATGTTGTTTTGATTATGAAAAGCCTTTTAGCAGATGTCCTTTGTTTCCCAGTCTGCCCTTCACCCTCACCCACTATTGTCATGTGTACCCCCACTCGGTACTACTTTTACATCAGTGTGCCTCCCAGACTTTTGCCCCTGCTTCCTTATGTTCCTGATCGTTGGTCTCTGTCCTCCTCTGTTCCCCCTTTTCTCAGCCCTCACCCATTATAAAATCCCACTTCTCTCTCCTCATCTCCCCACCTGCCAAACTCCCCTTGCTCCCCAGTCCCACTATCGCGCTCTCTCTCTCTCTTTCTCTCTCTCTCTCTCTCTCTCTCTCTCTCTCATCACTCTTCAGCTGTGCATTCTTCACTCTATCTCCTCTATCCCTCTTGCTCTTTTTCATTCTTTACATCAGCTCCCCCACTTGTACTCCCACTCCCCAGACATTCCCCTCCTCCCTTGGTGTCCCTTTCACTCTCCTGCAACCAAGGGTTCCCAAAGGCACCTGGGAAACCTGACCTTGAGTCTGCCTGACTTGTATGCCTGCAATCGATGGCTCAGCTTGTTCCCACATCCCAGGGCAGACTAACCCCTTTGTCCAAAGTGCATAACGTGCTCTGGTGGCAATTTGTTTGCTTCACTGGCAGTGATTACTCTGTCAATTTGTTCAGATTGTCTTGGATTTATTGGGGCTCACAATCTTTGATGTGGCCTTCCAGTTGTTGATAATGGGTGTCTTTGCAAGTTGAGAATGTGATTTCTGGTGAAATCCTGTGGATGTGATCCAGGTATTTACCATATGCAGGTAAGCTCAAGGCACTCAGAAGGACACAGAGTGTGGTGCCATTGGTGGCAGGAATTCTGTCAATGTGTGTGGTGTTATTCCATTGTATTGGCCCGAGGTGAGCAGGTCTGGCTGCATTGGTGTGGGAGAGACATGGTAATGGGAGTCATTGCTTGCAGTTGTTGTGTGACACTTGGGAGGCATGCAGTGGAGGTGTTGGGGATGGGGTAATGGCACAGTGTGGGTGGTTTTCATTGCTTTGGCCTGAGGGGAGCAGGACTGTCTGCATGAGAGCTGGGGAGACATGATGATGGGAGGCTGGCAAGTAATTGCTTGCAGTTGATGCATGACACTCATGGGGGCACAGGGTATGGCGCCATTGTGTGCATGGATGTGTTGCATGCTGTGACCTTGTGTTATTTCTTTCTCCTGAGGCATTCGTCTTGGAGAGATGGTTGCTGCTATACAAGGCCACAGGGCTGTGGGATGCCTGCACATGAAATATCAGCAGTGTAGGCTGGTATGGATGCCTATGCTGGGGAACATGGATACATGACTGGGTATAGTTGGTGCAGGTTTGCAAGGGAAAAAATGTGCAGTTAGATGGGCATCTTTCGAGACCTGAACTTCCATTTTTCTCAGTCTGCATGACTATTTAGATGTAGGTGTGTAGTGTGAGCTAAATTGTTGTCAGGAAATGGGGTGGCCACCCCATTTGTACGTTGTTGTGAGACATGCCATGTGTTAGTTACTGCTTACATTATATGCTGTGCCTTCCTACTTGTGTTCACCTGTGTGTTCTTGGGGGTCTGCGTGTACAATTGTTGCTGTTGAGCATGTGAAAGTTGTAGGGGATTTTGTTAATTGTGTTGGGTGTTCTTGTATGAATGCCATGTATACTTTTGTTTCCACTTGTTTTTAATGTGTCAGTGGCTGGTGCGGTTGATTTTATGGCTATGGACAAATAAAGTTTGTCTCTCCCAGAGACACATTCTCAGGGTGTTGTTATGGGCAATGTGGGTTAGCCCTGATTCATCAATGAAGGGCCCCAGGAATGTGGCTTCACTGTGTGTGCTCCACAGGGGCTGGTATTTATGTGAAGTAGGTTTTCATGCATCTTGTCCCTGTGTCCTTTGGCTGGCCAAGGGCATGGGTGGTGTCTGTGGCTGAAGGTGATGTCCCTCCTGTATCTCTACTGGTATGCCACATCGTGTGGCAACATTGTGCAGGACACAAGATGCCACAATGATTTTGCATACTACTCGTGGAGCATATAGCAATACTGCCAGGGTGGTCAAGTGAGCGGAAACGTGACTTGAGCATCCTGAATGTGCACTCCACTAAGTCCCGCGTTGCTATGTGTGCTGGTTGTATCTTAACTTGGCTGGTATGGCAGGATTCCAGATTGGCGTGGGCAGCAATGGTGAGAGCGGATCAGCACTGTCCCCTGCAAATGTGTAAATGGTTATTGTTAGCAATGATTGTCACGGTCTGTTATTCTGTGCATCACGTGACTGCATACATGTGCATGATATTCGTTACCAATGAGCTAGATGTTGCCAAAGGTTCCCGATGCCAGGTCCCAGTATAATGGTGACTGGTGGTGGATGAAGCTGTAACGTCTGCTTCCAGGGAAATGTGCATTGACATTCATTATGACCCACTTTGCATCACAGATGACCTGGACAACGATTGAATGGAAGTTCTCCTGGTTATGTAAATGTGTTAAGTCGCTCGGGCAGGGGCTGTAGCACAACATGCGTGCTGTGGTGTGCGCGGCATGTATATGTGCCTAAGCACCCGTGATGTGATGCAGCGTGATACCTGCTGTAGACGACGGGATTGTGTGTCCTGCTATATGCCCCCAACAATGGCAAAAGAGTGCTGGAAAGAGCCAGTGGCTAGGACATGTCTGGCTGTCAGCACCTTCTCCAGGGGTGTGAGGGCATGGGAGCAGATGGGGGGGTGATGCAAGGTCTTCCGCCCATTCTCTGGTCAGGTCTAGGATGACATGGGGAGGGAATCTATACCTTGAATATACCTCAACCTTCGTCATTTGGCATCCCAAAGAGCACTGTACCTGGGTAGAAAATCTTGTCGCTCGCCATCCTCCTCCTTCCATGAACATATGCGATTGCTGCCACTATAGCTGGATTCCTCCTGGTAGAGTGGTGTGCGCTGCATGCTTTATAGACGTTTCCTTTGTGCATTGTACATTGCATATCATATCATGTGGTGGTATGATCACAAGTTTTGCATGTGCCTTTTCCTGATGTGAATTTGCGCTTTGTAATCCATGAATTTTGTGAGGTTTGTACTTGACTGGCCGTGTACTTTCTTTCCGTGGTGCACGTTCCTTAGCTCCCTCACGTTATTCCTCATTGTTCATCATTTTGCAGTGAAAATGGGGAATATACATGTTCCGCCCCCTCATTTCTTTCTTTGCACAGGCCCTTCCCACACTTTACACGATGTGTCACGCAAATCACTCAGCACTCAGCAAAGTCATGACTGAGCCACGTAAGGTCACGCAAGTCATGCAAAGTCTGGTTCATGAATAGGGAAATTGTGTTTTTGAGCCCAAAAGTTAATTCTTTAAGCGCAAAGTGCTTTTGCAGAGCTCAAATCATTCCATGGTTTAGGCCCTTATTATTGAGTAACTGAGCAAAAGGCTGTTAGTGTTTGTCAGTCACAAATATTGTCATAAAATAGCAGTATGATTATTTCACAAATAATGTGTCAGGACATGTTTGTCTCTGGGCAAAATGGGCTAATTTCAAGTCACTCATATGTTGCTATTGTATCTGTAACACTGGGTCGTGATATATTTATTTTTGCTTTTCAGTCAGAAGACGGATATTGTATTGGTCGATTCCTCATTTTAAATATGTACATGTTGCTTGGGTTATGACAATAAAGTACATCAAAGTGATGAGAAATGTTTCGCTCAAGTGATGAGAAATGTTACACTCCTTTATCATTTTTGAAGAAGACTGCACAGTTAAACTGTCAAAACACATTGCTTTTTTTTACTTTGATGATATGGTGGTTTGCATGCATGCTGTCATCTCTAATACCATTTTTTATTCAAGCTAGTTAATGTGCTCATCAATAAATTTTGCTTCTCTCCCATTGTGTTACTTTGCTTAATTAGTGCTGCATGTTTAACATTTTAGATAGCTGCCAATTCCTTTATTTAAGGAATAGTTTCCTGCACTGTGTTCATATTTTTTTCCAGTGCTATTGTCATGTGTTTTTGTGTGAGAATATCATAGTGATGGGTGGAAACAAGGTCAATGCCCATTAATTATATTGTGTATGTGTGTGGCAGGATCTACTTTAGATAATAAACCAGAGCATTCCCGGCTGGCCTTGGTCCTGGAATTTTATTAAAGTGTGGTACCAGCATTTCATTGTGCCTGTGAATTCCCACTTGTCGATAGTATTATAGCTATTATAAGCCAGCGGAAAACAATTGTATTGCTGTCAACGAGGACTCAAATTAGAGTTTTCTACGATGAACTATAGTTTCTTGTTTATATGTGTGTGGACGAATACTGAAAGCCACTATTATGGTTTTCATGCCCCGCCAGGCAGGCCAGAGCGAAGTGAGTGCCTCGGCTGTGGCTGTGGGCCATTAAAGGTCATGTCCGGCACTAATGCCAGGGGATGAAAGCCAGTCTGCAGCCGATTGCCCAATGAAAAATGGGTGAAAAAAGTTTTAAGAAGATGGTCGCCCCATATGGAAAAGGCACAAAGTCCCTTTTCTATGTCTATGGTGGCCAGATGGGAGGAACTCCGTGACCAGAGCGCAGTGCTCCTGTCCTGCAGGTAAGTGGTAGGGGCGGGGAGGCAACAGGAAGTAACAATGAAAAAAAGGGGAAACAAAAGCACCAATCGGGGAAGAGCCTAGGGTGGCTAGGACAGTGGCGTCACAGTGGGAAGCCTATGTCAAACTGACGACAAAGGAATTTTCTCTGCAGTGCATTCACTGATACATTCTTAGACTCATCAGAACATACCAAAGGTTAAGGGTCTGATTTCAAAGACTCTGATTGATTAGAGCGTCAAACCCAGGTAATAATGTAAAACACTTAGATGTGGATTCCCTTTAATACCTTAAATAGCCATCTAAAAGCCATACACAAAAGGATACGTTAAGCGTTGTGTTCTAGAGTTATATTTTATTGTATTGTAGTTTATTTTATTGACAATATCATGAACTTAGCTCAAGAGCAGCAGAGCACTTTGCAATGCGATTGTGTCAGCATCAGACTTGGCATTTTAAGTGGTTGCCAGGGGTCGCATCTGCGACCCCCGAGGTCTCCCTTGCTACCCCTGTGGTCTCCCGTGCTACCCCTAAAAGAAATTCCCCCCAAAATATTATTATTATTATTATTTTTTTTTTTTACATTGAGGCTCATGAGCTGTGGCCAAAATAGCTCAGTGGGTTGAGTGCTGGCTGCTGCAATGTGTGTGTGATCTGCAGGTGCGACTCACAGAAAGGTCAACTCAGCCTTTCATCCTGCTGAGGTTGATAAATGAGTGCCAACACACGTTGGGTGATATTGTATGTATATTTGTTCTATATGAAGCGCATTATCGTTTGGCCTTGGACGTCTGCTTGCATTCACAGTGATTTGGTAATATGGGCCTCTATGCACTGATATTAACGATGCATATGGTGATCCATTCTTGAATGAAATAAATATAGTATCCGTATTTTTCGTAGTGTTCTCAGAAACAATGCTATGTGATGGTACTTCCTGTGATGGCACTTCCTGTTTTGTCGTGGGGTGAAAGGACGTGTTCTATCGCTTCCCGTAATGTCACTTCAGGGTGGGGTCAAATGCCATCACTTGCTGTGAGGTCATCAGATGGCACTTCCGCTACCCCTGGCATTTTGGTGAAATGAAGTCTCTGGGGTGGCTGGGATTGAGTTCCAGATTAGTGAGTGTATGTTGCAAGTACTAGCTTTAGATATTGTGGTACCAATTTTGGTGGACTGCAGAGGGATGGTCATGTGTGTACAGTTTCCGTTCTTGATTGGACTCTGTCGTTGGTAGCAGTAAAGGAGGGTGATCCCCAAAACCTCAGAGTAGATGTTACGTGCTATTTTGATAGTATGCTAAAGCCCATCCCTTGCACTTTAAACACATGCACACAGTCAGGTGGCCTGTATGGTCTGTAAATGCATGGCCTCTTCTTATTGATGCGATTATTAAGGCCAAGCTGAGAGTGGTGCTCATTATAAATGACATGCAAATTAAGTGTAAATGGTCACCCCCATTAAGACCTGCATGTTTACCGTATTCACTGTGAAACTTTAATTGGTAAGTGCAAACGGTGTTCAAAAGGCATGGGGAATACCGACATTCCCACTGCCATTCACTTGCATGGTGGAAGACATTACAACAAATCCCTAGATATCCCAATATTCTTTTTACTGATTAATAAACAAGCATAATCTTCAAGAATGTTTTCCTTACCTGCAAAAAAATGGATAGGGCCACATTCATAGAAAAATCCTTGCTCACTATTGTGCGCTCTAAAGAACATTGCATGCACAAAAAGTTTAGCGTTGGGCGCTGATTCATGGATTCTACAGTGCAAAGTAAACTGCAGCGCAAAGAATACCTTTTTGTGCCCAGAATGCTCACAACACGCCCCGACGCAAGCAAAAACTGCTGCTGTCAAACAACCTGTGTGCCAGGCTAATGTCAAAAAGTTATCAAGGAATACCAACAAGTAAGCAACATTAGAGTTACACCACCATCCAGCACCACAGTGAAACTGCGGCCCATAATCCCTGATCAAAGCAGCACCCAAGCGAAACTGCACATCATCCCCCTAACTCAAAGTAGCACACTGCTGAAACTGTGCATCATCCTCCCTGGCGAAACTGTGGCCCATACCACCTAACACAAAGCAAGACCCCACTGAAACCATGCACCGCCCCCCTTAACTTAACTCAAAGCAACACCCTGGTGAAACTGTGGTCCTGTACTGCCTAACACAAAGCATCAATATAGTGTAACTGCACATTGTCTGCCCTAACTCAAAGCAGCACTCCAGCGAAACTGCAAATTGTCCCCCCTAACTCAAAGCAATACCCCAGCAAATCTGCGGCCCATACCCCCTAAGTCAATGCAGGACCCTTAACTTTGACCTCCTAGAGCTACCCCACTGACCTCTACCCCCAACCCCAGGCACCCCCCTCAACCTTGCCACCTCCCACTACCCCCAATGTGCTCTGCACCAACTCCAAGCACACCCCTGCTAGTCTGCCTTTCTCCCACTACCCCAACTGACCTCGGCCACAACCCCAGGCAGTCCCCTCAAGTCCTGTCACCTCTCACCACCCCCACTGAACTCTGCCCCAACCACAAGAAGCCCCAGCAAATCCTGCAACATTCCACCATCCCCATTGACCTCCACCTCGACCCCTAGACATACCCCGCTAGTCTGCTACCCTACCAGTCCAATGTGGAGCAAAAACCTACCTCAACTCTTCTGGCCTGCCTCCACCATGAAGTACACCTGCCACATATCCTCCTCCAGCATGCACAACTGGGAGCAGTGCTGTGGTATCCAGGTCCGTAGCTTCTTCCATGGCTCCCTGGTAGACCACACTCAGCTGCAAATCAACAGGCGAGTATACTGTTGCACCAGCTAAACTTTGACCACTCCATGTACATGTGACGTAGTAATGCAATGAAATGCAATGTGGCATTTTTATTGTGCCTTTGTGCCATTGCAATGGCCCCAGAGCGCTGTAGGTGAATGCCCTTGGAAGACCGAAGTCAGTGGAATCAGAGATTGGTCTGAGTCATTTAGAATGCATGTGTGCATTTTAGCCTGTACAAAGGTAGGTAGGTAAGAATGGCTAAGTCCCTGGTAGAGACCCCAGGCTCGTGGTTGGGTGCTGTCAATACTGTCAGAGAGTGTGTGAGCCAGAGAGACTGACAATGTGTCCAGCTACACCGAACAATTAATCATGGCACTTAGCTGCATTCCAGTGGCAGAGGTGATGCATGATATGAACGCATGTAGTGGCTGACTGCAGATGTGTGTGGGAGAGTGGCTGTACCTTGCAAGGAATACACTAATCCACCATTGAGTACACATGTGATGAGTGTAGCCCACTCAGCCAGAGGCAAGCCACATCCCTCCTGAACACCCACAATGCAAAATGCCCATGCCACTGAATGAAGTGTGGACATCCACATTGACAATCAAGTGCCAAAGGAACATATAAACATAAGTGGAAAAGAAAAGAACTCAATGTAAAATGAACTCAACTGGACAGAGTTGAATGAGCTGTCACCAGATACAACTAACAACTAATGTTGCAAGACACATGAACAAGTGAATAGCCATCCCCAATGAGAGACCCCAAACACCATCATGATACATCTCACACATCACAACCATACCCATATGCACACTGTTAGACACACACACACCAACAAAGTCCCTCCAGCTACACTAACACACCAACACCAAACACGCAGTCCAATGCACACGGAATGGAATCAGATAAACAGCCATTGCCATCTCAAGCCATCTAATGGCCCCACTCCTAGATGTGAAACACATGTGCACATGTCCAAGTCAATCAAAACAATGCCATCACGTAAAGCACTAACAACACACAGCATCATCAAACAAAAATGAGCACATTCACCAATGAAGTATAAATTCAACCACAGCATACAGCTCGCACACACACATCCATATCCATATCATCTACACAATTCAACAACAAGCTTGTACTGCAGAGCACACAAGTAGGCAAGAAACAGATGTGCATGACAAAGCTGTCAAAAAAGGAAATTCCAAAGCATCTCCACACATCTACAAGAGACCATCCATGTTCATCGAGCATGGATGCAGCATCCATCACACACACACATGGAGCATGTGCACATGTCCACCAGAAACCATCACAGTAGCAACATGTCACACACAGTGAGGCCCACGCCCACAGGACGTGTATTAATTAAAACTATGTACACAAAAATGAGGGGAACGGTTTAAATGGACATGCAGAAAAATAACAAAAAGTCCAAACGAAACCTAATACTATGAAACTATTTACAATGGCAGCAGGCTAGTCTGTTGGGTTGTCGACTAAGGCTTCGGCCACAGCTGATTCCCCCATCACATCCATATCCTTTAGTTGGGCCTCCGTTCAAGCCGGGTTTCCCTCAAGTACATCTCTGCCTCCCTACAAGACCTGCCACGATAGCAGCCTGCACCTTCACCACTCTCTCTGCCTATGTCCCGTTCCTCCTGATAGCTACATCTCTTGCCCACCTCCTCTCCACTTCCTGCTTCTTCGCATATCACAACCTGGCCGACACCAGAGTCTCCAGCAGCAGATATTCCCCAGGCCGCAACTGCACCACCTGTTGCCCACTGGGCCTTCTCTGGGTGGCAATGCCCTGTAGAATCCCCCTCCTCATCACCACCATCTGCTGCTGCTTGGGAGTGAGTGCCCTATGAATTGCTTAGATGACAGTTTTTAGGGGAGTTTGGCACCTGCACTGCCCTGAAGTGACTGGTGTCCCTCCACTGCCTGTTCATGTGTGGGTGCCTGGGCAGGCTCAGAGACCACCTCATGTGCTGTCGTAGGGACATTAACTTTCGGCAGGAATGTAGGGAAAATTAGAGTAGGCATTGGTGGCGGGACTGGTGCACAGGGGACGGTGGTAGTAGGTGTTAGGGAGAATTCTCTTATAAGGCTAATTTCCCCAACCTAGTGAGTTCCCCAGCAGTGTCTGGATTTTGTGTTTTTTTTTATTCTCCTGCTAAGAGTGAGACTCTTTTCTTCCCACACTTAGGCATGATTTGAGGTATGTCTTTGACTTGGTATGTGCTTATGAGCTATGGGGTCTTTTACTCCATAGGGTATCATCTGTTTTGGTAGATGTGTTACACAGCACCCTCAGTGCAGTAACACAGGGGTATCATAGTGACCCCCAAACATAGACTCCCTACCCTGGGACTGACTACTGTCTCCCAGGGCATGTAAAGTCACCATTGGCTTTATTAATCCAAAATTGTGAACAGAACCAGTACAAACCATCATATTGTGGAAGTACTGGAAGGGGTTAATTAGATTACCCCTGGGTCTGTTTCCAAGGGGGCACTGTCCAGGCCCCCCTTGTCGAGTTTTTGGCTGGTTGTAGTGGTTACCACGCGAAATATTCCACTGGAATATTTCCTATGGGATTTTCCCATTCATTTTAAACGCACCACTTTTTTTGGTGCATTGTGAAGATGCTGCCGATTTATTTAATTAATATCAAATCACCGGTTGGGTCTTTTTCCCAGAACTCTTTTGCAATACGGCATACGTGTCCGTCTCTGTAACTCCAACCAAGGTCGGGCCCTTTGTTCCACTTTTTGGCAGGCTTCTCCACAGAAGCCCTCCAACTGGTGCCACTCTGTCTGGGATTCACAGGATGTGTGGGTGGGGGAATTGGCACCCTGGACTGTGTTGGCTTAGCAACCCAAGTCGCACTCTGTCTTGATTGGCCCAGTGGTGAGCCGCCCGGATCACCACTTAGCATGTATGAGTGACAGCTAGGCTGTTGAATGGGGATTTTTCTGCATAAAAGCAGGGCTTTTGGGACTGGAACTTCAGAAGTCGCAACAGGACCTAAGATCTCCGAAGAGGGGAGAAGCTGAGCCATCTGCAATGACGACACCACCGGTGGAGCCCTGCTGCAACGACCACACCACTTTCCCGACGACAAGAGAAGATCTTCAGCTGCAAGAGTCTTCTCCCTCTGAGCTGGTGGGGACAACCAGTTCGACATTCACCTTCCAGGATGCCCCTTGGTCGAATCGCCAGTGCCAAGCACCCCGACGGCCGGATAGCCAAACTTCCGTCCACTGGGGCCCCTAATAAAAGGAGCGCACCTTTTAACCGAACGAACTCCGCGGCTGGTTTCATCCCTGGGCAGTGCAACGACTCCAAGTTTCCCCCTCGACGAGATCTTCTCTTCCCCTGGTTGAAAACACAATCTGCACCCGCTGCCAGGAACAACTGCCACCGCTGGAGCTTCCTCACTTTTAAAGGTACTGTGTTCCACCTGGCCTCCCTTTCTTCGGATCGCTAAAGGTGACCCTTAAATCCTTGGCTTTCCAACTGGGTTGGCCCCCAGACCTCCTAACTTTATCTTTCGCATCAAACCACCCTCTTTTGAACATTTTTGCAAAGACTTGAGTGCATTTTGAAACTGTGTGATCTTGGGCACATTTCGCCTTGCTCCATTTAAAGTGGCCCTGGCCTATGAACTTTGGCTCTACAGTAGACTCTGCCTTCACTAACTTGCTGTGGTCTTAGAAAAGTGTTGGGAACTGTTTATTTTCATAACCTGTGTTTTTCTCTCCCTCTAACTTAATAATTGGAGTGCCATCTAAGTTAAGCACTCACATCTGTTTTTACAACTAGTGGTGTTTTAACCTAGACTTGTCTAATAATTATTAAGGGAGGTGTGTATACTTTATCTGAATGTGTTTGAACTTGCTTTGATTTAGAGTGCTTAGTTTATTTCCTAAAGTGTGTTTTAAATAAATAATTATATACTTTTGATACCAAGCTCTGGTCAGTGTTTGTTTGCTTCACTGTGTTTTCGGCCCTATTGTGTATGCTCTGTATACTGCCCTACTCATCTTGAGGGAAGTCCGACTGCTCAGCCGCAGCTACCAGGTAAATCTGGGTGGTACAGACTGCTACCAATTGGGTTTACTGCTTACTCCTGTAGTCTTAATCTTTTCTAAATGTTCCCCAAGGGAACTGCACAGGATTCTGCCTAACAGTAGGTGCCACTGGTGCCTGACCGGGGGATGACCAGGGCACAGAGGAGAAAGTGACAGAGGGGCCCATTGCAGTGGCCAACCCAGAGAGACCACCCATGAGCAGTGGAGTTGCCAACTTTACCAGGAATACACTCATCTGCTTGTGATGCCATAGAAGCTCCTTGCAAGATGCATGTACGGCATCACAAATAGATGCTGTCTGCCTCATGACACCCGCCAGCAGGGGCTCCAGCACATCTCAGATTGTCACATCGACTGGACGTGGGGCATCAGCTTGGGAGGAGGCATTGTGGTAGGTGGTCACTGCTGCAGCAGAGGGCCTAGGGACAGGATGCTGCGCTGTACCCTCCATGGTGAACTGCACAACCTCATGGCTCTGGGCCAGGGGTGCACACCCTTTCATGATGCCCCCACCGGACCCCATGGGTAAGCCTGCTATGGCTTCCTCCTCCACCTCCATCAGCCCAGATGACTCCAGAGAGGCCTCCTTTCGAGTTGGCCACTGTGTGGCAGCACCCTGTCTCACCGCTGCTAAATAGTCCCCCACAGCATTCACCTCCTGTGAATTACCTGTTGCGCTCACCTGGTCTCTGCGGGGACTTTGGGGCATGGTTGCAGACTTCCCAGGAAGGAGAACCCCCGATCTGCTTCCTCCCGCTGCAAATAGTCTGTGGGCTGCTGCGATGAATTGGAATCCTGCTCCTGTGTAAATATGAGAGGACGTAAGTTTACTGGCCTGCAAGTGACTTCCCTCTCAAAACCTTCCTCCTATAGTGTGGTGAGCATGCATCGTCACATTAAGGCTCACCTGGAGATTATTAAGAGAGAACTCTACGTCCTGCTACTTCTGGCAGCGGCGAATATAGATTGAGGGCTGAATTCCTTCACTAGTCCTTTATACGTGGTGTCCAGTCCAGCTGCGATGATTCCACGCCTTTATGGTAAGTGTCTTTCTGTTTTCTGTTTGTTGTGAAGTATTGGTATTGTCTTGTTCTCAGCCTGTTGCCAGCTCTGTAAGAAAGTCTATCTTTCTCCCCACATAGGTGTGATTGTGGTCCAGCAGAGCAACAGAGCCCAAAGTGGCTCCAGATGAGGATCGGAGGATTCTGCGGTGGTCCGGCAGCAAGTAAGTGTGCTTTTAAGGACAAGCGTGAAGAATTTTGCAAGCGTGACCTTAAACTGCAGGTTTGTATGTCAAACCTTGTATTTTGTCTTTTTACAGGGTCCCTCTTCATGGAAGAAGAAGATGTTGTGCTGCAGAGTACAGAGCTAGAGTTCTGCATGCCGGAGATGAAGAAGATGTTGTGCCCAGAGCTGAAGTCCTGCGACCCGGAAGATGAAGATTGGATGCCAGGCTCAGCGGTTATGGATGCAGGTATAAGCTGACTCCAGGAGCTAAGCGTAGGGACAGGAGGATGGATTCCCAAGCTAAGTGCTAGTTAACCCAGGCGGCGGTGAGCGTTACGCTGCATGCAAATGCAGATTAACGCGAAGCATGTACCTTGGGGTTGGGCTGGCTTTTATAGCTGAGCTCTTAAGGCCACACCCACTAGCTCAGTCCTGCTTGCCCCACCCTGCCACTCTTTGAAGTAGCACGTGCAGCTGAAGATAGAAGGCCAAACACGGACTGGTTGCACACAAGTGGAGGTAAGTTCTTGAAAGCACTCCTGCCCATAATAAAAGAGTCTTGCTTCTGTTCCAAGCACTCCTGCGCATTATAATGAGAGTCCTGCTTATGTTTTTCAATGGGCATCTCATCTGTTTAGCATATGTTTGTCCATGAGCCTGGCGCCAAAGGACTGAGTCCAACAGGGCCCCCAATGTATAAACGTCACAAAGGGACATGTGTGAACCATGGTTCCCCTTGCTCCCTCCACCTGATGGTGCCGCTCCTGTGATCTTGGGCAAGTGGCCATGACATTACCCTTGCAGCCTTGCCCGATGGTACTAATGCCACATTGCTTTCGGTAAAGGAAGTGTCAATTGAGCATGGCAGGGGTTTGCACCTGGGTCTTGATGCCCTGTCCCTAATCCTATGCTCCACAGCACTGCTTCCACCCTCTTTGTCAGCTGCTGCAACTGTGCCAAAATAGGACAAAGAACATAGACATCAGTCAACAGTGAAA
Source organism: Ambystoma mexicanum (assembly GCF_040938575.1). Classification (NCBI taxonomy): domain Eukaryota; kingdom Metazoa; phylum Chordata; class Amphibia; order Caudata; family Ambystomatidae; genus Ambystoma; species Ambystoma mexicanum. The sequence goes on from NC_090930.1 coordinate 627,614,092, forward strand.
ATGCAAGTGTGGCATACACGACTTTAACAGTACCATGAATTCAGCATGAGGCAACCAGAAACTGCCCCCCCACACACACACATGCAATCAGCATGAATACTGAAACACATGATTACTAACACACAAGTATAGGGACAATGGTGAGTCACATTCATGGAACATGCACATGTCAACCCAGCACATTGGTGTGTGGACACATTCACATTGCAGAAATTCATTACACATCACAATACCAATGCCAAAGTTACCCAAGTGTAACCTGCAGTCAAGGACATGGGAAGCACACCTAAGCACATGTCTCAGTACCACCATTGCATGGCTCACAATATCACCTTGTCCGCTCACACAGACATGCATCGTGGGAAAGGATACAAAAAGGATGGCCACGAGGAGTCACATGTGGGACAGGGAAACTTGATAGCCATGGCATACACAGCGGCACACAAGGGCTATGCCATTCATGCCATAGAGCAGTACCCTCACAAGGACTGCCTTATGGAGCCCCAGTAACACCTACCTTGGATTCCTATCAGAGCCATGTCTTGCCTGGCCCTTTAACTGCTGGCCCTGCTTAGACACGTCCACTGCAGCCAGAGCTGTAGCTAAAGGCCTGCTCTGGTTCCCCAGTAGCAGCAGAGAGGAGCCCCTCCAGCTCACATGCCACATATCATTCCCACAGGGATACACTTACCAAAGAAGACAATACATGCACAATGTGGGGTCCATGGAGCATGGCTGCAGACAAATGTGGAAAACAGATGGGCTAGCTGTGACTCCGACCATCTGGTGGGCCTGGCCCAGCCACATGGGCAGCTGGGCCTGGCCAAAGGAACATATGAGTGTGCCGCTATCAGTCAGTGCTGGCCTTAAGGCCAGTATCCAGGGTCCTGGCCTCAAGCCATCAACACTGTGCTGGAGTTTGCTATCATCATTACAGTGTCTGTCGGTTGAGCTTCATCATAATTACTTTTCCACCCTGGGTGGTGCTGGTAAGTTGTTCACTTTGTGGCACATTCCCCATGTCTGCTGTTAGATGGTAAGCTAGCACAGTGCACTGTGCATTTCCCACATCAATCGATGTGGCTCAGGGACTCCTGGATATTAAATAACAATCCACTCAGTGACATGCCGTAATGTAGCATTCCCCACATCTGATCTGAGTATGTAGCCGGGCAACAGTAGCTCAGGAGGCTGGCCTTGGTATGAGCTTTACACCCACATGCATGTCTGTGTGATCTCAGTGTCAGGGCATGGCACACTGCTGTAGGTTGGGGGGGGGGTGTTGGTCACACATGTGCCAAGACCAAGTTGGATTGGTGGGAGGGAGAGCCTGGGCCAAAGCATTGATCTTGAGAGAAGAGGTCTACACCACCAGTGTGGGGAAGGATGGGCTGGCACCCTATGGAACTGTTGTCACCCTGGACTGCTATTGAAAAATGAGCTTGGTTGAGAAGTGCAAGGGCAATGCTTATGTGGACCCACACCCTCTGCATGTGGGCCAGGGCCTGTGGTAAGCCCACAAAACTTTCACTCTGATATGACCACTGGGGAACTGCTGGCCTGCTCTGCCTTTTCACTGCTTGGAGGGGAGAGACCCCCATGTAAGGGGGCACTCCCTGGGGGGCCATGCATCACAATGGCCATGGCCGATCTAGCAATCCAACACAAGATGAACCAAGTGCGCACAATAATCCAGTGAATTACAAGGAGTCAGAGGGACAGGCTGCCGTGCCGCTGTGGTGCAAGTCATCTGAGGTTCATTTGTTTGCCAGGCACCCTGCACAAGAAAGCGGCACCTCAGAACAGCACCCCTAGCAGGCAAAGATCTGCTGGCACATTGCATAGGGCACAGCTATATTCGGGCTATGCAGAGCCTGGGTGTGTTAGCAAGAACCCAGTGGAGCGCAGACACAACCCTTAAACACTGTCAACAGTAAGCCAGAGAAAGGCAACTATGCTTACTTGTAATCTGTGTACCCTGGGTGACAGAGGAAAAGGATGGGCCAAAAGTGTCAAGCCTCCTCATAGGCACTACAAGAGTACATTCCAGATTGGAGCCCATCCAGACTTCCAGAGCTGATCAGCCCTCTTGACCTTCCATGCACTCCTAAGGTTGACTATCTGATGACCGGGAATGGAAAGCAGACAACTGGCAGTTCAAAGGATTGTAATGGGCACAGGTGGCCCATGGCCCTGGCCTCCTGGCGAAGATCCTCCCAGCAGAGTGGTCCCGGGTGGCGGAACATAGGGGTAAGGCAGTGGGCGATGGGTCCCTTGGTAGGGTGGCTGACTGCTAAATGCATGGGAGTATAGCTGATATGGAGCATGTCTTGGAGAAAGCTGAGTGCTGTGGGATATATCGACCCATTCAACAGCATTGCCTCACATCACTAAAATGCATTTGTGCAAGAAACAGCAACCTGGCTGTGCTGGTGCCTATGCACACCAGGACCTCAAAACTGTGTTTTGGCAGCAACAAAAAAAAATGGCTGCACCATCCTGCCGAGCGCACTTCAGGCTAAATGGAAAAAGGGGACACACTGAAAAAGTATACCAGTGTGCTCTGAAAACTGGAATCAAGTGAAAAAGAAGTGTTTCTTTGCCTCAAAAGCCAAAACTCCCCTTCAAAATGAAACATTTTCACCCTTTAAACATGCTGCTTTGACACCAATTCCATCTGTTTATGCTGAAACCACTGTGAGTAAAAAGGCCATGTCATGCCCAGGATATTTCACTGTGCTTTCACCAAAAGCAGGCATAATTCTTGAGTGACAGTCCCAGTCAAACCAGCTCTGAGGGAAATCAAGAAGCAACTTCATTTTCACTCACACGGGAACACACGTTTATTATCCTTCTAAATGTATCCAGGCACAGCTGTTCAAATAGACTTTAGCTCTCTGAGCCAGGTCAAGTGCAAATGTATCTATACTTTAGATAAGACTTCTGCTTCAAGGAAATGACTACAGCTGCAAATATAGTGTGGGAAATCTGAGGCAGCTGCCAAACCGAATTTAAAGAAAGAAATGCTAGCAGTTTTAGCACATGTGGGAAAATGGGCTTTGCTGACTGAAGAAAAAATTGGCCTGTTTAAAAATAAATTGTGAATAAAAGTCTGCTTACTTAGCAATGTAAAGGGATTATGTTAGTGGTGATAATACACACATAGGCTGTTCTTTCACAGGTTTGTTTTAATTCAGCATCCAAAATAAGACATTAAAGAGTTTAAAACACATGGGCTGGATTTGCAAGCTCTCAGAAAAAACAGTCATTCCAGTTGCCTGCCATGAAACTTCCCCAAGGAAGGGAGACACACCATAAATCCAGGACACATAAGTGAAAATTGCCAGCTTGAAACACTTTGAATGTGTCAGGACAAAGAAGTTCACACGGTCATCAGACATTTGTCTGTGCTCCAGATTGGGACAATAGAAGTCCTGGGACACTAACCTGTCAAGTGTAAGGGGAAATGAAACCTTCAATTAAGATGGGAAACCTACCAAGCCTCGAAGGAAATGACAGTTGCTTGCAGTTGGAGGAAGACAAAAAAAATGGGGGATCTAGTAACAATGGACTGCCTTTTGGTTACAAAGACTATCTTATAAACAAACTTTAAAGATGTGTTATCTCTGCGGCAAGAATTAGTAAAAATGTAAAAAGTTTGCAGTTTCAAATCTAATTTTAAGTGCTGTCTTTTAAAACTTGGTAGAACTCATTGTCGCATGGGGAACAGGAGTTACAAAATATGACAGATTCCAAGGAAAGTATTATGCAAACATAATATTTTGTACTTACATCCCTGGGAACAATGCGCATCTGTGTACAAAATTGTGGAATTTTAGGCCAAATCTTTCATGTTTAAAATTTACAAAATGTATCAGAAAGGCATAACTAGGTCGCACAGACTTGAGAATTGGCCTGGTCTGTGCTGCACATAATATGTAACCTGTATTTATGGTTTGCCAAGAGATTGCAATTGAAGAAATGTAAGTTTTTGGCAAAATCGGATTTTCAGTAAAGTAAATGTGGTAGTTTCTGGACATTGTAAAACTCACCTCATAAACCTGACATCATTCTTTTGGAAACCCAACCAACTGAGAGCGCGGCAGAGATTAGCACCCTTTTCCATTCCCTTTGTTAGGGGTGTGTTTGCTTAACCCTGCCCAGCCTCTACCTTGAGGATGCCATTTTGCACTATAAATAAGGTCTGACAAGACCACACACACACTCTTCCTGATTTTCTGTGCTGTGTTCCTGTTTCATCTATCCATACTCCAGATCCCAACTACAAGGCCAAGTACTGCTGATCCTGCTCCAGCAAAGGCCTCAAATTCTGAAAACCACTAAAATTCCCAAGTATCCAATGGAAAAAACGGTGGTAATTTTAGCATCCTGATCCAGATTGGCTTGCCGCCACACACTGCATGCTGCTGCTATCCTGCTACCCTGATGTCCTATATTATTCAGTGACCAGAATTGACAGACCAGAAGTGCTACCTGGGAACCAGTCCATGCCCAGCTGATCCTGTCCCGCTTATTTTGTCTGGCTGTCCTTTGTTAGACCAGATCCGTGTGGTGTCCAGAACAGTTGACTGTCCAAAATCCAAAAACTAAAAAGTGGACTCTGTGTATCAATATGAACTGCAGAAAACCAAAGTATACCTTGCCTTGCCTTATCCTTAGTTCCCCTCTCTAAGTCATCCTATCCTTATCCTGATAAACTTGTAATATTGCCAAACATCATTCTTACAAGCCTGCCATTGATTTCTAGTGCTAGCGACTGCTCTTTTAGTAATTTTGTCTTGTAAAATTCTAAACTATTAATCCTGTTTTGAGTGATCTGACTGGTTCCGCCAGGACGGGCACTGGAGAACTACGGTTGAATTTGCGAATCAACCCCAGAGCTTACTGTGTCCTGCTTTGGTATCATAGCCTGAATGCTCTAGTGTAGAGTAAAACTGTTCTTGTCAAAACTGATTTCCTTTTCTTTTTCACCACTCCATTTTACTCAAAACGTACCTTTCTAGATCTTGCATAACTGACTAAATTTACGAGCTAGAGACCGAATTTCACTTCTATATTGCACCTTTGATCTATAGCTACACTGCAACACATTGCGATTTACACTATTTCACCCGTTTTCATTAATAACCATTTGGGGAATTTCAGGCGGGAATTGCAAAAGTTTGCCAAATTCCCAACGTGTTATTTGATGCAACATGTTTTAAAAACCTGCCACTCATTTTCGGACCATATGCTCTTTTTTATACAGTGATTGTGATTGTTTGTACTTCTACATAGTTGCTGTAGTGAGGAATAATATTTGTTTCAAGGTTTTTGCACACATTCATTAATTCATTCGTCCATTTCCAAGTGTCATTTTTAGCATTGCCAGGGTTTAAAATACGTTTTTCTCTCTTGTTTGGTGAGGGAAGGTCGAATTTCAATTCTGTTTTACACTTGTCATTCCTGATTGCCTGGTGTTTCTGTTTCTCCATTTATAATTGATCATTTGTGGGTTGAGGGAACATTGCAGGGGGAAATTCTAACTCAAGTGCTATCTTGCCTAAAATCATAAAGTGCTCTTATTTACTGGTGTTTTGTAGATGTGTCAATAGAAGGTTAACTAAGTGCATTGCTTCCATGCCTAATGTTCTTATCGCCCCATTGGTGATTGCTGCCCCATATTAAAAATTGTATGATTTCTTTTCATTTTCAAATAAATAAATAAATATTGCATTTTATCAACTAGCCTGGTTCATGGTCCAGTGTGGGTATTTGAAAAGGGTGTGTGATATGAGTGGTGTATCATCTCCATATCGAATCTAACATAAAAAACAAAGATTTCAGTTGCATGTTGCACACTAGGCCGAGACTAACGTGTGCGTCGCCTGATTGAAATCCTTAACAGTGCACCCCTTGAGCCAGTCATGATTTGATTCTGCACAGCATGGCCATATAAGCAGGCAGAGAGGTCTCACGAGACCTGCATTGGCACTTGTACATCCATTACTATGTAGCAAAATGCATCCCTGACAGTTTGACCTGAAAGCATTCAACACGTACCGGCACCATTTACTGAGGCAGAAGCAGCAATGCTGTTGCTCCCAGTCCCAACAAATGCCATAATGACACGTCATGTCTGTGGAGCTGTGGTGGTGGAACAGAGAGGTGGAAGTCCCAAGACAGCAGATGAGGTGGTCACAGAGCATGGGAGAACAGCAGGCACTCCAAGGCAGTGTTGTGGTTAGCTGGTGCACACACACTACCAGGCAGCTGCAGAAGGTGCGGTTTGCAGGCAGTACAGGGCAGGAGGAGGCAATACATGGTACAAGGTAGGAGAAACTGGTGAGGCTCATGTGCTCACAGGAGGCGGAATTGTGAAGATAAGAGTAAGGGGCCCTATTGTGAAATGTATGTAATGTATGTAATTTACGCACTATGTGCTGCACTGACCATACATTCATAGCCCAACACATTGACAGAGTCATTTAATGGTTGTGACACATATTTCCAGTTGGGCACGGGAAGATATGGAGACGAAGGATTTATGATTGCAGACACGCCTATTCCGGCACACATTTTTGGCGGTGCCTCGAAAGCCATTGCCTTTCCGGTAGGCATTGCGTACCTTATATTTTTGTCAAGGGTGCCTTTGCGAGCTGTTGCCTTTAAGGTACGTACCGGGTACTGTATTCTTTTTGTTGGCGGTGCCTCACAAGCCTTGTACTGTACGTTAGGCATTGTCTACCTTATTTGTTTGTTGGGGGTGACTTGTGAGCCTTGTATTGTATGTTAGGCATCGCGTACCTTATTTCTTTTTGTGGTGCCTCATAGAGCCATGCATAACCACTTTTCTACATTATGCATCAAGTAGTCTATTTTATTTGGGGTGCATTTCAGATTGACTACACTATGAGTAGGAAGGCTCCGCAGAGATGGAGAGGACGAGGATGTGAACAAGGACGAAGGCAGGAGAGTAGTGAGCCTACAGGTACCCCTGCACCACCCATGTCCACTAGGGCCAAGATGGGCCAGCCTGAACAGCAGGAAGAGGGACCACCACATGAAGAGGCACAGGTAAAGCAGAAGGAACCACTGAGGAAGAAGCGCTTCACAGATAAGGAGCTTCAAATCCTCACAGATTTTGCAGTAGAGCACTATGTGGAGCTCGACCATTTGGCTGGCAGTACCCTTATTTCGGCTCATACGTATGTGGCAGGAGGTCACAGGCATCATTAATGCCTGTGGTGTGTAGAGGTGCAAAGATGTACATGTCCACAGGAGGAAGGGGGAACTCTTGCGATGGACCAAGGAGAAGCTAGGTTGGTACCTGGCCTCTGCCCAGTCCACTGGAGGAGGTTCAGCACAGGAGGAGGAGCAGACTCCATTTGAAGAGGTTGCAAGTGGATCAATCAGCAGTGAACAGGCGGTTGGCGTGGGAGGCATGGAGACCTAAGAAGCCACATCAGGTGAGTGCCATGTGTGCATTACATATGTACCTCCATTTTTGGATGATATGCTCACGCATGTTGTTTTAGAGTTCACTGGAGTACTCCTCAGCCAGCCATCCATGGGCAGTGCAGAAATACTCCTGTGTACACTTCCATCACATGATCTGCATTCAGGGAAGTGGTTGGTAGGTGTCTGTTTGCGGTTCATGTTGATCTCACAGTCACATCACTGTACATAGGATTTCACTGCAGTGCCAATACCTCTATGTGTCACAATATCATGGAAGACACATCTCATTGGAAACAATGCACAGTGTCTTTTATGCAGAAAGTTCATTGTGAATGTAAATCATATCTCACAGGTAATAACAGCAAGGAGTGGATGCTGTGAAAGTCATCCGTTCCCTGGCCCTGGCTATCAGTGGACATGTATGAGTGACAATGTTGGTGCAACAATGCATGAGGCCATCTTACAGATAGGAGTAGAAGTGGATGGCCAATAGATGTTTGAGTGATGCAGATTTCACATTTGGAGTGTCAATGGATTGGTGGCCATGCATGCGGCAGTGGTCATTTCCATGTTAGACTCTCCTCACACATGGTTGAGATGCATGTGAGCGTGACTGACCACGTATCTGGCCAAGGGCAATGTGGCAAAGGGGGTTAGGGAGATCATGATAACACAAATGCTTGTTGCAGGAAGACAAGGTAGGATTAGAGTAGGGGATCACTTATGATGCACAGACCCCCATCCATCCACTGGTGGAAATCACATTATCAATCACATTGTGTGGGTGTATGTTCTCCTGATCCTTCAACCATGAAATGTCACACAGCCTAATATGCCCTGGCTTGGTAGTCCCTGCACAGTTGGTGTTTGTGCGCCTGCTAGACCAGGATTGTGCAACACCAGGCCTTGAGGGCCGGATTCATGTTGAATCTTTAGGATACCCTTCATTAATATTCATGAGATACATTTGCTTACAATGTTTCTAAATGCACACACATTGTTCCTCATGAATATTAATGAGGGATATCCAGGCCCTGAGTGGGAAAACCCTGTGCTAGACAATCCAAGTGGGAGTATCAGAGGTTGCGGACAACCATCCAACATGGCAAAATCCTGCAGGAGATAGCCAAGGACCTCCATCACCTGACTTATCATGTCATATCCTCCACAGCTGCATGGGATGCACAGCATTTGGCCTACAGGGACCATCAGCGGCAGTTGATGGTCACATTGAAGGAATCACTGCATGCTGAGATGGAGTCCTCTAGGCTCTTCAAACCATAAAGACGTGGAAGCATCAAAGCCTACATGCAGGTATGGCGTATTTGAGGGAATAAATGAATAACGGAAGGGGTAACATTGCTGAACAGTGGTTGTGCCCAACAATAAGTCGTAACACGAAAGAGAGAGGGGCTACAAACCCTAATATTTAGTTGTTCAAGAGGGCATATATGATTCTCCTGAAAGTTTTCAAATGTCTCTGAGGGAAAAGCGAGGGCAGACAAGGCAGGATTTTTTTGTCCTGTCTCTTCAACTAACAACTTGATTTTTAAGGAGGTTGGCCTGGGTACTGAGAAGATTTATACAGTAAATCTAGCAAACTACTTAGGACAGAAGATAAAGAGGAAAGAGAAAGTTCTATATCTCCCTGCCCTCTGAAACTCTGCCCTAAATGCAGATAAGCTTTGCAACGATTATATGAAGACTGTCCAGAAGAAGGTGGCAAGAACTAGATAGTCCACTGAAACCAGTCGACAGATATGGGGAGATAGCAGGAAAGTCCCTGCTGCATTCCCTGTCACAAGCTAGGAGCATATCTAGAAATCAGATTGCTTAGATCCCTAACATAAGAATTCAAGGATAACACAACATTGTGTAACTCTTCATCAACAGCAAAACGTTTCTTTTTAATAGAGATTCAATTTAGATTACAGTATTGGCCATTAAAGTAACTATTGCCACTATTCTGCTGACAGCTGTTTTTAATATTATACACGAGTAAGGCTCTATGGTGTTTCTTCTGTCTCAAACACAATCACGTATGAAGTAAACTGGGACTGGAGCTAATAATATATTAAAAATGAAAATAGACCTCTCTTGTCTTATTCTATCCACTTTTAGATATGCAGCACATCAGTACTGATTGGGTGTATGATATGTAATTTGTAGCGTGCCTGTACACAAGTGTTTCTGGACGTGAAAAGACAAGTAGGGGGGCACAGAGGGAGGACAAAACAATGATCTTACTAGGCCTTGTGTTATTCAGATTGTGCAAGTGTGGGGGGAGTGAGGGGCAGAATTCCCGGGGGGAAGTGCAGGTAACTCCATGAGTGCTGTCAGAGGGTGGCTCATAAGTGTAGAGAGCAGGGGACTGTAGGGTTGCAGATACAGCCCCTCAAGTGCTGGGGAGCCCGGAGGCAGTGAAAGGGAAACTGGACATGCAGGAGCCTCGTTCAGGTGATCAGTGAGCGGAGGAGTTGGGTACATCAGCAAGGGAGAGGAAGAGAGAAAGCGGAAGCAAAATGGAAGGTCTTGAGTTGCTACCAGAACCGGAGGTGGTTCAGCTCAAGTTTCAGAAAGGTAGGGAGGCTGTTCCAGAGCGAGGCCCCTCTGAGAGTTGGAGGTGGATGAGCAGAGGGCTCGAAAAGGAAGATGTTTAGGAAGAGAAAGTTGGATGTAGTGTGGTCCCAGGCCACAAAAAGCCTAGTAGACGATGCAAAGGGTCTTGAACTTGATCATTGCAGACACGGGAAGGCAGTGTAGAGATTTCAGAGCTGGAGAGATACAATCACTGGGCTTGAGGACGAGGACAATTCTCACAGTCCTGTTCTGGATAAGTTGTAAAGGTCGAAGAGTAGAGACAGCCATATTTAGAAAGAGGCTGTTGCAATAGTCAAGCCTACAGATGACTAGGGCTCTGGAGACAGTGAGTTTCTGGGGGAAAGTGAGAAAAGGCAGAAAACCTCTGAGGAGGTGCAGCTGATAGTTTGACTTTTTAAAGATGTCAGAGATGTGAGGAGAGCAGGAGAGGGTGGAGTCGACACCAAGATTCTTAGCCTCACAGGAAGGAGCACAAAGAGGGCACAGGGTGGGCCGCCTGAGAGAGTGGATAGGAGGGAGCAGGTGTCCCAATGAGGATAATCTCAGTCTTACTGGCATTAAGGCAGAGATCATTGGTGGCACACCACTCCAGAATTTCAGCCAGACACTCTGGTATGAGAGAACGAGCAGAGATGGCTGAAGGGAGCCTGAAGAAGAGATGGGTGTCATCTGAATAAAACTTTGAGTAGAATGTTGCAATGCTGTGGCAAGAGGTGCCAGGTAGTGGTTGAACATCCAGGGAGAAAGGTTAGACCCATGGGGAACACCACATGTAGGAAGAGTGATAGAAGAGAGGGAAGACCCAAGTTCGACCTGGAAGAGTCGGTCAGTGAGAAAGGAGGTCAACCAGGCCAGGGCCTGACCAGAGATACCCAGATTGTTACAGAGGAAATTAAGCAGGATGGTGTGGTTCACCATGTCGAAAGCAGAGGATAGATTGAGGAGAATTAGGACAGAAGGAAGGTTAGAGTCTAGTTAGAGAGCAGGTCTTCAAGGGTGTCCAGGAGAGCAGATTCTGTGCTTCTGTCAACTCTCAAGCCAGACTGGTTGTCGTGAAGACACCCAACAGATTCAGTGTGCTGAACCAGCTTAGGGTGCTCCCCTGGTTTCCCAACGGCCAACACCCAACCTTCAGGGCCATCTGCATCACACAGTGTGCCTTCCACAATACAGGCCCTGACCTCCTCCAACGCTGAATCACAGGCTACCAACCCAACATAAACCTTACATCAGGCTCTGCACTTCTCCTTTTGATCCCTTCCTTCGATTCCACTAGAATGGGAGGATCCTCTTTCTCCATCTTAGTTCCCACACTCTGGAACTCCCTCCACTTAGCAGCCACCACGTAGAGTACTACCTTTCCTTCCAGAAGGCTCTCAAAATCTGGCTCTTCCCTTCCCCAACACGGACAAAGGCCATGTCCCACACAATGTCCTAGCATAGCCTGCCCTGCTTGGGGCACCCAGCTGACTCAAGTCCTGCTTTTCTTTCTACAAGCAGGGTGCCTGGCCAAATGGAATACCTCAGCTGACTTGCCCACAGATGACAGGGCAGCCTGCCTGTTTGCCTGCCTGCACTCCACATGACCAATTTAGCACACTTGGACCAATTAGGTGTGGATTGCTTGGCATATGTGGACCCCTGTCAGCCTTTACCTGCGTTACACATATATTTCACTTGATGTTTACTGTTGGTTTTCTGTATGTTTTTTCATCTTTGATGTATTGCATGACTTTTTAATTCCCACATGTTTTTCTCATGTTCCACAGTGAGTGACTGCACTGGATGTGACTGTACATTGTGGGTGTATGCCTGAAAAACATCCTCCCTTCCCCACAGCATCTGTTATACCTGCATGTGTTTCCAATACACCCTATAATTCCTGCCCCCTTCCTGGGAACAGTTGTAGAGAGAGGACCTTTCCCTCAAATATTGTGTCCTTGAGTGCATGGGGGGACTCTGGAATGGGGGATCCACAGCCTTATAAGCATGGGGAGTGAGGAACTGGGTCTCTTTCTTGGTTACCTGCCGTGGTGTGCAGACCATGTGGATTTGTGGAAGAGGATGTGAGGAGGCCCCTTTAGCAGGTGCACTTGTTTTCCCTGTCTGCCCTTCACCACATCTGTCTTTTGTCCCACTTGACACCTAACCTGCTTTATTTTATTTTATTTATTTATATTTATATAGCGCGCAGACATCCCAGGGGCATTGTGGCGCTGTTACTTGCAGGAACTTAGTTACAGGGGGTACAAGATTGGTAGCAGTCGTTGGCACATTATGATTGCTACAAACAGTTTAGTCGTTACAGCTCATGCCTCATTGGTTATTACATTATAATCAGTTTGTTGGCAAGCATGGTGCTGCAAGAGACCTTATGTGAAGAGGATGGTTTTCATTGCTTTCCAGAAGGCAATGAGGGAGGGCTCACCTCAGATTGTGGGAGGTAGGGCATTCCAGTGTGATGGTGCGAGATAAGGGAAGCTGGATCCTCCAGCTTTGGCTCTTTTTACTAGTGGTACACAGAGCATGTTGGTATATGGTGACCTGGTTGGCCTTGTGGAGGAGACTGGGTGGATTCTTTGTGAGAGGTAGACCGGGGCGGTGAGGTGGATGCACTTGTGGGTC